>NC_133824.1:48043569-48348342 GCF_047830755.1 Zonotrichia albicollis
ACCTCCTGAGGGGGCAGGGGTGTATTTCACTGCAAAACCTCATTAATTTATTGGGAATCCAGAGGTGGTTGGTAGAGTCCTCATCTATTAATTATCATCTGTAATTAGCTGTAATGACCAGTGTGGGGATTGGTGGATTAGCAGCTCTCACCTGATTTAAAACTGGAATCTTAGGTAATGTCTCACTTTGGTCATACACAGGGAGGTGTAAAAATATCAGTCAGGCCAGGACCAGCTGCCTGCAGTGTGCAGTGTTGTCTGCTAGGGATGTGAATGTGCTTGAAAAGTAGCATTTTCAGGCTAGGAAATGTAAATTTTGCAAAAAACCTACTGAAGCTTTGGAGCAGGCAGTGGGAGGAGGAATGAGCCTGTTGCCAGCAGATGGATTTCAGCTGGGTTTTCCTTGCTGAATCCTTTCAGTGGAATTCAGAACAGACAACCCCCAATTTCAGCTTTATTTTGTGAACCACCTGGGCATGAGCAGCTTCTCCAATTTCAGACACAATTCCCAAAAATCTACCAAGAGTTTTCAGGGGGGTTGCGCTGTTTCATTTCCCTATGTGGCTTTAGGTTTTGGGCTTCTTCTCCTCCTCTTCCCATGGGCTGTTTTCCTTCAGGATTGCCACATTAAAGCATTCCAGAGCTTTCCCTCATTGTAAACTCAGGAAAACAGGCTGATAACACCAAAATCCTTTAATCTCCTTGAAAACTTTGGGTTTCCTTGTCTTTTTGAACTGGCTTTTTTGAATCTGGTAGGGGCTGTCTGGCAGAAAACACAGTTAGTTTTTGAGCTGAAGGACTGAAATCTTGGCAGCTGCCAGTAAAACGTTGGAGGTTAGGATGGGGAAATCAGGGAATTCAAGGAGCTTGTCTTTAATTACTGGAAATGAGGTGGTATAGAGAAGTAATAATGGCATTAATATTAAGAAATGTAAATAAATGAGGGTTTTAATCTGAGGCAGAGCTGTGCCAGTCACCTACCCTTGTGTTGGTTATCCATTAATTCACTGTCATCTCCAGCATGACATCCTTGCTTTCCTGCCTTTGCAGTGTGAGGCTGGTGCTTTATTTCTTGCCTTAGAATGTTTCAGGGCAACGTGGTGGGGTTTTGAAAGTCTGGGTGAGGGTTTGAGGGAGCAGAGAGGGGAATTGCTGAGAATTAGGGGTGGTTCTCAGGAAGCTTTGATAGCCAAACATGCCTTGTTATCTGTGTGTGGGCAAAGCCCTGTCACTGCCTCCTTCAGATAGGGGCTGTGGTCACTTATCTGTGTCCCCAGACAAAGGCAGGGCCACAGGGCTGTCCTGTCCCTGGGAGGAGCAGTCAGCCAGGACAGAGGGAAGCACAGCTGGAGGTACCCAGTGCCCCCAGAGTGCAGGGAACTCAGATCCAGCAGAACTGCTCAAGTTCTCTTGGGCAGTTACTGATTAAATCAACAAAGCCCCTGTGTTCAAATGCACATTTAGAAATGACTGGCTGGTTGTGCCTTTCAAATGAGACAGATAGTCTTGTTTGAAAAGGAATCAGCTCTGTAAGTAGACTCCCTCCTGCTGTAGTACCACTGTGTAACCCTGGTTGAAATTTCAAATTTTAAATTCCCAGCTTTAATATTGAGGGACCTTAATTTTCTCAATTTTCAGGAGCTCTGATCTGAGCTTTACAGGATCACTGAGGTTAGGAGGAGCTGACAGGGTGTGCAGGGGAGGTGGGGACAGTTAGAATCCTGGAATGGTTTGGGTGGGAAGGGACCTTAAAGCTCATCCAGTGCCACCCCTGCCCTGGGCAGGGACACCTTCCATAGACCAGGCTGCTCAGAACTGACTTGGGACATCCTTCAGCTTTCTGAGGGTGACACAAGAAATGAGGTTGTGTGAGACACTTGGGTTGTGCAGTTTTCTCTGGGCTAAGCCAAGATACTCTTCCTCTCCTCTCCTCAAACCACTTTGGTGATGTTTTCTTTCCCCAAAGTTACACCACGGCCAACGCTGAGTCCGACTACGACCGGGAGTCGGAGCGGGAGAGCGAGGACGAGGTGAGCTGTGACACCGTCAGGACCATGCGCAGGGACTCCCTGGAGCTGCCCCCCGAGGATGACAGCTGTGACATCGTGAAGAGCCTGCACAAGGACTCACTGGAGCTGACCCCTAAGCTTGAGAGCCGTGACATCGTGAAGAGGCTGCACAGGGACTCGCTGGAGCTGCCCCCTGGGAGTGACAGCTGTGACACCATCGGGGACTCGGTGGAGCTGCCCCTGGAGGATCAGAGCCCTGTGTCCCCAGAGATCTCGCTGGAGGAGGGGCTGGGGCAGCTCCTGGAGCAGGCTGACCGCCTGCACAGCGGGGATGAGAAGGACAGGAGAGAGGGCTTCCAGCTGCTCCTCAACAACAAGATGGCGGTATAGGTGCCTTGTTGTATTTTCCAGCACCGGGGGAGGGTCAGCTTGGATGTCAGGAGGGGTTTCTTCACTCAGAGTGCAACCTGGAAACGATGCCCACCTTGTCACCCAGCTCAGAGCACTGAGTGCCATGTCCAGTCATTCCTTAGAAACTTCCAGAGATGGGAACTACCACATTCCCTGGGCAACCCCTTCCATTGCCTGACCACCCTTTCCAGGAAGAAATTCCTCCTGGTGTCCAACTTAAATCTGCTCTGTCACAGCTTGAGGCCATTTCCTCTTGTCCTACCCCTTGCTCCTTGGGAGCAGAGCCCAGTTCCCCATGACTGCCCCTTCCTGTCAGGGAGTTGTGGAGAGGGACAAGGTCCCTCCCAAGCCTCATTTTCTCCAGGCTGAGTCCCCCCAGCTCTGTTCCCTTCCCTGGACATGCCCCATCCCCTCCCTCACTGCCTTTCTGACGTGACAATCCCAGAGCTGGGCACAGCACCGGAGGTGCCCCTGCCGTTCCCAGCATGGGGAACTCTTCTGCAGCGCTGAGTTCCAAACTCACCTCCCTGAGGTTCCACTCTGCTTCCTTTGGAACTGGGGCGTTCTAAGGCTTAGAAAGATCCCTGCATGCCCTGAGGTGTGAGTGCCCTGCTCAGCCCTGGTGCTGACTGCTGTGGGGTGTTTGTGTTCCCTGCAGTACGCGGGGCAGCGCGAGTTCCTGTGGCGCCTGGCGCGGGCGCACTGCGACATGTGGGAGCTGACAGAGGACAAGGACGAGAGGAGGTCCTATGCCACAGGGGGTAAGGAGTTCCTGCTGCCCCAGAGGAGGGCTGGCACTCAGCTGTCAGCAGGGCTGTGGGTTTATTGGGTTTCCCTAGGATCTGGTGGGAAGCCGTGCTTTAATTTTGTGTTTAAAAATTGAGTTTCTGAAAGAGTCTAAATAGGCTGAGACCTGTTTAGAGCTGGGAAAATTGTTTCTGAAACCTGTCATCCATTTCTCTGTGATACTAAAATAAACCATGAATATAAAATAAACAAGCTTTGCTGTAGCACACTGGATTTTCTCTGTTGCCAGCGCGTGCAGATATGAAAACAATCACTATTTTTAAATTCTCTTTAATTTCATTCCCTCTTTGTTCTTTACCACCTCAAAGGTGTCTGCAAGATTTTAGGTGAGTCAGAATGGAGAAAAAAAAATCTTTATTACAGTTAAGATGTGCAATAAAAGATACTAATGTAAATAATTTTTATCTTATTTATTATGCACATAACTAAATAGAGTTACTTAATACTGTAGCTAATATAATTACTCTTTTCTGGGAATCAGTGGAGCCTTTTAAACATGGAATTCTAAGTTTTATATTGTCCTTTGAGCTATCAATAGGTGCTTAATTTTCAGCTTTTTGAACCTGCCAGGGGATAAAATTTTGTATGGGATGTTTCCAAGCCAAATGCATTATCAGATTGACAAGTATATGACTTTTATGCTATTCTGTTACTCTGACAGCCTCAGAGAAAGAAACTGGGAGAGAAAGCAGCTGAATTTCTTACTTCTGACTCCTTTTGTTCCAGGGAAGGAAGAGCTGGAACTTGCCTTGCAGAATTGGGATGAAAGTGCTGAGTGCCACCAGTGGTAAGTGACTTTTTACTTCTTCCTTTTAAGAAGCATAGGAAAAGGACCTGGAGGTTTTTGTGAGCTGAGCTGCAGTTAAAAAAAAAAAAGAAATACAACCCTCCCCACAAACTTCTTTGCTGTTACTTGCACTGTGCCACACTGGTGGTGTTTTTCCATAAAAAGCCATTTTTAACAGCTTTGCTTGCTTGGTGTAAGGAATGACTTGACAGACAGTAGGTTTGATTGTGATGGTAGGAATAAATTTGGGGTATCTTACAGCAACTTAATTATGAATTCCTCTCTGAAGAGTTCTGGAGGAAAAGCTCCCAAGTGGAGCTGCTTTTGAGGCAAGAGAGGATGTGTTTGACTCCATCAGCCAGGCCTGGGAGTGTGGGCTTGGTGCTCTGCCAAATTCCCTATTTTCCACTTAATTCTGGAGGAAGGAGATCCATCACTCTCAGCAGACAGGCTTTTAGAGTCTCCTGGAAGTGTTTTCTGGCACTGCTGGCTCTGCTCTCATCCCCCTGCAGGGCCCTTGGCTTGGGCATGAAGGGACACAGCAGCACGTGGCTCTTTTTTATTTAAACAGAGATGTTTAATGCATTTGTTCCATGCTAAAAGAAGAGATGATCTGCAGTTCAGCCAAGCAGTTGTGAACAAAATTTCTGCCCAGGGTTTCAGGGAAGAGGCAGGAGAGGGGAAGGACCTTGCTCCCTTCAGCAGCCTGGGTGAGCAGGCTGTGCTTCCAGCCCTTGTGGGGGATTTTTACATGTCCTTTATGAAAATTACTCCAAAACAGAGTTTGAGGAGTGGCACAGATATCTGGAGACAAGGGAACTGTTTCTGTTTCTTTTCTGTTACTCTGGTGAATTCCTCTGTGAATGGTGTTTGTCAGCAGTTGCACTGAAAGATTGACAGCACTTCAATTAGAATGAAAGGGATTTTTTTTTCATCTTTAATGAAAATTATTGGGAAAAGAGGTTGCTGAGTGTCTTTGCTAAACACGATCTGTGCTCTTGCAATGAGTAAATTTGCTTGAAGGATTGTTTTGAACTACTGGCATCTGAATAAACGCCTTTATCATCTTAAGCTGTATTTCATCTGTTGGTAATGAATTACTGCTCTCAATTAAAGCTTTGATTGGAAGGAGGAATTTGGGAGCAGGAAGTTCTCCAGCAGGTCATGGTGCTGGGCTCTTATCTGCTGGCTTAACATCTTTGAATGAATGGGGTTTAGTTGCCAGGGTGAATCTTGAAATTTGTATTTTACAAAGCCAGGTTCTACTCCAGTGTCCAAATATTGACAGTTCTGCCTTGGAATTCCAAGTCTGGGACGATTCCTGGTCCCTCAGACCCCTTTCCCATACAGGGATAAGGCTCCTTCCTGCACAGCTACATCTTGCTTCCAATTCTCCAGGGCAGCTGGAGGAAGGAAGCAGCAGAGCAGCATGTGGGAGGTGTGGGATTTCTTGGGAGTGAATATGTAACTCCCTTTATCAGCACACAAATTACTATTTTGTGCCATGAATAGAACAGGAAATTATTCCCTTCCCAGCTCTGAAGTGGTCACAAGCTGGCTTAATTGCAGTCTTTCTTTATGCTAATTGAATTTACCCTGGGGAGAAAAGGCAGCAGAGGTTCTAAAGCTGTTTTGGGGTGGATTTGATGCCCCAGCTCTTGGGGGAAGCGATCAGAGAACATTGTTCACATTCATTTAAATTACAGTTTTGTTCTGTCATGTTTCTCTCTAGTGACTAATTTCCTTGCTGAAGAATCCTTTATTATTTTCTGTCACAGGGGAATAATTTATTATCTCTCACCACCCATGTTGTCTTTCCAATATTCTTCTCCCTCTTCCTTGTAGTTTTTCAGACAAGAGTGGAGGGTTTCAGTGCAGGACTCAAGCTGGGAGAGTGGCATGGCTTTGTGCTGGGATGATGGTCCTTTGCATTCTTTCTTCTACACACAACATCTTTCTCTTTCCCATTGCATCCCAAATGGCCACTTTAATGGAAATATTCCCAGTTATTTTGCTGCCTCTCCACACAGGCTGTGTGAAGCCTGATGGTGCAGGAATTCCTGGGCTGAGTTTTTTCTCTGTTTTTATCATTTCATATTGATCTTCTATTTTTTCAGTTGCCTCTTGGAAGTTTGTGGATTCCTTCAGATGAAATTGTGCTGGCTTTTGGTGCTTATTCATTGTGTTTTGTGCTTGTTATTTCCTCCTGCTGCCCACACAATTCCCAGTTTTTTGAGGAGCTGAGGAAGACAAGAGGTACTTTGCCTACAGTTGCTATTGCAAGGAAACATTTCTCCTCTCAGTGCCTCGTTGTTGTTCAGTCATCACTGACATTTTAAAGAAACAAAGAAAGAAAATAACTGGGGAAGGGAAGGATTTCTGAAGGGAAGGATTTCTGCTGGTTAGCTGTACTGCTGGCTACAGCTCCTTTGGGCTTGGAAGGATTTGAGAACAGGAGGAAAAGTGTTTTCTCAGGAGTGCCAGGGAGAGCAGTAAGTGTGTGGGGCTGTGTCTGGCCTGCCTTTGGGACCTGCCCAAGCACAAAGGAGAGGCTGTCATGGCTCTGCCCTGGCCATGAGTGTGGGACAAAGCTCTGCTTGTGGCTGGTGCTGTTGGCAGCTGGCCGGTGCCAAGGGAGCCATCTCCGGAGCAGGAGTTTGGTCAGGGCTGCACAGACAAGCCAGCCTTGTCAAGGGGGGCTGATCCAGCCCATGCTGCCCTTGGGATGTTCCCTTGGGAAATGGCTTGGGCATTAAATGCCTTAGGAGTAGATCTGTGTGTGGGATTCACAGTGAGGGATTCACAGGGAATGGTCTTGGAGCCTCTCTGCTCCTGACTCTCAATACCCTGGTTCTTACCTTGGATTTGGACACCAGAGCCCTTCTCTGCTTTGGTTGTCAAACATCCCTGAGCAGGTGGAGCTTTTGTCCATTTAAAGTGATTTCTCCAGGAGTTGATTTCAGCTCTTGAGTAGGACACAGCAGGTTCCCAAGTCTGTTCTTGCTTTTAGGGAGGGAGGGAGGGAGGGAGGGAGGGAGGGATGGATGGATGGATGGATGGATGGATGGATGGATGGATGGATGGATGGATGGAGCGAGCATCAGTGACTGCACAGACCTTTTAGAAATGGATTGAGAAACAGCTGTGGCCTTTTAGAATTGCCAGCCCATTCCCTGTGGGTGTTTGCAGCACAACTGCAAGCACGGGGCAGCAGCTTTAGGGATCGGGAGAGGAGAGCGAGCTGTGGATTTGCCTTGGCTTCCATTCCTCTTGCTAAAGGGAATACTGGAAATGCAACCAGAGGGATTTCAGAGAAACCTGAGGAAAATGGTGGAGGTGCTGTGTCAGGAGCTGTAGTTTGAGCTGGACTTCTCGCCCTGGAAATGAATCACTGCCTGCTGAAAGCCTTCACTGTGGGAGGAATCATAAGCTCCAGCCCCCTTGGGGTTATCCTGTGTGTTATGGAGAAGTGGGATTGGCTTGGATGAGTCTCCAGAATGTGCCCTTTCTTCTGGAGAGTCTGGCAGTGTGGTGGAACATCCTGATCACCAGCCCTTGTCAGTTCTGTGGGTACATCTGGCTGTCCGTGGGCAGATCCTGGATTTTTGAAAAGTCCCAGCATTCCGGATATGCCTGGAGGATGCGTTCATTTAACACCTGGCACTGCTCCAGGATTTCACTCCTGCTGCATCACTGCCCAGATCTGGCCAGTTCTGAGCCAGACTCTGGGTTTATGAGCTGAGCATTTTCTGTTCTGCAGGCAGATGAAACAGGGAGTTTTCTGTCAGTGTGACATGGAGCAGGAGCAACTGTAGGAATAGGTGTTAGGAGATAGTTCAGAATGTGGTGGAGGGAAAATACCATGGAATTAGAGCTGTCTGAATGCAGCCCCCTGACTTGTCTGCCCTGGAAGGTGAATTCAGAAATGTGAACATCCAGAATCCAGGAGCTCTCCCATGTGGATATTTGTGGGCTGTAAGGAGGGGGAACATGAGCCTCTCTCAGTTTTTCCTTCCATCTTGTCTCCCCTTGGAAGAGCCAAAGCTTTTTTTCCCCAACCTCTTCAGGATCAGCTGGTCATTAATTTCAGGTGGAGTCACTGGGAATTCTGCTGTCTCTCCCAGAGCAGTAATTCTCGCATAAATTCTTATTTTAATTTTTGGTTGTTGCAGTCTAAATATCTGCCTGCTAATTCCCTGTCCCCTTACTCAAGCGCAGGGACTCATATATATCTACTCAGTGCACAGGAAGGTAACAAACTGGGAATGCTCACAAAATATTGGGAAGACTATCTTGGAGGTGGTTAAAAGAGCTAAGAGGTGTGTTTGGGCTAGCTGACTGTGGAGGGGAGGTACTGGAGGCTCTGTATTCCATGGCAGAGTGCTGCTTCCAGGGAAGTCAGAGTGCAGAACCCAAAAAGTCCTTAAGTCCTGGGGATTTAAGCTGGAAGATCAGGCTCTCTCTGTTGGCAGTTCCTGCTTGCCCAGAGTTTATTTTCTAATAAATGGGGAAATCCTGAGCTGAGATTCCTGTGTGTCAGCAGCTTCATGAGGAGTCTGGCTGCTAATTAATCAAGGGATAACCTGAGGAAAGCTCTGCATGGATCTGAGCAGTAATGCATGGGGCACCCAGTGGTTACAGGGGATGAAAATCCCCATCATCATTTTTATTCTTTCCTGGTGCTGCTGCTCAGCCCTCCTGCACCTCCACAGTGCTCTGGTGATGCTCAGCCTGAGGCATCCCATGGAATGAGCTGGAATCAATGACTCCATCCTGCCAAGCTGAGCAAGCAGGGGAGGGAACAGCAGAAAGCAGAGCCTAAAATCCCACAAGTGCAGAGTTGTGGGTGTGAAAATCCCCCACAGTCCAGTGGCCCTGAACCTGGGATCAGCAAAGCTGGGTTGGGAAGAACCATTTTTCCTGGCAATACAGTGAAAATCAGATCAGGTGTCTCTTGCCATATATATTTTTAGTTTATTTCATGGCACTGAAATTTAATTTACTGCTGCTTTTATGGCTTTTTCATCAACATTTCACCAGGCTGTTAAAAAAACCCTTGGAATTTATATTTGACATGAGACAACTGTGTGATGTATTGTCTAGGAATATTTTATCTCCTGATCTTAGAAAATAAGCTTTTTATTGGATTGTGTTTCTCAACCCCTGTCATGTTGTGGTTAGGGATGTGTAGTCCAGGCTGGGAAACAAATTGGAGAAGATCCTAAAAACACTTACTCCATTATCTGCACACAACAGAGTGGGGCTGTGGAGCCCCAGCAGCAGGAAAAGATTTTTGTCCCATAACCCACTGATCTGGTAATCCTTTCCATGACCATGAAAAATAAGAATTTGAGAGCTTATATAGAGCTTTTCCACAAGAAAGTTAACAAATTAAAGGAAGAGATTTAAGGCAAAATGTTAAATTGTTCAGGAATCGTGACTTTGTGCTGTAAGTTACACACTGGGAATGGAGCAGTGATGTGTGAGGGGATTTGTGGGATTTTGTGACTCTGAGGAAAGTGTAATTGGAGATTTAAAGGTCTCCTGACAGATTCCTGCACATCTGCTGTGGTTAATCATCCAAAGGATCCTTTGGGATGTCGCTATCTGTGGCAGCACTGGGATGTGGGTGTAGGAAAGGGGATTTTTATTTGCATCTTTCTGCTTTTCAGCTTTACTTTTCACAGGAATGAGCCATGTTATTGATTTGTCTCTCTGTTCCACTTGGTATTTTTTGATCCAACCTCAGAGAAGGGATGGAAATGTTCTTCACTCCCAGATCCCAGGCAGGGTAGGAGAGGCAGAACTTCCATCTGCAGGTTCTGTCCCACTTGAGAGCTCTCTGAGCTGTTGTTTCTTGGGAAGTGCTGCAGGGAGAGAGGTTTTGAACCACTGTGATGCAGGGAGGTGAGGTGGGAAGGTGCAAATCCACAGGGAATGAATTTTGAATTTCACAGCTCATGCAATAACTGCTTTTGCTGGGGCCTTGCTTCTCAGGCTCACAACTCAGGGTCTCTCACTGGACAAAACTAAATGGCTTTGCACTTTCAACACTGAGCATGTCATTCTGTTTTCCAGCTGCAGGATGAGGGTAGGTTTTCCAAGTGTTTCCCTGCAAGTAGAGCCCTGTGTGCTGCAGCTGGGCTGTGTGTGAGGAGGTTGCTGTGCCCTGTAGTTGATTCATTAGAGCTGCTCTTAGTCTGCCTCTTGCTGCAGTAACTTCACTCTGCCCTGCTCTGGGTCCTGGCACAGCTTTCCCTGCTCAGAGAAACCATTCCAGGTGTGGAAGTGTGCTGCTCCTGGTTTTTAGCCATAGAGCAGTGAGTTTGTGTCACACCCAACCCCTCTGGCTGCCTCATCCTTGCAGCTCCTTCCTTCCTGGCTGCTACATTTTTTTTGCTGCTTTTGTCTCTTCCCTGGCAGGGATGTGCTGTATTCTTTGTTTTCCCCACTAAGGTGTGAAGCTTTAATGCACCTCACAAAATCCTGGGATGGTTTGGGCTGAAAGGAACCTTAAAGCTCGTCCCATTCCACCCCTGCCATGGGCAGGGACACCTTCCACTATCCAGCTCTGTCCAGCCTGGCTTTGAGCACTTGTAGACCTTCCTTGTGCAGCCATGGACAGCAGGGAAATGTGGATTGAGGGTGGATTCAGCCCCAGCTGGCTCATGCAGGTGTCTCCCCATGCAGGTTTGCCATCCTCTGTGGGCAGGTGTCGGAGCAGGAGAGCATTTCCAAGCGCATCCAGGCTGGATATGTTTTCAAGGTGAGTGCCAGGAGGTGCTGGGCTCTGTGTGAGTATCAAGCAACACTCATTTCTGCAGCAGAAAATTGGGAAAATTGGCTCCAGTTCTTCTGAGGGAAACAGTAGATTTCAGAGGTGCCAGGGATGAGGAGGTTGATTCCAGCTATGCCTTTTGGGAGTGACTCCGCAGTTTTACACACTATAATTACCAAAAAGAAAAAAGAAATTTTGCAAATGAATTTAGGTAAAGGATGAGACTTAGAGCTTGAAACATGGAATTATTGTGTGGTTACAACACACAGCACCAGCTGTCTGCAGTGTGTGCCTGTGAGCAACCTGCACCCTCCCAGGGAGCAGTTGCTGCTCAAAGAGGATTTCATTTGCCTCAGATCCCCTTTTTTTATTCCTAGTATTATTACTAGGAATGGTGTATGATGCCCTGTGGATGTTCCAGGGAAAAAGGATGGACATGGAACAGGCCACAGGTTATTGTTCCCCATCAGCCTTTGGCATGATCAGTGAGGTTATGGCAAAGCTCTGGAGCAGGAATAAAATGCAGGGCAGCATCTTTGTGTGTGTGTGTGTGTGTGCAGAAATTCCTGTCCCTGAGGCTGGAGAAATGCTGCTTTTCCTTGTTCACTGAATCCAGTCTAATTTTACTGTTTGTGACACTTAAATTGTGGATTCCTTCCCTTCCTCTTTCTCCACTTGCTCTGGTGGGTATTTCACTTGCTTTTGACAAAGATGTGACACGTGCTGGTGCTGTTTTCCCACAGGAACACATTGACAAAGCCATTGCCCTGAAGCCACAGGACCCACAACTCTACTATCTGCTGGGCAGGTGGTGTTACCACGTAAGAGAATTTATTCTCACCCCCTGGGCAGCCTCTGAAGGGTTCAGAGCTCCAACTTGGGTTTTTAGTCACTGCTGCTGGCATGGGAGGGGAAATGGCAAAGGGTGGGTTAGGAAAAGCCTGGGCTGCAAACTCCTTTCCTGTTCCCAGTGCTTTGCTCAGTAAGAACAACCTTCCTTCCATCCTCTGAGCACACAGGGACGTGGTCAAGGCCATCTGAGGAGCTTCTGCTCACAGCGTTGGTGTGTGAGGTGTTCCATGTGTCCCCCTGCCCCTGCCACACACAGAACTGGAGGCACTGGCAGCATGTGCCAACTGCTTTATGCTTCCTGACAGGGAAAAGCTTGGAGTCAAATGCCAAGCTCTCAATCAGATTTAGAGCCTAAAAAAGGGAATAAAAGCCTGCAGTGACCATTGCTGTTCCATTTGTGCCATTGGAAAGCACTTTGTTGGGAATGGAGCCACAGTGCAGGGATTGTAGCTGGGATAATTGACAGTGGGAATTACAGAGCAGCCCTGAGCTGAACTGCTGGGAGCTCCTGGCTCTTTTCCTGGAAACAGATCCTTCCTTCTTGCTCAGCCTGGAGCTGCTGAAGCTGTGGAATAAAACCACAGGTGGAGAAGTATGGTAGTGCTTCATGTAGTCTGCATAGTTGGAATCATGCAGGATTAAACAGGGTATTGTCAGAGGGAGCTGGTGGAGTCCCCATCCCTGCAGGTGTTCTGGGAATGCCTGGAGGTGGCACTCAGTGCTCTGGGCTGGGTGACAAGGTGGGGATTGTCACAGGTTGGCCTCCATGGGCTGGGAGGGTTTTTCCAACCTAAATGATCCCATGAATATCTGGTGGGAGGGCTTCAGCCTGCCTCTCCCAGGGAGTCACAGGGTGGAGGGGAGCAGGTTCCTGTGGAAGGTTTAGGCTGGGAGAAGGGAGAGCACAGGTGGGGACTGGTGTGGCTGCAGTGTGGCAGGCTGGGATTTGGGGCCATCCATGTCCCAGATGTGTGGAACTGCAAAAACTGACCCGGGACAAGGGAAAGCAAATCCGGTTAAATTCTGTGCCGGACTCGGATACTCCACGGGAATATTCCCACACTGCCGAGGGGTTTGGCTTCCTCCCTGCTGCAGGAGCAGCTCCCAGGGACTGGGCAGACCCTTGTTCCTGTGCTGGTGTTGGATGGACAGGCCAGGTTGTCCTTTGTGTGTGCAGGTTGCCCACCTGGGCTGGCTGGAGAAGAGGACGGTGTCGGCGCTGTTCGAGGCTCCCCCGACAGCCACGGTGCAGGACGCGCTGCAGAACTTCCTGAGGGTAAGGAAAGGTGGGAATGGGCCAGGGAGGGGCAGCACTGCCTGCACAGCTCACAGGAACAGCAGCACTGCCTGCCTGCACAGCTCACAGGAACAGCAGCACTGCCTGCACAGCTCACAGGAACAGCATCACTGACCCTCACAGCTCACAGGAACAGCATCACTGACCCTCACAGCTCACAGGAACAGCAGCATTGACCCTCACAGCTCACAGGAACAGCAGCACTGACTGCAGAGCTCACAGGAACAGTAGCACTGCCTGCACAGCTCACAGGAGCAGCAGCATTGACCCTCACAGCTCACAGGAACAGCATCACTGACCCTCACAGCTCACAGGAACAGCAGCATTGACCCTCACAGCTCACAGGAACAGCAGCACTGACTGCAGAGCTCACAGGAACAGCAGCACTGCCCTGCAGAGCTCACAGGAACAGCAGCACTGCCCTGCAGGGCTCACAGGAACAGCAGCACTGACTGCACAGCTCACAGGAACAGCAGCACTGCCTGCACAGCTCACAGGGATGGCACTGGGCTGCTTGGATCCCTCCTGGCCCTTCCCCAAGCATGGGATGTGGGTGAAGGAAAGCTGATGAAAAGTGTCCATTCCAGAATAGCCAGACAAAAGAATGGGATGTTGAAGATGTCAGAATTGCAGCCCAAAGTGTTGGGAATTGGTTTAGGGGGTTGGTTTTCCTTCCTAAGGCTGCACAGCAATTCCTTGCTCAGTACTGGATACATCTGGGCTGTGCTTCCAGGGTCTGGGAGCTGGCAGCTCCTCCCTCAGAATATTTTACTTAAAGCCTGGCTGACTTTTCCATTTCAGACTTTTCCAGACAACTGCTTGAAGGTTTCAGGGGCACAGTGCTTTATTAGGATTCTCCTTTCTGCCATCTATTTTTTCTCCTTTAAAAGCTGCAATGAGCCTGATGTAAGAATTAATTGTGTCCTTGCATATCCTAATGTCTCCTCTTCCCTGTCACACCCTACCTCTGTTTCTGTAGGTCGAGGAGCTGAGCCCAGGGTTTTCCAAATCAGGAAGAGTTTACATTGCCAAGGTAACCACTCATTGTTTGTTCAGAGAGTAAGAAATATTTATATTAAAAATCACCTTTGGCTGTAAAGTGCTGACCAGGTAGAAAATACTCCATGCAGGAGCAAAAATTTATAGGATGATAATATTTCCTTTTATCCTTTACATCTTTTTAGGCCAAATCACCTTGAACAGAGGCTTTAAAATTCAGGGGTTTTGCCTTTGAGTCAGCCAGTGGAGCATCCCTGGATTTAACAGATGAAATTGTGTATAAATCAGGAATGGTGACTTGGCAGCTGTGAGCTGGAGGTTTAATCCTTCCCCACCATAACTTCTGTGGTGATAAAGCCAGAGAATCATGGGGAGAAGTAAAGGATAAAGGATTTCCCTTTCCTTGTCCAGCATGGGAGTCTTGAGCCCTCTTGCTGAGGGGTTTTTAACACCCACTTCCTTTTCCTGGGTGAATTTCATGATCTCCAAACACCCCCAGGACTTTCTGGGCACCCAAAATCTTCCTGTTCCCAGAGGGATCACTGTGCCTCAGCTGCTGGTCACATGGAGAATATTTCATGCCTATTTTGGGCCTGAGACTCCTATAGATAATATTTATTACATTTTCAACAGGCTGGGCAACGATGTGCTCCCAGGAGAGAGGTTTTGTGGAGAAAATAGTGTGAGGAGGAGTGGAAACAGCACTGAAAATCAAAGTAGAGCTTTGAAAAGGGTGAAAACCACAGGGGCACCTTAAAATGTCCAAACAAAACCCAATCTCCTTCCCCAAAAAGAAAGAGTGAAATATATTTGGTATTCCAAGATCTGGTGGTGCTTCTGAGGCATGGTGGCTGAGGGATACTGCAGGAGATGCCAGTGCAAAGGGTGAAGAGGCAGAAACAGCTCTTTTTAGCAGTTGCCCAGTTCCATTTGCTGTCAGTTTTCTCTATTTAACCTCTCTCCCATGGGAATTCCCTTCCCAGTGCTACAGGGACCTCGGGAACGACTCGGCGGCCGTGCTGTGGATGGACCTCGCTGCAGAGCTGCCAGGGTACACCAAAGAGGTAAAAATGGATTCTGCACCCCTGCTCCACCCTGTGACATCCCAGCTGGGCCACTGCAGCCACAGGGAGGGATGGAGTGCCTCTGCCACGAGGGAAGGCTGGGAGAATTGGGCTGAGAGGTTTGTGGTGCCCTGATTGTGGCCTTCCAACAGGAAAGAGGGAGAGAGACAATTTACAAGGGTCTGGAAGGGCAGGAAAAGGGGAAATGGCCTCAAACTGAAAGAGATTATGCTTGGATCAGGTATTAGGAGGAAATCCTTCCTTGTGAGGTGCTGGCACAATTTGCCCAGAGAAGCTGTGGCTGCCCCATCCCTGGAAGTGTCCAAGGCTTGGAGCAACCTGGGCCATGGAAGGTGTCCTGCCCAGGAACTGGATGGGCTTTGAGGTCCTTTTCAACCCAAGCCATTCCAGGACTCCGCAATATGCTTAAAAGCTGCTTTGGAGGAAAAGAAGGGAAATGGTATTTTGTATTTGTTTTAATTGACTGTACATTTATGAATTTCCCTCTTGCATTTCCAGGATGCAGAAAGCGAGAAGGAACTTGAGGAGATGCGCTTAGTTTGTAAGGAATAATTGTGGAAAAACTCATCCCACTGGAGAGACAGTAACATTCCAAATGGATTTCATCATCCTGACAATTCCAAGTACACTTCATGGATAAGCAACAAGAGCTTACAGGAAAACACCCAGCACCACATCCAGGAAAACATCTTGGCATTAATGGGATAAAATAGTGATTTATTTTCCTTTGTATTTGTTTGATTTTAGGATCCCTAAAAATGTTACATTCCTGAAAAAGAGGGGGGAATGTTTATAGGTAGAGTTTGTGATATAAAAACATTTGTGATTATATATATGTGTGTCTATATATATATATATATATATATGGCAGATATATGTGAGATAGATACTTTGTGATATAAATATGTATTATATATTTTTATATGTGTGTGTATAAATATATATAATGATTTATTTATATATATTATATATATATATATGCACATATATCTTTTATATCACACACTCTACCTGTCAGAAATCCTTGCTGGTGAGCTCCCAATTAATTCCTGAGGAAAACTTGAGCCAATTTTTTTTCCAGTTTATTTGTATTGTCTTTTCCTTAGTAATGAATGGAATCACTTGTAATAACTGTTTAATGGGTTTTGGGGAGATCAATTTCCAAGTGGGACCAAGGAACTTTTCTGCACAATCCAGACTGGATTTTAAGAGGTGCATTAGTCAGAGAAGTGAGGAATAGGATTTTAAACTTCAGGATTTCTCCCAGTGATGTTTTGTCTTCACTTCGTTCACACAAGGCTGAAAACTTGTGTCCCTGCAAACTGTGCTGCTGTGGTTTAAATGGAATCACTGAATTTGGGAAGTAGTTCTTGATCAGAGAACTGCCCACAGGGGTGGGAATATCCTGTGGCAAGGATCATGTTCCGCTGTGATGATCTTCTGTCACTGACCAGATGAATTCTCTTTGAATTAATTATCTCCTGGACTAACGAGGCTACGCCGAGGACTGACATTCCTCTTGCAGCTCCTGGGGACCAAACAGCAGCAGGGAATTGTGCTGGATGCTGACATGGATGGGGAAGGAAAACCTGTTTTGGAATTCCCCACATATGTATCAAGGCTTTGTTGGTATCCCTTAAAATTCCAATGGCAGCTACTGAACACTAATTCCTGAATGTCTGTTCCATGCTGGGGTGGTTGTGAGGGGTAAAGTGAGGAGTGTGTGAGTAAAACATTCCTTAAATCACCTTTTCTTCCCTTGCACTGTGGTGGGTTTGTTACTTCCTGGAAATAACACTGAAGGGGAGAAGTACAGCAGATCTCCAGCATTCAAACTTTCTGGATGCTGCAGGGCTGGGGGCAGGCACTGGCCAAAGCACAGATGGGGAGCTTTGGGAGGACCTGGATGGAGTGATGGGCCTGGATGCAGTTGTGGCCTTTGTCACCTTTGTCCCCTTGCCAGGAGTGGTGGCAGCCCCGGGAGCAGCCGGGAGCTGGGGCAGTGTCTGGGGCTGAGCCAGGGCAGGGCTGACCCTGGGGGGGTTGGCCCCCCACGCTGGGCTCAGGCAGGATCGGGGGCACAGATACTGCACTTTGTGCACCCTATAAATTCCATAAAAATTTATTTTTATTTTATTTATTTTATTGGAATAGGTAAATTTATCCTAAAATATTCTGTCCCCCCGGGCATTTCCTGCCGGGCTGGGGCAGCGCAGGGAGCAGAATTAACCCTGCAGCTGCCGTGGCCATTGCTGGCCTTGGGCTCTGCTGTGCCATCCCAGCGTGGCCATTTGCTGCTGCCACTGCCACTGCCACCCCTGGGGCTGTGTCCTCCTGGCAGCCCTTCCCAGCCCAGCAGGAGCTCCAGCAGCGCCTCTGGGCCTGTTGGGAGGGTTTGCTGGGAATGGGCCTCAGCCCTGGGAGGATCCTTTTGTTCCAGAGCAGACTCCAGAGCTTTTGGGCTTCTCAGCTTCAGGGTTGGATTGGAAAAGTCCTGAAAGGAAGAATAACAATGAGGTTTGTGCAAGTGGTGCTTTCAGACCCCACCTGGCAGTCTGTGCTTTGTGTGGGAGGTTGTTGTGCACTGGCACTGCAGGGAATGAATGTCCCCTTCCCAGTTCAGCCCAGCAGATCCCAAAGGCTCTTACAGGAATATTTATCCTTTCCTTCCCTGGTGATAATTTAATCTGCACCTGCTGTGAGCCATTCCTTGAGTTCTTCTGGAGAAACCCTCACAGCAGAGGAGTTTGCAAAGAGCCCAGAGCTGTGTTTGGAGCAGGGAGAGCTGAGAGCTGCATCTGCCTGTGCTGCCCCAGCCTGGCAACATCCCCATGGAACAGCCTGGGCAGAGGGGATCGGATGGAGCCAAATCCCTTCATGCAAGAGGTTTTCTCCTGTGCAGAGCAGGCAGGGGCAGGCAGTGAACTTTGGAAATCAGCTCATTTCCCCAGAAAGCATCACTCCCATCAGCATGAGTGACAGGACCTGTGCCCACTGCTCAGGAGTCACCAAAATCAAGGGCAAAGGTTGGTTTGGGTCTGAGAACTTGAAATAACTTCAAAAGAGAAGAAATCACCTTTTTCTTCTTTTCTTCCTTTCAGATGCTGCAATTGCCTCTGTGGATGTGCACTGAGCTCTCACTGCAGGGAACTGCCAGGCCTTAATGGTGGTGAGTTCATGTTCTTCTCACTGGGGATTGGAAATGATTATTAATTAGTAATTGCAGAAATGATTTCTGAAACCTTTCCCCTTTGCTGGTAGATCTTCTCTCTCTGCCTTTGAATTTACAGAATTCCCTGCTGTCCTTTGCCCTGCCCGAATTCCTTGCAGCTCCTAACAGGGAAAACCTGGGGTAACTCAGAGGGGACAGAGGTGACATTTTTAGCTGAAAACCTGGGACAGTTGAGGGGACACAAGAACTGTTTGTGTAGGAAAATGTGAGGATGTCAAGGGGAGCAAGGTGACATTTCTGAGGGAAAAGCTGAGGTGATGTTTAGGGGAGAGAACGCAAATTTTTGGAGTAGAAAAGAGCTAATCAATATTGTACAGGAAGGAAAATTCTGGGGTAAAACTCAATGCAATCTGAAGAGTGAATATATTGGAGTAAAAATTAGGTACTCAGTAGCAGACAAGGAAAATTTTGGAGCCAAAACTTGACAAAATCCCAAGAATAGAGAATGAATACTTTCATTCTAGGAAAAAATGAGGTGATGAGTACTGAGCACTTAGGGACACTGGGGGCTAAATCTGAGATAATCTCTAGGGGAGGGCATGACATATTGAGCTCATGTGAGGGAATGAGTTGTGGGCAGATGGGGAAATTTTTTGGGCAAAAATTATATGAAATAATCTGTAGAGTGAGCATTTTGAAGTAAAAATTAAGTACACATGGAAAATTTTGGGGGTAAATCTTGACAAAAGCTACATGATAGAAAGTAAATATTGAAGGAAAAATGAGGGAATCAGTGAACAGGTAGGGGAATTTTGGGGGGCAAAACTTGAAATAATCTTAAGGTTGAGAATTACTATTTTCAGGTAAAAATTATGTAAAAAGTTATGGACAGTTATATCTTTCTATATCCAGAAAATTTTGGGAGTAAAACTGGAGTAATCTCAAGGGAGAGAGTGAACACTGACATAAACTGAGGCAGTCACTGGGGGCAAGCAAGGAAATTTTGGGGGTAAAACTTGGGAAGATCTGTAGGGCAGAGAATGAACATCTTGAGGTGGAAATGATCAGTGGTCAACATTAGGTAGAATTTGGGGGGCAAACCCTGAGGTAATTATGTAGGAACAATAAGTGGTTATGGGAAAAAAAATGTTCATTCTGTCCCCTATGTAATTTGTAGAGGACAGAATGAACATTTTGGGGATAAGAGACAACCTGTGTTGTTTTAGTTTTAAAATCTAGTTGGTAAACAGGGGACAAAATGGATATTTTGTAATAAAATCTGAGTTAATCTGTAGAGGAATCAATGGATATTTTGAGGAGAAAAGGAGGTAATCAGTACTGGGCAGGTAGGGAAAACTGGGGTTAAAATGTGAGATTCTCTCTAGGAGAGAGCAGGAACATCCTGAGGTAAACTGAGGGAATGGCTGTGGACAGGTGGGTAAATCTGGGGATAAAACTTGAGGGATTTGCCATGGCAGAAAATGAGCATTTTGAGGTAAAAATGAGGTACTCAGTGGTGGAGAGGTGGGGGAAATGTCAGGGGTAAAATCTGAGGTGATCTGTAGCAGAGAGGATGCACTTGATGGGGTAAACTGAGGTAACCAGTTATGGACAGGTAGGGAAATTACTGGGGGGTAAAAACTGAAAGCATCTGTAGGGTAGAGAATTAAAATATTGAGGTGGAAATGAGGAAATAGGGAGTGGACAGGGAGGGAAAATAATGGGAATAAAGCTTGTGGTAATCCCCAGATTAGAGAAATAATGCTTTCTTGTAAAACGTGAGGAAATCACAAGGGGACAGATGGGGGAAATCTCAGGTAATCTCCAGGTGAGGGAAGGACTGTTTTGAGGTAACTCTGGACTCCCTGTGTCCTCCCATCCTGGCAGCAGCTGGTGGGGAAGGGAGAAGAGGCCTTGGGCTGGAGAGAGGGGCAGGAGAAAGGCCCTGTGGGCAGAGGAACCCCCTGGTGTCACCAGGGCACCCGTGGGGAACAGAATGGACACTCTGGGAGCAAATGGAGGTGACTGGATTGTCCCTTTGGGGGATGCTGGCATTTAGATCATTGCATCCATTTGGCTGCTGAAATTCCCAGCCCAGGGCTTTGGCTGACAGGGCAGCACAGAGATTGTTCCCTGTGTGGTGCCCAGATTTGGGGTTCAGCTTTGCTGTTTAGATGAATTATAGCTATAGCCCTGAATTCCCACTGGAATAACCTCCCAGTGCCTCCTGCAGCATGGATATTCCCACACAGAGCTGCCTATTGAACACCAGCTGTGCCAGGAACCAGCAGAGGCTCCAAGGAAGCTCAGTGGGATCAGGACAAGGACAGGTTGATATTCCATAGCATTTGCTATTTATAACCTTTTGCTATTTATTCATCCCTCAGCCCCACCCATATTCCCGGGGGCATTGACAGAGTTCCCATCCCTCAGGAATTCCATGGACTCCACCCCTGGGCTCGGCTCCCGCTGATGTTTTACAGCAGGCCAGGGCAGGAGTGGCCTCTGGGAGTTCTCTTCCCTGAGGAAAGGGATGCCCATCCCTGCCTTCAGGGCACCTGCGGCGTGACCCACCTGTGCAAGCTTCCCAGCAGTTCTGCAGTTCCAGCTGGCTCCCTAAAAACTCCAAACTTCATCCAAACAAAACTTCATCTAACTCTAACCTTTTGTTTTAGGGCACCTCCGAGGGCCTTGCTTGGGACTGAATTTCTGTGAGGGGAATTCCCTCGGCTTTAAGGCTGCTGCTGGAGGATGTCCCCAGGCTGGAAGGGAAGGGACTGGAGTGGCTGGGACATCCCTGGTGGCAGTGTGGGAGCTCCAGGAGGTGGCACCGGGAATTGCTGTCTGAGCTCCCTGCAAACCCAGCGTGCAGCACTCCCGGGCAATGGCAGCTGTTCCCTGGGGTGTTTTGGGGCGTCAGGGGGCTCTGTCCGGGCTGCAGCAGCTCCGGGGCCCGTTCAGAGCAGCCCCTGGCCCAGGAGCCGCGGGCAGCCCTTGGTCCGTGCCCATCCCAGCGCTGCCCGGGCATCCCGTGCCCGCCCTGGGTGTGCCCGGCACGCTGCCCGCACGGGCAGGACGCTGAGGCGCAGCTCCCGCCCTGCCCGCACCGGGGGCAGGAGGGGCCGGTTCCGTCCCGGGCTCGGCCTCCTCCTGCCCCGCGTTCCCGGCCGGCCGGGACACACGGAGGGAGCGCCGAGGGACGTTCCTGGCAGGGAGCAGGAGTGCCCGAGGGCTTCGGGCAGCTCCGGGCCTGAGAAGCAGCGCCGGGCTCGGCCCCGCCGTGATTTGGGGCTGTGAGCGCTCACCTGCAGGAAACGCCCTCGGCAGGCGGGACCAGCCCCGACACTGCAGGAGAGCTTCGGCCTGGGACCAAGGGAGCCCTCAGGGCTGGCCTTGCTCGTTTCTCCCTGGAAAGGGACACGGCATCAGCACCTTTACAGCCATCAGGGAAATGCTGGCAAGGGCAGGAAATCAGGATTACTTGGGAGAGTTTTGTGCTGTCACACAACAGTTCACCTGTGTTGTTCCATGGTCAGGTGCTGGCTATGGAGCTATGCCCTATGGACGTTCCAGGGGCTGGTGTGTAAAGCAGCACTGGCAAAGGAATTCCCCTGCTGGCATTGGCATTCCTGTCCCAGGCAGGACATTGCCATTACCTGAAAATGCCCAGATTGTGGGTTCAATCCACAGCTGAACCCTTCACATAAGGGTTCAGCCTGGTGCTTCTGGTGTGTCCCTTCCCACTCAGGATATCGGATGACCTGGAAATGAAAAATAAACAGTTTTCACTGGCTTTTTAAACCCAGTGGGTTTTTTGCTTTGGGGAGTGTGAGCCACAAAGAAAGTTCAGGGGAGGAGGGAGAGCATCACCTCTCACCTGGCAGGTGTCGGGTGAGCGGCCCGAGCAGAACCGAGCCCAGGCAGGGCCCCGTCCCGCACCCGGCACAGTCGGAGCAGGAGCGGCAGCGCCCGGCCCGGAGCGGCTCCTCTGGCCCGTGGCGATGCAGCCCCGCCCGTTCCGCGGGGACGCGGCGGGCGAGAGCCCCGGAGGTGCGGGCACGGGGTCCGGGTCCCGCTCTGTGCACGGTGGCCTTGGGGGTAGCGGGGCTGAGGGGGCTCCGCAGCCCCGCGGGGGCCGGGCCGGGAGCGCCCCGGGGGCCGCCGCGCTCGCAGCCCCGCTCCGGGCCCGCCAGGGGGCGCCGCGCTCGCAGCCCCGCTCCGGGCCCGCCAGGGGGCGCCGCGCTCGCAGCCCCGCTCCGGGCCCGCCAGGGGGCGCCGCGCTCGCAGCCCCGCTCCGGGCCCGCCAGGGGGCGCCGCGCTCGCAGCCCCGCTCCGGGCCCGCCAGGGGGCGCCGCGCGGGGCGGCGGCGCTGAGGGAGCGGCGGGGCCTGAGGGGTCCCGGGGCCGGCTCGGGCAGTCCCCGCGCCCCACCAACTCCCAGCCGCGATCCAGCGCCTGCTCCGGGAATGCGCCGCTCCCCTGCCGGCCCCGGCACCGGCACAGTCCCGGCTCCCCACGGCAGCAGCGGGACCTGGCCGGAGCCGCAGCGGGAGCAGCCCCGCAGCAGCCGCGGTCCAAGCGGGAGCGGCAGCACCGGGCTCGGTCCATGCCCGTCCCGGAGCGGCTCTTCCCACCCACGGCGATCCCGATACCGCTCCTAGCCCCAATCCCGCCTCGGTTCTGCAGCCCCACAATGGAGAAGTGGCTCAGCCCGGGACCCCCAGCAGACACCGGCAGGACCCGGAGCCGAATCCCCAGGCCCGGGTCCGGGTCCCGTTCCCGGCCCCACCTCAGCGCCTCGAGCCCCGCGCAGCACCGGGAGCAGCCCCCGGTCCAGGGCTCTGCACAGCGCTCCAGCACCAGCCCCACCGCATCCCGGGATGAGCATCCCCCGCACAAAGCGGAGCGCGCGCGGATCCGCCGGGATTTACGGGCGCGGGCGGGGCGGGGCCGGCTCAGGTGCGCGGGCCCCAGCGCGGCCGCGCGGGGCGGGGCCGAGAGGATTTAAACCCCGGGAATGACAGTCGCCCCCATTTGCCCGCTCGACGCCCGGAGGAGAAGGTTGCGTCCATGTTTTTTATTTGTTTCTTTTCTTTTACGCTTATTTTTACTTCTTTTTCTCAATACCTCCCCTCTGTCCCTACCTTCCTCCCCTCCACCCCGCCCCCTCCCCTGGACCCCCTCCTCTGGAGGGGGCCCTAACCCCTCCCCCCCGGGATCCCGTCCGGAGGAGGGGGCCCTGCCAACCCCCCCGGGGCCCCCCAGTGTGCTGTAGGGACAGCCGGAACCCCGGCGCTGTCGGGCCGTGCATTGCACAACAATGGGGGGGTCCCGCCGAGCGGGCCCGGCCCCGTGTGGGGGCTCCAGGGACAGCGGGGGCGCCGCTCCGGCCCTCTGGGCTTTATTGTGCGGCG
Organism: Zonotrichia albicollis; assembly: GCF_047830755.1. Classification (NCBI taxonomy): domain Eukaryota; kingdom Metazoa; phylum Chordata; class Aves; order Passeriformes; family Passerellidae; genus Zonotrichia; species Zonotrichia albicollis. The sequence goes on from NC_133824.1 coordinate 48,067,180, forward strand.
CCCCGAGCCCCGCGGCTGCGGGGGAAAGACGGAGAGGGGGACAGAGGAGGGGAATAGGGAGGGATGAGGTTGGGAAGGGAGAGGGGCTGGGGAGAAGTGGGGGGAAGGGAAAGGCCGGGTCCGGGGAGAGATGATGGACAGAGGAGCGGTACAGGGGGAAGAGAGGGGGGTCGGGCTGGGCAGAAAGTAGGGAGAGGGGTGAAAGGAACGGGGGATCGGGGATGTGCAGGGGGGATCGGGGATCTGCAGGGGAACAACGAGAGAGGGCAGGGGAGGTTGGAGAGTGAGGAGAGGGCAGGGGGGGCTGGGAGGGAGAGGGGATGGCGGGGGAAGGAGAAAGAAGCTGGAGAGATAGAAAAGAGGAGATAAGGGGGGGAAGAAGGAGGAGGATAAGGGCAGGAGAAAGAGGGGGAAGAAAGGGAGGAATCGCGGCCGGGAGAGCCCAGCACGGCCACAGCCTCACCGAGCCCCGAGTGAGCAAATGGCGCCGGCGGCGGCGGCGATTCCCGGGGATTAAATCACCTCGGCCCCGCCCCACGCAGCCGCACTGAGGCCCCGCACACCTGAGCCGGGCCCGGCCCCGCCCCTGAAACTGCCCCAGGACCGCCCCGGGGCCCCGCCCTGCCCGCGATGGCGGCGGGACCGTCGGTGCCGGTCCCGCCCCTCTCACCTGGGCCGGGCCGGGGCTGCGAGCGGCACCGGGACCGGGGCCTCGGCTCCGGGTCCCGCCGGTGTCTCTGGGGCTCCGGGCGGTGCCGCCTCTCCCCCGCCGGGCGGGCTGCGGGTCCCGGCCCCGCAGCACTGAGGGCGCTTGGGGCCGGCACCGGCAGGAGCCGCTCCGGGACGGGCGCTGGGGCCGGGCCCGGGCGGTCCCGGGATGCCGCGCTCAGCCCGACGCGCCGGGCCGGCTCCGCTCGGAGCCCCGAACCCCTCCCGGCCGCCCGCGCCGGGCCCCGAACGCGGCCCCGGGGTTCCGCCGCCAGCCCCCCCCGCGGCGCTCGGGCCCTGCCCGAGGCGCGGAGCCCGGAGACACGGACTGGCCCTGGCCGAAAGAGCCGCCCGGAGCACCAAAACGCGGCCTTTGGCCTTTCCCTAAGCCCCCCAAAATGCAGCACTTCAGTCTCTCTTGGTGAAGCCCAAACGCTGAGTGACCCCGGTTTCAGGACCTCCCACACACAGGCCATGGCCTCTGCTCCACGCCTCTAAAATGCAGAACTTGTTCTCTCTGAGATCCCAAATGCTGTCAGAGGCACCTCGGTATCAAGCCCCCAAACCAGTCCTTAGTGGCTCTTTCTGTATCTGGCCAAATGAGCCCAGTTTTGAGCCCCCAAATCGCAGCACTGGGTGTCTCTCTGTGAGCACCAAAACTGCCCCAGTCCCTCTATTTGCACCCCCAGAAGTGCCCCGGGCCAGGGGCAGACCCAGCTGGGCCCCAGCAGCAGCTCCCTCACCCCAGTGCGATGGGGAAGAGACCAGAGACAAAAATCCAGCTCAGAACACTTTAATAATGGAAACCAGTAAAATACAATCATTTAGTATTCATGACAACACATAATAACAGTGACAGCAACAGCAACAAGAGCAGTGAGAACAATAAAAATAAAAAGGAGATAAGCCATTCCAGAGCCTCCCTTTAACATTATAAATCCAAAATGTAATCCAGAGCACCACAAACTCCCAGTGTGGGGGATTTCCATATTCCTGCTATTTTCTCTGTGGTCCATCCTGGGGATTTGAGGCACTTGCTGCTCCTCTGGGCAAGGGAACGGCTCCTGTGCTATTCCCAAAAATAGAACCCCTGGAATTGGTGCCCTGGGAGCCCAGTCTGGTCCTTCCAGTGACTGGGGGTCACCCAGAGGGTCTTTACCTGTATAAAGTGAAAATGACATCCTGGTCCAGTGCATTCCCAGCAGGACTGGACACTCCTGGCCACGGTGACCAGTCCATGGAAGTTGGACCGGTGACAATCCAGGAGGATTTGAAGTTGGATTCTTGCAGATTTCATTGTGCAGAAGCTTCAATTCTTTTTGGCACCTCTTGTTTAAATGTTTCCCTGCTGGAAGAGCTCAATTAGTCTTTTGAATGGCCAGATTGCCAGAGGCAGGGAAAACCAAGCAGCATTCCCTGCACATCTCCATCACTTCCTTCCACCTGCAGCGAGTGGCTGAAGGACAGGAGCCAGCCCAGGACAGGCTCAGGGATGAGGCTTCGAGGCCAAACCGTTCCAGGATGATTCCACAGTCTCTCCCTGCATTCATTTTGTGTTGTTTCCTCTCAAATTTAAATTCCCAAATTTAGATGATTTATTAAATGAGCCATTTCAAAATTATTCAGATATATAAGATGAAGCATCCAACATACAAGAATCATTCTTTCATTCATAAAATCATTATTAAATTGGAAGCTTATTCCCTCATCTCTGTCCTTGTTTAGCTTTCCTGCAAATCCTTTTGATCCCACAGTTTATCAGAGACATCAGCTGGGATTACTGGAAGGTTTGCTCTGCTGGAGAGCCAAGGGGAGTTTACAGCATTTGTTCCTCTGCATCTCTGTCCCCTAACCAGGTTTCCCCCAGAATGGTGTTGTGGGAGAAGTTTGGAATTACTAGAAATGGATCAGCTTCACAGTTTTCCCCCTCTGATTTTCAACTATTTTAAAAATCTTGCATAACTCTCAAATATGCCCAGGAAAATTCCTGTGAAAGGATCAATCAGAGGAAAATCGTAATATAGATTCTCTACCGTAAATATATAATTCTCTCTCTATATATAATATATAATATATATACTATATAATATATAATATATATTATATAGTATATAATATATATTATATAATATATAATATATTATATATTATATATAATATATTATATATAATATATAATCAGGGATGTGTGTCCAAGTGCCACAGCATGGGAATTTAAAGTTCCCTAAAGGCACCTCCACTCACACTTTAATTTTAAGCCCTCTACCACCACTAAACTGGGATGTTCTTTTGTTAGGAACACACCTCTGCTTCTTCAGGCAATTCCATGTGGGAGATAAAATAAATGTGGACAAAAGTCTGGAATGCAGCTTCCAAGTCAAGCTCCCTGCTAGGAAATGACTCCACTCTGTGCTCTCTGTTTAAACACACCCTGGCCCTCGAGGGCTGCAGACTCTGAGCTACACAACCTGTGAGCTGGCAGGTACCAGCAGCTGAGGTCTCATTCCAGCTGTACACAAAAACAGGGATTGGGGCTGCACTTGGATACATGCAGGCTGGTTTGGGTCACTTCAGAAAGATTCAATCCCTGTTTTCCAAAGATTCCATCAGGGATAATGACCTTCCCACAAATACCTCCTAAGGCACATGAGAGCCTGAGTGAGAAAATGGAATCAACCCCTTTGTTCCATTGGCCTCACACCTCAAATTCCAGTGGGACAGACAAGTCCCTCTCCTTGGAAGACAGCATCTCCTACCTGGAGCTGGGCCTTCCCCAGCCTTTGGTGGCCGCTGTCTCCATCCTCCCACACCTCCTCATCCTCCTCCTCGCCAGGCTTGGCTTCCTCTCCCTGCGGAGCAAACGCAGGGACGGTCACCAGCCTGCTCAGCCCGGCCTGGGCAGCAGGGACGGGCTGGTGGCACCCTCTGGATGTCACCCTGTGCCCGGCACTGTCCCTGCTCCGTGCCCATCCCCGTTCCTGCCCCGGCAGCTCCTTGGAACGGGATGTGAAACCACAAACGTTTGCTCTGCTGGGGCTGGCACAGCAAAGGAAACGCCTCAGTCCTGCTGGAAACTCCCTCCTGTGCCCATAAACCCAGAGACATCGTGGCTGCCCCATCCCTGGAAGTGTCCAAGGCCGGGCTGGATGGGGTTTGGAGCACCCTGGGCTGTGGATGGAATGGCAGGGGATGGAATGAGGTGATCCTTCCCACTCAAACCATTTGGGGATTCCAGGATGATCCCATGATTTCTCCATGCAATCTATTTTGTATTGTTTCCTCTCAAATTTAATTTCCCAAATTTAAGTTATTTACTAAAGAATAATTTAAAATTATTCCAGGAATAAAAAGGGAAGCATCAAACATACAAGAATCATTCTCATGTCCACCAAATCAGTATTAACTGGAAACCTATTCCCTCATCTCTGCATTCTTCTTGCTTCATGGACATCCTTCTGATGCCACAGAGTTTCTCTGAGACATCTACTGGGATTACTGGGGGATTTGCTCTGTCAGAAATCCAGGGGGGTTTAGAACACTTGTTCCTCTGCATCTTTATCCCTTACCTAGGTTTCATCCAGAATGGTGCTGTGGGAGAAGTTTGGAATTACTAGAAATGGACCGGTCTCACATTTTTCCCCTCTGCTTCTCAACTGTTTCAAAATTCTTGGAATTACCCTCAAAGATGCCCTAGAACACTGCTGTAAAAACACCAACCAGAGGAACATATGGAAAAGAGAAAACCACCTCCAGCAGCAGCTGGAATTGCTGCTCTCACCTGGTCTCCAGGTGCTCCTGCCAGAGCTCCCAACAGCCACTGCCATTCCCAGGCAGGAGCCATGGAAGACATTCCTGCTGTCCATGAGGGTGAGGAGGCCCTTTGGGATGTTCTTGGCTGTGCAATCAGACACGAGAGTGTCAATGATCCCGTGCTCCCTTCCAAGCCAAAGCAGCCCCGGATTCCATGGGATGATCAGCACCTCTCCCAGTTCCATTCCAGAAACATCCTCCCACTAACCCAGGGCTTTCCTTTTTCTGCACCACATCAGGGATGTGCTGCCGAGTGCCCCGGGCATGGGATGCCTCAGCATTCCCTGGGACACCTCAGCTTTCCCTGAGAAACGTCAGCACTCCCTGGGATGCCCCAGCATTCCCAGGATGTCTCAGCATTCCCAGGGATACCCCAGCACTCCCTGGGGTGCCCCAGCATTCCCGGGTTGCCCCAGCACTCCCAGAATACCCCAGCATTCCCAGGAATGCCCCAGCATTCCCGGGGTGCCCCAGCATTCCCAGGACGCCGCTCCCGCGGTGCGGCGCCGTCCCAGGCTGCAGTTCCGGCGCTGCCCACGGGGCGGCAGCACCGGGCGCTCCCGGCCCGGCCGGTGCCGCCGTCCCGGGGGGGCCGCGCCTCTGACCCGCCCTGAGCCGGCGGGGCCGCGAACGCCGCGGGCAGAACCCCCGATGCCCTGTGCCACCCTCCCGGGCACAGGATCGCGGCATTCCTGAGCCAAAAGGGACTGCGGGGAGCACCGAGACAAATCCTGGCCCCGCACAGGGCCCCAAGAATTCCCCGCTGTGCCCGGGAGCCTTGTCCGGAGCCCGGCTCTTCCCCCAGGATGCTGAAAACACAGTGGGGCTGGGAGAAGGTTGACGATGGGGGAGTTTTATTTATATCTCGTTGTAGGATCGTTCTGTAGCTCCGTTATGTATCGTTATCGGTAACCCTACAATCTATTCATCCTTACACGTCGCTTTCACGGCAGCGGCTCCAGTGACCGACGGGGGCTCCGCCTGACCCCCGCTCCCCTTCCCGCGGTCAGACCAGGTTTCCTTCCCGGCTCCAGCCCTGGATTCCCGCGGCAGTCTCAGCTGTCTCGTTCCATAAAGCAAATTATCCACAGCAACACAGAGCCAGCCCCAGCTGGTCCCTCCGGAGAGCACCGACCACCGCATTCTTACCCCAAACTGCGAGTTCTGGCCCCTGCACATTAATTCAGATTTCACCCCCAAATGTTCATTTTGGCCCCTACAGAATCCGCCCCGGGCCCCGCTCGGCCGAGGCAGCTCCGGTGTCCCCTTGCCCGCAGCTCCCGCTGCTGCCGCCTTCCCGCTCCGTGTCCCGGGACAGGACAGCGATCCCCGTGCCGGGACAGCGATCCCTGCACCGGGACAGGGATCACTGCACCAGGACACCCATCCCCGTTCCCCGCTTGGGGCTGTCCCGTTCCCCGCTCAGCTCCGAGCCCGGTGCCCCGGCCCGGCCCCGCCGCTCCCCGCGCTCCGCCATTGCCGCTCCCGGCTCCGCGCCTGCGCTCCCGGGGCTGCCGCGTTTCCTTCCGGGAGCAGCCCCGGCCTCGGCCCCGGATGCAGAAATGTGTTTGTGTTTTCAAAGCCTCTAGCTCCGTATCCAGAATTCCTTACAGTCTATATCCTGTCTATAACACAGCAGACACAGGCTTTTATTTCGGAATCAGTTTTTGAATGCATCAAAATTTCTCAGAATATACAAAAATGGGGATATTTGTTGTTTCCAGTATTTTACACACAAACCCTCCATGAATTTTCAGGCCTTTTGGGGCTGTAACCTCCCTTTTTTGGAGGGATCTCACTCGGGCCCTCTCATCCCTCACTCACCGGGTCCTCCACCACAATGGGTTGTGCCAAGTGACACCATCAGCCTCCAGAGTCCCCCATCCCATAGAAGGCACAGGGAATGTCCCTGAGGATGGTGCCTCGTCCTGGATTGTCCCAGGGGACACTGCAAAGTGCTTGAGGAGGGCAAGCCCCGCTCAGCAACCACCAAACCTCCCATGTGTTATCTGCACCGTTACCATCCTGAATCCAAATGCAGTAAACAAAAAGTTCCCTATCCCAGTTACATCCAGCACAGCAGCCAGAACACCCTGTCCCTGCTCGTCTCACAGCTGGACTCCTCCAGAAGGGTTCTGTGAGGGACAGGGCCAAAACTCCTACTACAATCGCAAAAATGAACAGGCTCTGCCTTCCCATCACCTCTGAGCCAGGAGACCTTATGGCAGCAGGATAAGAAACCAGTTAGATGGGAATTTCTCTTGTTGTCCTGATCTGCCCGTGCCTGAGGCAGGCACTGTCCTTGAATTGCTTTCCCAGCAGGGCCCAGTATGACCTTCTCCACCAGTTTTCCTGGCACTGAAGTTACATTACCCAGGCTGGAGTTTCCTGGAAAAGTCCAAGCGGGGTACAGCTGGAGAATGTCCAGCAATGGAGCTCCTCAGGTTTCCAGGACCTTGGGTGGAAGACTGAGGTGGTTCCTTCTGGGACATAGTGGGATGAATCCCATCCAACATCACAGCCTCATGGATATTGAAGTGGTCCAAGTGGTCCCCAGTGATCGCAAATGGAAAATCACCGCCCTTCCTCCCCCGCTGGACACACAGATAAGCCAGCAGAGCTTGGCAGAGCCAGGGCAGCTGGGGGAGGGCAGGTGACGGGACAAGGACACTGGGAACAGCTAAAAGCGGAGAGGACGCCCAGAGAGCCGAATTCCTGCAGGACTCTGCCACCCTGAGTGGGTCAGCTGGCTCCAGAAGGATGCTTGGCATGGCTTTGGGCATCGGGGTCCTGCTGGCCCTGCTGGGCTGCACAGCCACCGAGGACTGTGGTGAGTGGCAGCCACCCATGGAGAACCAGGAGAGACCACGGATGGGACACGGGATCCCACTGACCTCCCCCTCTTTCCAGTGGCCCCGCAGGATAAGGTCTCCCAGCTGCTCCAGCGCATGGAGGAATCTGTAAATTATGAGGAGCCGGCGAATCCCAGTGTCCTGCTGGCCATGAACCTGGCTGGGGGGGACAGTGACGGTCCCATCCACAAGTGGCTGCTCGAGGAGATCAAGGAGGAGGCAGTGAAGAGAGCCCAGAAAGGTAGGCAGGGAAAGGAGGGAAGGCACCAGCTCCCTGGGGACCAGGTTTCTGCCAGTTCTTGGGGTGCCCAGCCCAGCACAGCCTGGCTGTCCCTTTGTCCCCACAGACATGACCTCAGGACAGGTGGCTCTGCATGTCCTCGCCCTCCTCTCCTCCTGCCAGGATCCCCAGCATGTCCATGCCCTGGAGCAGACCCTTGACCTGATCAGTGTCCTGCAGCAGAAAACAGATGAGGAGACGACCAAACTGGGTTTGTTGGGGCTTGGGGGTCTGGGGCTGTCACTGTCCCCACACCCTGTCATCTTGCCACTCTTTGCTTTCAGAGGCCGAGGGGATTCCCAAAACCACCCTGTACAGCCTGGGCCTGGACACCCTGGCCCTGTGCCTGGCTGAGGCAGATGGTGCTCAAAGGCCATCAGTGGCCCTGGCCAAGCAGCTGCTGAACCCCGAGAGACCCATCTCTGTGGGTAAGGAACTCCTCTGCTCCCACATTCCCACTGCTGCGGTCTATCCCGAGCCTTGGCGGTGACTCCAGGACCCCACAGACACCCAGGCCATGGTGGCACTGGCGCTGGCCTGTGTCTACGACCAAGTGGAGCTCCAAGACGTGCAGGATCTGCTCTGGGAGGCACTTCAGACAGTGAGCAACAGCTTCCTGGATGAGCAGGAGGAGAGGAACGGCATGATCGGGAATATCTACAGCATGGGGCTGGCCCTGCAGGTAGGGGAGGTGCCAGGGGAGTGTGGAGTCGCGGCCACCTGGTCCCATTCCCAGATGTGCCATTCCACATCCCACCCACTCCACAGGCACTGGAGGCCACAAGGAAGTTTTATGAACCACGGGACTGGGACTGTGCCCAGGCCTTCTCCAGGGTGTTGGCCCACGACTACCAGCAGCCCATGGCCATCGCCCAGGTGCTGCCAGCCCTGGTGGGCAGGTCCTACCTGGATGTGGCTGGCCTGGACTGTGCTGCCACCATGTCCCCAGGCCGACAGCTGCCCCTGCCCCCAGTGCTGGGGACACACGTACCCAGAGGTACGCCGGTCCCACCTGGAGTCACCCAGACCCCACAGGGATGATGTTCCCACCCTGTGCCCACTGAGGGTGTGCCAGGGGCCCACCCTGCCCTCTCTCCCTGCACAGCCCTCATCCAGGTGCATTACTGCATCACCAACAAGCTCCAGGGAATACAATTCCACAACTGCACCTCAGTGGAAGTCCCAAGTGGCTCCACTCTGCTCCTGGTGATGGAGGAGGCAGCAAAGAAGGACCCCCAAACCTTTAGGTGAGAGCCAGGGTGGCTTTGGAGGTGGGGTTTGCCATTTCCCCACCCAGCTCTGAGCCTCCTCAACTCTCCCACAGCTTCCAGACGGAGCAGACATTCTGGGGTCCCTATGTGACCTCCATCCACGGGCTGGCTGGCAGCACGGAGGACAGGACCTACTGGAAGTTCCTCAGTGCTGGGAACGCCCTCGAGGAAGGTGGGGAAGGGGGCCAGGGATGGTGCAGGGGAGTTTGTGATGGGGATCTCCATGTCCCAGCCTCACACATCCCTCTGCTGCAGGGGTTGGCACCTACAAACCACACGATGACGAGCACATCCAGGCCATCTTCAGCCGATACTGATGCCAGCAAGACACCCTGGACCCCTCCATGGAGCAATAAAGTGACATTCCAGCATGTCCTTGTGTGTGTGTGTGTGTGTGTGTGTCTGGGAGATAACACCGCTCACATCCCTTCTGTCTTCCTTCCTGCTTAATTCCATGAGCTCAGCTCCTCTCCTTCTCTTCCCCAGCACCACACACAAGCACAGCCTCACCCAAACTCCATGGAGTCAATTCCCTCCTGGACATCCACAAAGCCTTTCCCCAGCAGCCATGGGCCTGTTCCTCCAGGCACATTGCTGTGCTTCAGTTCAACCTATTCTGATCCCCACACAAGCTTTCATGGCATGGACCAGATGCAATTATCTCCATTTGATTATTACAACACCAATTAGCACCAGCCTCAGGCCAGCAGTTGCATTTCCTCAGGCCAGCAGTTGCATTTCCCCCCCGGAAATCCACAGGTGGTGGCCTGGGGTTTCAGCTGATTCTTATCTCGATTCTGTGACTCCATCTCTGGGCAGGAGACACCAGCACCTCCCAGCTGGGTCCCATTCCCTACTCCCACTGGGCCTTGTCCAGCCAGACCTTCAGCCTGGACCTGCTCCCAGCTGGACCCTTCTCACCCAAACCATTCTGTGGTTCCACAGACACTGTCTCCAGAAGGAGCTGGGAGGGACGGGATCCAAATTCTTCCCAACAGCCCAAGAACCAGCATCCACCATCTTCCACAATCTCCAGTACATGTGGATTTATCCCAGATATCAAACCATTCACACAGCAGCATCCCTCTGACTCAACCCATGGTGCTGGTGCCACCCTCCATGTCCTTCCGTGGCCACACAGATAAGGTGGCATCATGTGGAAGTGCCACAGGAAGTGTGGGTGGGCAGTGACCACAGGATGGCACCAGGAGCAGATAAAAGCAGAGGGCACAGCTGGAGAGACGAGTGCCTGCAGGACTCTGCTGCCCTGAGTGGATCAGCTCTCCTGAGGACAGAGGATGCCCAGCGTGGCTCACAGCATGGCAGTCCTGCTGGCCCTGGCAAGTGCCACGGTCATGCAGGGCTGCGGTGAGTGTCATTCCTCCTGCAGTGGCACCGCAGACAGACCGGTGACACTGCAGGGGGACGAGTGGATGCTGCACAGGGCTCCTGGTGACCTGCCCTCAGTGGCAGAGGGGTGCAATCACCACCTGGTCCAGAAGCTGCTGCACCGCATGGAGAAATCCGTCAAGTTTGACGAGGCACCGAACCCCAGCATCCTGCTGGCCATGAACCTGGCTGGAGCCACCCACGGCCACGTCCACAACTGGCTGCTCCAGGAGATAAAGAAGGATGCAGTGGAGAGAGCCCAGACAGGTGGGGAAGGGACAGGAGAACCCAGAGCGGGGGAGGGGGTGCGCCTGATCCCAGCAGACCCGTACTGCAGGCTCAGCACCGCCAGCTCCCAGGACACCACATCCCATCCCACCACTCTGTCCTCTTGTCCCCACAGATCTGACCTCGGGACAAGTGGCTCTGTACATCCTCGCCCTCCTCTCCTCCTGCCAGGACCCCCGAAGTGTCCATGCCATGGGGAAGACTATCAACCTGATCCCCATCCTGAAGCAGAAAATGAATGAGGAGATAAGCAAAAACGGTACACAGGGATGTGAGGGAAGGACTGGGGGGACTGGGGGGTGTCACCCTCACTGCACCCCATCAGCTCACCCCTCTTTGCCTTGCAGTGATCACCTGGTACACAGAGAGCCTGGACATCCTGGCCCTGTGCCTGGTGAAGGAATATGACAACCAAGATGCAGTCAGGGCTGTGGCAGAGGAGTTGCTGAAACATAAGAGCTCCCCCGATGTTGGTAAGGGAATCCTCCAGCCCCACTGTGCCACCTCCACTCCCAGAGGTGTCTCTGGGGCGCTGACAGTGACACTGGCATCCCACAGACACGGGGGCCATGGCGGTACTGGCGCTGGTGTGTGCCTACAACCACTCAGACAAGCAGCACCTGATCCATGATGCACTAAAGGCAGTGACCAACGATTTTCTGGATAAACAAGAAAAGCACAATGGGATGATCGGGAATATCTACAGCATGGGGCTGGCCCTGCAGGTATGGACAGGGGCTCTGGGGTCACAGTTCCACTCCCAGGCTGCTTGTCCACATTCCACCTCTTCCACAGGCTCTGGTGACCTCGAGTGAATTTTACGCCCCTCGGAAGTGGGACCGTGCCCAGGCCTTCAGCGTGGTCTGCAACCATGACTACCAACAGCCCATGGCCATAGCCCAGGTGCTGCCTCCCCTGGTGGGCAAGTCGTACCTGAACGCAGGTAGGTGGGGCTGTGCTGCCACCAATGGAATGTCCCCACGCCAACAGCTGCCCCTGTCTCCAGTGCTGGGGAGAACTGCAATTCCAGCCTGGAGCTGACCTCCTGTGGGTGACACTCCTGCCCTATGCCAGGCAGGGTGTGCCAGGTGCCCACCCTGCCCCTCTCCCCACCCGCAGCTTCCATCACGGTGCAGTTCTCCATCACCAACACGCTGAAGAATTACTTCCACTACTCCACCTCGGTGTGTGTCCCAGGTAACTCCACGCTGCTCCAGGTGATGAAGGTGGCAAGGAATGAGAAACCCGACATCTTTTGGTGAGAGCCAGAGGGTGGGAGAGAAGGGGAGGTGTTTGCATCCCCCCACCCAGCTCTGAGCTCACTCCCTTTGCCGGCAGCTTCAAGACACAGAAGACATCTTTGGGTCCCTTTGTGACCTCCATCCACGAGCTGGCTGGCAATGAAAACGAAAGGACCTACTGGCAGTTCCTCAGCTGCTGGAGTCCCCTCCAGGAAGGTGAGCACCCAGGGGGGTGTGGGGCACAAGGGGCTGTGCTTGGGGATCTCCATGACCCAGCCTCACACATCCCCTCTGCTGCAGGGGTTGGCACCTACAAACCGAAAAACTGGGAGCACATCCAGGCCATCTTCAGCACCTACTGATGCCAGCAAGACACCCTGGACCCCTCCATGGAGCAATAAAGTGACATTCCAGCATGTCCTTGTATGTGTGTGTGTGTGTGTGTGTCTGGGAGACAACACAGCTCACATCCCTTCTGTCTTCCTTCCTGCTTAATTCCATGAGCTCAGCTCCTCTCCTTCTCTTCCCCAGCACCACACACAAGCACAGCCTCACCCAAACTCCATGGAGTCAATTCCCTCTTGGACATCCACAAAGCCTTTCCCCAGCAGCCATGGGCCTGTTCCTCCAGGCACATTGCTGTGCTTCAGTTCAACCTATTCTGATCCCCACACAAGCTCTCATGGCATGAACCAGATGCAATTATCTCCATTTGATTATTACAACACCAATTAGCACCAGCCTCAGGCCAGCAGTTGCATTTCCTCAGGCCAGCAGTTGCATTTCCCCCCCCGGAAATCCACAGGTGGTGGCCTGGGGTTTCAGCTGATTCTTATCTCGATTCTGTGACTCCATCTCTGGGCAGGAGACACCAGCACCTCCCAGCTGGGTCCCATTCCCTACTCCCACTGGGCCTTGTCCAGCCAGACCTTCAGCCTGGACCTGCTCCCAGCTGGACCCTTCTCACCCAAACCATTCTGTGGTTCCACAGACACTGTCTCCAGAAGGAACTGGGAGGGACAGGATCCAAATTCTTCCCAACAGCCCAAGAACCAGCATCCACCATCTTCCACATCTCCAGTACATGTGGATTTATCCCAGACATGAAACCAGTCAGACTCAACCCATGGTGCTGGTGCCACCCTCCATGTCCTTCTGTGACCACACAGATAAGCTGGCACCATGTGGCAGTGCCACAGCTGGTGTAGGATATCAGGTGCTCCACTGGAGATGACATTCCTGCCCTGTGCTGCAAGGCATGTCCCGGGTACCCAGCCTGCCCCTCTCTCTCCTGCTAAATCCCATCTTGATGCAGTTCTCCATCACCAACACGCTCCACAGAAAACACTTATGCTGCTCCACCTCAGGGCTTTGGTTGCTTGCTTTTAGTAGGATTCACAGGGATCATTTTCGTTGTAGTTTGTGGCACAGCCCTGGCCTTGGATTGAGGATGGGAATGCTGTGGATAACACAGACATGTTTTGTGGTTACTGAGCTTTTCCTCCTGCAGTACCCTGCAGTGTCCCATGGGTGTCATGTCCCATCCATGTCCCCAGCTCTGTCAGCCAGGAGGTGAGACCATCATCCTCCTCCTCATCACTGTGTCCTACTTGCCTGAGAATCTTTCCATCTGTTCTGCTCCAGAGGGCCACCATTGCCCACATGGAGCCCTTTGCTCCTGGAAGCCCTGGGGGGCCCTGTGAGCGCTGGGGCGAGGCGTGGCTGTGATGTCACACAGGTGTCCCCCCCGCAGCACTGTGACATCAGCACGGTGTCTCTACAGGACACGTGCCACCACCCCTGGCTCCCAGTGCGGCCACGATGGGACACGGATGAAGCCATGAGTTTCCTGCTCCCCTCGCTCGTCCTGCTGGTGGCCAGTACGGCCGTCCTGCTGGCCGCCCGCATTTGGAAGGCGCGGAAGCGCCTCGGGAGCCGGGCCGGGGCGTCGCGGTGCTGCCGAGCGGCCCCGGGGGCTCCCGGTGCCCCCCGGGCTGAGGAGCCCCCTGCGCACGGCCCGGCTGCCCCGCAGAGCCCCCTGTACATCCCCTGCGGCTGCGGCCCCTGCTGCACCCCCTGCGCGACAGCGGCGCGGGAGCTGCAGGACCTGGTGACGCCGCTGTGGCCCGAGGTGTCCTTCCCGCGGGACGCAGAGATGTGGCAGCTGTCGTGGGAGGATCTGGAGCAGCTGCTGGAGCAAGGCCGCCTGCCCTGCTGCGCCTCCTGCAGCTCCTGCAGCTCCTCCAGCTCCTCTGAGAGCCCCCAGCCGTCCAGGAGCCCAACAAGAGCCCAGATCTGCAGGAAAACATCTGCCGCTGGAAAAGGCTCAGTCCTCCGCAGAACCCGACGCTGGCTGAGATCCTCCTCCATTCCAAGAATGTCCATCCCTCGGAAAGGCTCCTCCATTTCCATGCAGACCCTCTGTGACCTGGGTTGTGCTCCAACTGGAACCTGGCCTGTTCCTGCCAAGCAGCAAGTGGAAGTGTCCTGGAGCCGCCGGTGCCCAATCCATGGCTGCCAGGATCCTGCGGCGGAGCCATCGGGGCAGACGCTCCGCATGCTGCTGGACAAGAGGCTCCGGCAGCAAAGGCAGCTGCTCTCGTGTCAGGAACAGGACCTCCACAGGTCCCTGGAGCTGGCTGCGGAGGACGAGGCTAAGGAAGATCTTCCCACCTGGGATGTTTATAGCAAAGGTCTCCATCCCTGCCAGAGCCACCATGAGATCCGCTGGACCCCAGATGGAGGAGCCCACATGGACAGGTCTCCCTGCTGCTTCGGAGCCGTGGCTATCGACAGAACTCACCAGATACCCACAGCCAGGAAAAGACGGGAAATACAACTGGGAGCCCGAGCCATTCCAGCAAAGCATTCCCAGCAGCAAGTGTCCCTGAGCCGCCGGTGCCCGATGCACGGCTCCCAGGGTGCAGCAGCTCCACAGCAGAGAACCCTGCGGGCAGTGCTGCACAAGAGGCTCCAGCGGGAATGGAAACGCAAGGGAGTTCTCAGGAGATGGCTGTCACGGATCCAGGATGCAGCTCGTGGCACCAGCTGGCACACTCTGTAGCGTTCTTCCTGCTGGATAAACTCAGGGTTTCCCAAAAAGCTGTCTGGGAGTTCCCACTGCTCTGCTTTCTACTGGGACAGGGCTCCTTTCTTCCCAGGAGCTGGCACATACTGGGCTTGGCTTGAGGGTGGGAATGCTGTGGGTAACACATGGGGCATGGTACAGCCAGCTGGAAAACTGGGATGAAGAAGTTGAAAATTCATTTAATTAGAACTAAGAGGTGGAAGAGGGGGAAAGGTGGAAAATATTCCAGTCTTCCCACGGGGAGACTGCCCACACCTGAGAGCCCCAAATCCCCCGTGCCCTCTCTGACTGGCTCTGCTGGGTCCCTGGCTTCCCACAGCACAGAGTGGAACTGGAATTCATTAATAACAATGTCAGTGCCAGAAGCAGTGGGAATCTTTGTTTGGAATGAGAAATGGAGGAGGAGTGAAATACCACGAAACACCAGAGAGTGTAGAGAGTGGGTGGAAAAGCAGCTTTTAGAATTGGTAAATTTCCCAGACTTATTTCCAGATATTATTATTTTAAAGTAATTTTTTATCCCTCCACCACAAAACCATTACTGTACCTATGAAAATATCTGGAAATAAAAGAGAAATACTTAATTTAAAAACTTCTGGAAAAAAAACAATTGTAGATTGAAACATGTAAGAGAATCCACAGCAAGGAAACATAAATCCCAATTTTAGTAAGATAATGCATAATAAATATTAAAGATTAATTTCCCCACAAAACAAGCCAGCTTCTTATTGTCCAAACTGGCAAAGAGCAGACTCACGGATTTTGATGTCTATGAAGCATCCAGAGAGCTCAAACTGGAAATCTTTGTGTTCCAGAATCCGAATGGTTTTTCGGCTGTTACAGAATTCCCTCTAAAACTGGGATTTTCATTTAAAAACACGGTTTAAGCCACTTCTCTGGAGAAAGAGAAACAGTGTCTTTGAGTTCAAATTTTATTCTGGAAAAAAAAACCCATCCCATGGCTCTGACAAGCAAAACACTACAGAAAATACAGAATAAAATAAGAAATAAAAGGTTTTAATTCCAATCCGGGGACCTGTAAGTGTGTACAACATGGAAAAATGCCTCTGGAATTCAGGGACTAAGAGGCTGCAGTTCTAGGCTTATGGATATTTTCATTTTTAAGCATTTCTAAGCGAATTTCAGGCTGGGAGAGCTGCAGTCTGGGCTCAGCTTTCCCTGGATTATGCACTAAAAGAGGGCCAGGACCTTGCTGGAATTGAGATCACAACTGGGTTTTGAATAAGGAGAGTGACCATGAAAAGGGAAGGAAAAACCTTAATGAATTCTCTTTAAAGGGAGAATTTTACCTCATTGCTTGAAGCCTCCTTCCCAATTCCAGCTTGCCTTCCACTCCTATCACTCAAGCAAGTTTCTGCTTGCATCTACCTTTTCTGGGATGGATGGGATCAGGCTGAAATCTAACTTCTCCTGGGTCTGCTCTGGAGCTGTGCAGCTTTGGAATTCTGAAATCTGGGAGTGTTTGTGCCCAGAAGCCGTTCCACTCTGCCGGCCTCACCCATCCCTTCCCAGCACTAACACGCAGCACTGACACACAACTGCCATTACTCTAAAATTCCTCATTAAGCCCTCCAAAAACCCAGTCCCAGAGGTCTGTGTGCGCCCAATGTGATTATTTTGCCTTTTTAGTCTTTGTGGCCGGGGTGCCGTTGGGCTTGGAGTTGCTCTTGGCTTTCTTCTTGGCCCCTCCCTTGGGCTCCGGCTCCTTGCGCTTGGCCGAGGTGATGGAGCCGGTGACCTTGAAGAAGTCGTCGAGCCGGCCCTGGGTGCTCCCCTGGCGGCTCTTGCTCAGCCTCTTGATGCCGTTGCGGATGCGCTCCTCGTTGAACTGCTTCTCCCCGCACATGAACTGCACCAGCTGCTCCTCGTCCGGCTCGCTCCACTTCAGCTCCACGGCCTCGGGATCGATCACGTCGGGCTCCAGGAAGAGCTTCTGCGCCTCCTTGTGCAGCCAGTTCTCGGGCAGGGGGTACTTCTTGGTGTCGAGCTGCTGCACGATCCTCTCGATGGATTTGTGCTCCCGGATGAGCTCCACAGCGCGCTTCGGCCCGATGCCGCGGATGCTGCCGCAGTAGTCGCAGCCCAGCAGGATGCACAGGTCCACAAACTGCTCCCAGGTCAGCTGCAGGTCCTGCAGGATCCGGTTCAGGTGGAACTCCTGGATGGGCAGCTTCTTGGTCTCGCTGGCCGTGAGGTGCCGCATCAGCACGGGGCTGCCGAAGGTGAGGCAATCCATGTCCTCCGTGGCGGCGGCGTACACCTTGCCGGCCTTCACCAGGGCGGCGCAGCTGGCCTCTGCCTCGCCGGGGGCCTCCACGTAGGGAATTCCCATCAGCGCCAGCAGCTTCTTGCACTCCTGCGTGTGCTGCGGGGTCACCTTGACCAGCCTCTTGCTGTACTTCTCGATGTTCTCCTCCTCCCCGGCCTCCTGCGCTTCCTGCAGGTGCTTCTCCGCCTCGGCGCGGCGTTCCGTGCGCTTGGCCAGCTCCCCGGATTTCAGCTGCGGGGGCTTCCCGTCGAACACGTACACGGGCTTGATGCCATTCTCCACCATGCGGATGGTGCGGTAGAACATTCCCATCAGGTGGCTGGTGGTCTCCCCGTCCTCGTTCTGGAGCACGTCGGCTCCCTGCCGCACGGCGATCAGGAACTGGTAGATGCTCATGGAGGCGTCGATGGCCACTTTCCGGCCGAAGTAGGACTTGATGTCGTTCTCCCGGATGGCCCCGGGAGCCACGTCGGCAATAAGCTTGGCCAAGCCATGGATTCCCATCCTGGGGAAGGGAAAAGGGGGATGTTGAGAGCAGGCTCTGCGTGAGGAATGTTGGGCCACCCAAGGAGGGGGAAGCAAAGAGGGCACTGCTTCCCCTGCAAACCATCACTCCAAGTGCTGTGGCCTCTACTGGCAGCCCTTATCCCGAGTCCTGCTTCAGGCCACCCTTATCCCTCACCACTCCCTCTCGGCCCGTCATTACTCCCCTTCCAACCTCTATCCCTCCCATCCCAATCCCCTTCCCCAAAATTCGATTATCTCCACCATTATAACCATCTAGATCCCATCACCTCCCCATTTTTATCTCCTTATTTCCCAGCTCCCCAGGCCTGCCATCAACCCGTTCCATCGGCCTCAGATCCTCCGTTTCCCTCAGCCACCATTACCTCCTCAGATTCGTTCTCCCTCAGACGCCATTCCCCCTCAGAGCTTCCGTCTCCCCTCAGATCCCCGTTATCCCTCAGCGATTCCCCCTCAGAGCCCCCGTTTCCCCTCAGATCCCCGTTCGCACTCAAACGCCATTCTCCCTCAGAGCTCCCGTTTCCCCTCAGATCCCCGTTGCCCCTCAGACGCCATTACCCTTCGGAGCTCCCGTTTCCGCTCAGATCCCCGTTATCCCTCAGCCATTCCCCCTCAGAGCCCCCATTTCCCCTCAGATCCCCCCGTTATCCCTCAGCCATTACCCGGCCGCTCGCGCGCCGCCGCTCCCGCGCTCCGCCGCCGAGCCCGCTGGGAGCCGCCGCCGACCAATAGGGAAGCGGCTGGCTCTCGCTGCGCCTCGTTCCCGCCCTCACTTCCACTTCCGGCGGCGGAGGGGGGCGGTCGTGCGGCGGTGGGAGCGAAGCCGACGTGTCGCAGCAGGGACCGGCGACATGGTGAGGGCGGGGATGGGGGGAACCGGGGGTTGCCACAGGGGGTCCGGCCCGGTGGCGGCCCGGCCCCGCTGAACACCGCCGTGTCCCCGCAGGAGCTGGAGGCGATGAGCAGATACACGAGCCCGGTGAACCCGGCCGTGTTCCCGCACCTCACAGTGGTGCTGCTGGCCATCGGCATGTTCTTCACCGCCTGGTTCTTCGTGTATCCCCGCGGCTGAGCGCAAGGTCCCCTTGCTGTGCCTCCCAATCCCGGATTATCTCCGTGATTCCCGGGGGCAGGGGAGCGGGTGGGGGTCCCCTCGCCTTGCTGTGCCTCTGTTTTATCACCTTAACCCCCGGCCTGGCAGCTACGAGGTGACATCCACCAAGTACACCCGGGACATCTACAAGGAGCTGCTGATCTCGCTAGTGGCATCGCTCTTCATGGGTTTCGGCGTCCTGTTCCTGCTGCTCTGGGTCGGGATCTACGTCTGAACCCCCCGGGGGGCGTGGATGGGGGATTCGGGAAAGCTCTTTTTATATTTCTTTTGTATTTCAAGAAGAAAACGCCTGTAGCAGGTGTGGTCTGCGACAGGCAGTGACCCACAGGTGAATAAAGGTGGCTCTGTGACACACCTGACTGGCGACTGCTGGTTTGTCTATTTTTTTGTCTTTTTTTTTTTTTTAAACCTGGCTTTTCCAAAGGGCTTGGGTAGAATTAAGGGAAGTCTAAGGCTGGAAAAGCCCTCTAGGATCACCCAGTCCAACCACTCCTCCAGCACTGCCAAGGCCACCACTAACCCATGTCCCCAAGTGCCACACCCACACAGCATTTAAATCCCTCCAGAGATGGAGACTCCACCTCTGGAGCCTGTTCCATGAAGGAATTTTTCCCAATGCCCAACCTAAACCTCTCCTGGTGCAGCTTGAGGCTGTTTCCTCTTGTCCTGTCACTTTCTCTGGGAGAAGAGACCAATCCTACCTGGCTGCACACTCCTGGCAGGGAGTTGAGCAGAGTGGAAAGGTCCCTCCTGAGCCTCCCTTTCTCCACATTGGCACAAGATCTTTGCGATCTTGGGTACTTTGGGACGTGGCCAGTGTTATCCCGGGTTTCTGTGCTGTGTGTGGTCACAGGTGTTCCACTGCCACCTTGTGTCCTGGCTGTGCAAAATAAACTCTAAATATGCTTTTGATCCCTCAGCCTTCTTTGCTGTCACATCTCCTCACCCCTTTTTTTGGGTGTTCTCATCCCTAACCAGGAGTTTTGTGGTGCTGGGTGTGCCCTTCATTAATTCCTGAATTAACTGCCTGGCCTAGAAACAAGGAATTGATTTATATGTCCGCAAGAGGCAGGTTGGAATTTTAGCCCAGCTTTCAAACCATTCCACTTCCAAATCACAAATCCAAGCCCCGATTTCCCATTTGGGAAGGAAGATTTCCTTCTGTGGACTTTTGGATGCTTTTGGATCTGAGTCTGCCCTCTGAAGTGAGCAATGTGATGTCAGAGGCAGGTTTCCCTTTTCTTTTTCCTTCCTTTCTTCCTTTTCCCCTCCTTTTTTCTTTTTCCTCCTTTCTTTGTCCTTTTGCTTTCTTTTTCCTTTTCCCTTTGTCCATTTATCCTTTGTTTTCCCTCTTTATTTTCTTCATTTTTCTCCTACTTCCTTCATTTTCTCTTCCTAATTTCTTTCCCCTTCGTCCTTTCTTTTTCCTCCTTCCTTTCTCCTTTTTTCCCCTTTCCAAAGAACCTTGACTGGGCATATCCAGAAACTTCTGCTGATTAAAGAGAGACTTGGAATTTTCCCCATCCCATGGGCGGTTTTACAGCCATTCACCTGAGTTATTCCATCAGAAAGGGAGGAAAACACCAGGAGCCATCCTTGGATACAAAGCAGTATTTATATATTTTATTCATATGGGCACATTTACCTCCAGCATAAAACAAAGTCTAAATAAGCAAAACAAAACAAACAAACAAAAAAATATCCGGGGAATCCGGAAACTCAGCCCTCAAATTCAGCAAAATATAAATATAAATCAGGAAGAAAAGAGGGAAACCACGCTTGTTCCCCACACATAAAAACCAGGAATCAATAATAACCTGCTACAAATGCAACTCTACGAACTGGCTGGCAAAATACAGTGATTAAAGCTGTGGCAGCAACATTAAAACCAACAAAATTAGTGCTTTACGTGGTGTTTTTTTTTCCTTAATTCTTCCAGTGGTGCCATAGTCTCTATTTACAGGCTTTAAGCTCCAACAGTAGGACAGAAGAGTTGGGAATTTGCTTTTGAAACAACTCCCAAACAGCCTCGTTCTCCACCCTCTTGTCTTCCTTCCCGCCAGGAATGTCTCTTTGCTGCTGGATGGGGAGGGATTTCCCCAGGCTGGAGAGGGAAGGCCTGATTGTGAACTCTCTTGGTACTGATTGGGGACAGGGGAGGGGCAGAGATGCGTTTTGGGGGGGAAATCCATGCACACAGCTGTTTCCACGGGCCTGGAAGCAATTCCATGACTCCTTCATTTTACAATTCTGAGCCCCTTTGGGGCTCGTTCCTGCCTCGCAGGGTAGCAGCCGATGGATGATTTTTACCATGGAATCCTGGAATGGTTTGGGTGGGAAGGGACCTTAAAGCCCATTCAGTCCCACTCCCTGCCATGGGCAGGGACACCTTCCACTGGTCCAGGCAGCTCCAAACCCATCCAACATGTCCTGGAACACTTCCAGGGATGGAACATCCAAAACTTCTCTGGGCAACCTGTGCCACTTTTAAGACATAAGGTACTATTGACACTAAAAGCTTCATCCTGAATCCCTGTCCTCTCCTGATGCCAGGGATTGCTGCCAGCTCCATGTGGGTAGGGCTGACTTTGGCACTCCAGGAATTGCCACATCCCAGTTAAACCACCCGGGCACCATGTCTGAGGCAGCCTTTGGGAATATATGTGGGAAAACACTGTTCCTTGGGGCTGTTCCACAAGGAAAAAGGCACTAGAGATGTTTCCAGGCACTTGGTGTGTTGGGAATCTCCTCAAATCCCATGGCTGAGCATCCTGGGGACACCTGAGAGATCCCAACTTCCTCCTGGGCCACCACTGATTGATTCCTTCCCTCAGGAGTGGGGTGGAATGTACTGGAGTGTCTTGGCTGAGGGGGGTGGTGATTGCAGGCTCTGGCCCCCCAAAATTCCCTGTTTCCTCTTCCAGGAGCTTTTATCCCAGCTCAGCATCACTCACCTGAGGAAGGACGTGCCAGCCTGGGCCACTGATTGCCAAGGGAACAACAAACCTGCCAAGGAAGTCACTTCCCAGTTTAAAACCAGGAAAAATCGCTCAGGGCAGGTGGAGGGAAAAGCACTCAGCTACATCCAGGTGTTTCCTTCTCAATTTTAGGGAAAAATAAAGAATCCTGCTGAGCATAGAGCCTCCCTGCTTGTGCATAGGCATTCCCAGGCCTTGGGGTGTCCTGTTGTCCCACTGAGCTCCCCAAAACTGGGTTTTCCAACTGCTTGGGTGCTCGGAATGCCCTGCTCACCCACTATTCCCTGCTTCCCAGGACTCAGTGGATTTTAGTAACTATAGTTCAGTGTTTCCAGGCCTTGAAACCTCCCTACAAACAGTTCTTGGGGGCAGATGCCAAATCCAAGTGACATCACCAGGAATTTCAGGGCTGCTTCGCTGGGATAAGCTCAGGAGCGGGATGATGGGAGACAAAACCAGATGTGCCCTGGAACCACCACTTTACCTGGATGAAACCCATCTGTTTTTCCAGAGCAGCTTTAGAGCATCCTTAGGATCAGCATGTGGCATTCCCCCTCACTTGTTTCCTCAGGGAAATCCACCTTGGAATACCCTGGAGGTGGCTGAGCCTCCAGGAACGCAGACAACTCCTCTGCAGCACAAGGAGCAGGACGGGGAGAGGGAAGCACAGGGAGCCACTTGGCTTTCCCACAGGACACACCTGGCTCAATGGGGCCAGAAGGAAATTCCTGTTTTTTTTCCAGCTTAAACCCCACAAGACTTCAGTAGTTTAGCAATTTAAGGACTTGTAACAGTAAAATATCCCAAATCCCCCCAGCACAGCGCTGTGAGGGCAGAGACAGGCTGCAGCTGCTGCCATCCCAACTTTTGGGAGAACACCATCCCTCTCCTGAGGCAGAGATCCTGCCTGGACACAGATCCTGGTGCTCCCAGGGACTTGGCCTTGCTCTGCAGGGCACTCCAGGCTTTGCCAGTGCTGCACATCTGGGCAGAGGTTGGCACTGGCTCCAGAGCCGACCAGGCAGCTCCGCACACGCCGCTTCCAAGCGGACAAAAACGGATCCTACCACACTGAATGTGGGTAGGTCCTGGTCATTTGTCACCCCTGGCTTGGGGACAAGTGTCCCCAGGTGTGACACAGCCTCAGCAGCAGCTTGAGTGGGGGTTTTATCCATCCAGACATGGATATCCCACATGGATATGGGATTTAAGAGCACAAAGAAGAGGGGGGATGACGTCGAAGCTGCTCCTTCTCTGGTTGTTCCTAGAGGAACGTGTCCATTGGCAGGTCCGGGAGTCTCTGGGAAGTCCGTGGGAAGTGGCCCTGGGCCAAGCAGAAGGAACAGCAACTCCAGTGTAGAACTTCCAGTAGGTCCAGGCACAGCCATCCTTTCCAGGCCAAACTCCAGCGTTTGGCCCTTGGAAAGGGCTCCAGTGTTGAAGCAATTCCAGTGTTGTGAAGAACTGATGTGGGACATCTGGGAGCACCAGGTGGGGCTCCTGTCCACGGAAGGAGCACCCCTCTGAGATGTGGCAGAGCTGTCCACGCTCAGTGCTGTGTGATGCTTCCAAATCCAGTGTTGGAAGGGGAGGGGGAAGCAATGGAGGACACAAACATCCCCCTAAGGGAAGGACAGGGGTGTGGGATGCTGGGAATCGGTGCGAGGTCCCCCCAGGAGCCACCACAGGGCTGGTGGTGGCTTTTAGGTCCTGTGTGTCCTGAGCTTCAGTGTCTCCAGCCATCACCATTCCAGCTCCGGAGCTGCCGCAGGACACGGGGGTGAGGCGGGGCTGGGGGCCAGCGGAGCAGGGAATTCGGGAGGCTCCCAGTGGCACCAGTTCCCCTCCTGTCTCCGAGCAGAGGGCACTGGTGCTGCCGGGACTCACTCACAGAGCCAGTAGAACTGGAAGTAATAGTCAGTGAAGAGGTGCCCCAGCTGCTCCAGGGAAGTGCTGCAGTCGGCTCGGCCCTAGGAACGGGAAAAGCAGCTTAGAGAGAGAGGGGTGCCACTCCAAGGGTGGAATTCTGCCTGGATTATGGGCTGGGTAGGGACAGATCATCTTCCTACCACCCACAGGACTGTGGGAAGCTCCTGCATTTCCCACATTCCATAAATCCCCCATTTCTCTCCTTCCCACGTGCCCCTGGACCAGCTGCGGGTACTCACCGGCTGCGCCACTCGGAAGTGGTAGGAAAACTCTCGGAAGGACAGCATCACCAGGGGCCAGCGGTGCGAGGTGTCCTGGGGAGGGAAGGGGACAGCTGGTCAGGGATCAGCCTGGGGGATGGCCTCCAGGCTGGATCTGGGAGGAAATCCACAGCCTCCTGCTGTCAAGTGACCCCATGGATGATTCCTGGAGCACAAGTGGGATGAGGAAGGGCTCTGGGAGCTGGAGGGGCTCAGCTGGGAGGAAAGGAGGCTCCAGATGGACCTTCAGGCTCTACTGGAAGTAGAGATGGTCCAGGTGGACCTACTGGAAGTTCTACATAACTCCCTGACAGGAGAGGGCAGCCAGGTGGGATCAGGCTCTGCTCCCAGGGAACCAAGGACAGGATGAGAGGAAACGGCCTCAAGCTGTGCTAGGGAGGTTTAAGTTGGGTATTAGGGAAAATTCCTTCATGGGAATTCCTTCACGGGAAGGGCTGCCTTGTTCCCTGTGGGAATAAATTGAGGGGTGGAAGGGGAGCAGCAGTGGAGTCCCCACTCCTGGAGGGATTTAAAAGCCGCGTGGA
Source organism: Zonotrichia albicollis (assembly GCF_047830755.1). Lineage (NCBI taxonomy): Eukaryota > Metazoa > Chordata > Aves > Passeriformes > Passerellidae > Zonotrichia > Zonotrichia albicollis. The sequence goes on from NC_133824.1 coordinate 48,091,748, forward strand.
TGTGGCGCCTGGGGACATGGTGGCCTTGACAGTGCTGTGGGAATGGTAGGACTTTTCCAACCTCAATGATTCCATGTGTATTTAGTGAGCTGTCCCCTTCTCCCTACCTGTGCATCTGTGGAGTCAGTGGAGCTGTTCCTGCTCACAGCATCCTGGCAGGGATCACTGGAGACAAGGTCACAAAGGGAGATGGACACAGTGGAGGAGGAGCTGGGAAGAGAGGACACCATGAGAGCCCGGAAGGGGGAACAAGTGTCCCTTTCCCATGGAGACACCATGGCCACATCAGCCACTCCAGGGGCTCCCAAAGGACATGATCCATGGGCACTCACTTCATCTCCAGGGTCAGGTTGGTGTTCACGGCCGTCTGCTGGCTCACAGGGATGCGGTAGCTGAAATTCCCACTCCTGGGAACACAGAAAGAACATTAGATGTCACCAGGCTGTGGGAAAGGCAGGACAGGACTCAAAATCCCTGGCAGGCTGAGAAGTCAGAGGGAAGAACTTCCCAATGTCCCAAGGCCGAGCCCACCACCAAATACAACCCCTGAGGGAAAGCTGGGAGCACCGCTCCTCTTCCCATGGAGCAGCACGAGGTGATGGCAGGAAACACCCAAGAAAATCTTGGAAAAACTCCCAGATTTTCCTGTTTGCTAAATAGGAATAAATTTCCTAAAGTGCCACCAAGGTGCCACCAGCCAGCCCTTCTGGCTCACCTGCAGGCGTCGGCAGCGGCGCAGTACTGGGAATGGATGGCCAGGTTGATCTCCAGGATCCGGATGGACTGCAGCACCGGGCTCGGCCCTGTCAGGGAGAGAACAGGGTGTTTAGGAACAGCAAAGGGTGGAAAATCCCGAGGCTGGAAGGCAAAGAAGGTGGGATCCACGTACCATCCGTGCCGGGCTGCTCCGTGCGGGGCCGCTCGCTCACCGGCTGCCGGAGGCTGCGCTGCTGCCGGGAGCTGCTGCGGGAGAGCGAGAGGTTGGAGATGTACTTGGATTTGCCCTGGATGTGGGAGAAGGGGGAGGAGGGGCTGGCATTGGGGCTGCCGAAGCTCTGAGACCTGTCAGGAGTCTTTGGCCACTTGGTGTAGGAGGTGGATTTCCCGGTGATGCCCCTGGATTTGGCTTTGATATTTGTCACTGGCAGGAGGGAGGGCTGGCTTTGGTCTGTGGAAAAATGGGAGAGAAGGTTTTGCTGAGAAGCAGAGAAAGGCTGGGAGCACTGGGATCATCCTGTCCCCATGTCACCTCCTGATGCACCCCAAGTTGCCCAGAGAGGCTGTGGCTGTCCCTGGATCCCTGGAAGTGTTCCAGACCAGGCTGGACAGGACTTGGAGCTACCTGGGATAGTGGAAGGTTCCCTGCCCATGGCAGGGGTGGAACCAGATGGGCTTTAAGGTCCCTTCTGACCCAAAGCATTCCAGGAATCTGTGCTTCCATTCCCTTTGTGCCTGATGGAGCTGATGATGGAGTGAGGAGGGAATGAGGTCAGACCTCAAGGCAGGGCTGCTCAGGTGAGCTGTGCCTGGTGTAGCTTCCCATGACTTTTTGCTGGCAACATGGGAAGCTCCAAATCCTTTTTAGCGCTCACACACCCCTGGCAACAGGATCCAAACTGCACCACATGGGCAGAGAAGGACATAAAGGATACATTCAAGGATAAGGATAGAAAGAGTATCAGCTATTAGAGAGCTTCCAAAGGAGTGGAATGAGGATGACAAAGGATCTGGAGGGGAGAAGGAGCTGGAATTGTTCATCCTGGAGGAGACTGAGCAGACCTTCTCAAAAGGAACACGAGGAGGACATGAGGTGACACAAACCTTGGAGATGTCCCAGCATTTCTGGGAATCTGGGCTGGCCCTCACCTGTCCGGTTGGTGGCGTGGGCAGGACTGGTCTCCGAGGGGACAGTGGAGGAGATGGCAGTGGGAGCAATGGAGCAGCACGTGGAAAAACAGGGAGGGTTGAAACAGGCCAGCACACCGCGACCGGGAACGCCAAGGGCTACTCCATGTGTCTCATCCAGGACTGCAGGGACACAGGGAATAAATAAGTCAAGGGATGGAACAGGAGCAGCACCTGGTGCCCTGCAGCCCTTCCATGAAACCAGAGCCATCCCAATCCATCACCCACCGTGCTCTGGGGGGATCCTGCTGCTGGCCCCGCTGGATGTGGCTGTGGATCGCACGATCTGCGTCTTGTCAATGTTCTGGCTTGACCTGGAATGTAGGAAAAGATGCTGGAAACCTCCTGGGTGTGGACAATGGGGCCACTTGTAGGTGGGGTGAACAATAGCTGCAGCAGGAGGATGGGAAGAGGCACATGGAGTAAGTGGAGATGTGGAGAAGAACAGAGTGACCTGGGAAAGGCAGGAGAAAGGCACACGAGCCATGAAAACAGCACGGAGAGCTCAGAAATTCCACAGGGAATAGTGTGGCTGTTCCATGTCTGGCAGGGAAAAGTCCCAGCTGATTCAGAGGACACCAGCAACCCTCCTGGAACATGGTGTATATGGTGGATTTGACTCCCACCAGGAATCTCCTGGGTGGATTTAGGTGCTTGGGAATCAGCAGCTTCAAGCTCTCACCACTCCCTAAGGAATGTGCCCCTTATCCCTTGAAGACAGACTGTTCCTCACCTTGTTCCTCAGAAACACACACAATCCCCCCATGCCCAAATTCATCCCATGGAATTCCAAGTGTTTCATTGCAGCTAGCCAAGACCTGAGCTGAGGACACCACAGCCATCTCCGGACGGTAAGGGAGATGGGAAAAGGAGGGAATCTTTCTCCCAGGTCTGCAGAACAAGGAACACTTCTGGACACCTGTGTCCATGTCTTACCTGTCCCTGAGCATTGCTCCAGGTTTCTGTGGGATTAACAGAGCTTCACTCATTTAGAGGAATTAAAAAAACACTTTGTCATCTCTGAGATTTGTCTAAATAGAGGGATTTTTTTCCAGGTCGAAGGAGACTCAACACCAGTCTTCCAAAGAGAATGTGGGCACAAGCCTCTAGAGCTTCACCTTCATCCCAGTCTAAATCCAGCCCTCATCCCTGAAGTTCCTCCACTGCCTCACCCCTTTTCCTTACACAGCTTTATCTTGCTCCTGCTCTCCCTGCAGGATGCAATTTCTTTATTTAACCTTTAACCAACTGATTTTTCCATCTCCTACTCCTAATTTCCCTTCCTTGACAAGACCCATAACCCTTCCTCCTTCAATCCCACTGGAAGTCTCACATCCCTTTCTCTGTTTCCAGTTTCTTGGCCTTTGGTGATGCAGGAAAAAAAAGTAGGAATTAAGAGAAGGGACAAAGGAATTAAATAATGAAATAATGAAACAGTCACATACCGTGGACACAGAGCGACCGGAATTCCGGGACCCCCGTGCCGAAAGAGGGCCAGGAGACAGGCAGTGGGTACAGCAAAGGAGCTACAGGACAGTGCAGGGAGACAAGGAGAACAGGAAAGTGGGAAGGTGACCAGGAGGACAGGGAATGAAAGAGGATATGGAAGATAATGGGAAGGAAAAGACAAATATGGGGAAATCAAAGACAAAGTGGAAGGAAAATGGGTTGGATGAGAGATGTGAGGAGGGGAGGAGGGAGAAAAATGGGAGAGGGAAAAGAGAGGGAGAAAAAGAGACATTATCAGGTTACACAAGCTCCCAAAGCTGGTCCAGTCCTGCTGCACCAGTGGGATGAGGCTGTTTTAGTCCAGCTGGAGGCACCCAAGGAACATTCAGCATATCCTAAAAAGAGATTCCCTTTTCCTTCTCTATTCCTCACTTCTTGCGCCAGATAATTCAACCACCATCAGACTGGGGTGTGTGGCTGTGCCTGGCAGGGTCTGCAGCTCTGGAACTGTGCTCAGCAATCCCAGTTTCTGTGCTCCAGCCCCTCCCAGGTGTCCTCATCCCTTCCAGCGATTCCCGAAATACCCACCCATCGATGTCCACGAGATCCTCCTCGCTGCGCAGGCTCAGCACGTAGAGCGTGGACATGGACACCACGCTGCAAAAGAGACAAGGGCAGGGTGAGGAGGAGCAGGGAGCAAGGACAGGGCATGGGATTCCAGCCCAGGAGAGATGGATGCCCCATCCCTGGAAGTGTTCAAGGCCAGGCTGGAGCAACCTGGGATAGTGGAAGTTCCCAGCTCATGGCAGGGGGCTGGAACCAGATAAACTTTAAGGTCTCTTCCAACCCAAAGCATTCCAGGATTCTCTGGAAGAAGCCATACACCCACAGCCCCTCACTGCACACCCCATGGATGGCACAGTCCCAATGGATGAGCCGGATGCAGCAGCCCAGGAGTGGGATCTCACCTGAATGCCATGATGATGACCAGGGCAATGATGGTGCCCTGGAGGAAGCGCTGGCTGATGCAGGCCTGCTCCGGGACAACCGATGGAGACTGTGATGGAAAAAAACCCTGGATCAGCTCATTCAGGACCCCCTGGATCAGCTCAGCTCCCTCACTGCTCTGGTCCTTGCACAGATCTCCCCCAGCCCTCCTAAGCTCTCTTCCTGCCTCCCGGAAAATCCTCAACTCCCCAAGTTTAGAAGTCATTTAACGTCTCCATTAGGAGATAGAAAGGAAGATCATGGGAGAACTGTGGTTGGAAAAGCCCTCTAGGATCGTGGAGTCCAACCCCACCCCCAGCACTGCCAAGGCCACCACTAATCCATGTCCCCAAGTGCCACATCCACAGGCACAGCAATGGGGACTCCACCACTGGAGCCCGCTCCAGCGCCTGACAGCCCCTTCCATGAAGAAATTTTCCCTAATATCCAGCCTAGCCCTCCCCTGGCACAACCTGAGGCTGTTTCCTCTTGGATAAAGCAGGGAGCAGAGCCCAATCTCCTGGCTCCAACCTCCTTCCAGGGATTTGTGGACAGTGAGGTTCCCCCTGATCCTCCTTTACTCCAGGCTGAGCCTTCTCTGCTCCCAGCACTGCTCCTTTGGGATCCATTCCTTACCTTGCTGGCGACTTTGTGGGGTCTCTTTTTGTGGGGCACGCTTCCTGCCCGGCTGAACTGGCTCCCAGTTTGGCTGCAAGGAGAAAGGAGGAATGGAGCTGAGCTGGGCAGGGATAGGTTTCCAAACTATTACCAGGAAAAAACGGCATTTTCTGGGAGGGAAAAGACGTTTTTGTGGTGTGACAGTCACAAACCCTTTTGGTGCTTTGCCCCAAAACTGGCATAAGCAGGGTCAGGAAGGAAATTTTGGAAGCATGGGAAACTCTTTGCCATGAGAAAGCCACTGACTTTAGGGAAACATGGAGACCATTTCATCCCGGGCGCTGTTGGGCTGGTCCTGTGGGAATTCCAAACCTCCTCAAGATCAGCTCTTTAAATCCACTCCAGGCCAAGCAACACCAGCCAACATCCCAGTCCTTCCTCATCTCCCTGTTCCCAATCCGAGCTGCCCCTTGGAACTCCCTGGGATGAAAGGGGACATTCCCTGTGGCGCCATGGGTACCTGAAGGCTCCAGAGCTCACAGTTGACTTCATGCTGTCCAGCCTCTTGAGCTTGGCCAGCTTGTGGCTCCACCTTTCCAGCTCATCGATCCGTGTCTCCAGGTTATCCGTGAGCTTGCACAGCTCCTTCACGGCTCCCACGTTCTCCATGAAGATCCGCTCCTGCCAGGGAATCAGGCCAGCAGGTTGAGGCACACCTGGACCTGGACAATCCATGCCCTCCCTGTGTGCCATGGGAGACTGTCCCCTCGATTCCCAGAGCAGCAGCCAGGCTGCCACAGGTTGGGAAAAGTCAGGAAACCAGGTGCTCCAGGTTATCCTGACATAAGCACCTTATCTTATCTAGGAAGGGGAGATTAGCACTGGGAGCCTCCCAGCAGGAAGCTGCCAACAAGGAGCCCTTCCCCAGGGAGATGCTGCCAAATTTCACCAGCATCAGGCTGGTTCCTCCCTGCCGGTGTCCGATACCCACCCAGGGCTGCTCCCGACTTCTGGAAGACCAGCCAGGTCTGAAACTCATCTGGGAGCATTTCCCAGGCATCCCACCTTCCCTCTCCCATATCCAGCTCCGCAATTCCCTCGAGCCAGCTTCCCCAGCCTCCTGGCTGCCACCAACCTTGTTCACCACCAGGAAGTTCTCCAGGGTTTTCCCATTGGAAAAGACCAGGTCCCCAGTGTCCTTCACAGCTTCGGGCAGAATCTCCTTCACCTCCTGAGCGATGACACCTGGAGATGTGGAGATGGAACAGTGAGGTGAGATAGGATCACCCTGCATCCCCTGGATACTCATTCCAAGTTGTGCACAGCTCCTTGGAGACCCTCAAGGGCAGAGGATGTTCAGACAAGGCTGCTCCCCAAATTCTACGGATAGGGATCATCACCCACCACAGTGTACTTGGAGAAACCTTCTCCCTGTGGGAAGTGTCACTTTCTTTCCCACTCACGAAAGAGGGAATTTCATTAGATTCCTTAATTCGGGAGGTTAGAAGGCCCCTCTTGCCCACCCCACACCTGGGAGACTGCCCTGGCACAGGGCTGGGTCCAGCCCCTGGGAAAGGCAGGGAATTCCTGTGGCACATTCCTGTGTCAGAGGCGTATTCCCATGGGACATTCCCGTCTCACAGGTGTATTCCCATGGGATGTACCTGTCTCAGAGGTGCTGTCAATGCCCACTGTGGCTGCAAACTCAGGTTTGTAGTTGTAGTGCACCAGCCTCATCCTGGAGATCCGCTTTAGCTGCTCCGTGGTGTCCACCTGGGACAAAACAGGCACATGGAATTCCCAACGGGATATTGCTTCTCAAATCCCCACCACTCTGCATCCAAGCAGGACAACCCATTATGGCCCATGGGAATTCCTTTGGGAGATAGCCCTGAACCCTGCTCTGAGCAGCCATGAGGACAAACACTGGAGTTAATGTCCAAGTCTGGACAAGACCCTTGGATAGGGAAATCAGGAGACTGAGTCTCCTTGCAGAACCAGACTAGAGACAGTTCCCAAAAACAGGTGACGGGGTTATATCCAGCTTTTCTGGACAGGCAAATCCAGCTGAGAGGAATTCAGAGCAGAGCCAAGCCTCTCACCCAGGCTCTGGCACAGCCCAGTGTGGTACCTGCCACACTGACCGTTTTTCCACTCATTTTCCACCTTTTTCCTGCTGTTTGCTACTTCTGGTTAACACTGGAAGAGTCAATATTCCCTAAGATACAGTGAACTAGCTGTGCTTGGGACAGAAAAAATCCTAAGGCACTTCCCATCTGCTCTGCAGTCACAGGATCATGGAATATCCCGAGGTGGAAGGGATGTGAAAGAATTATTGGAATTCTTCAGCCTCCTGGTGACCCCAAGCCCACCCTGCTTCCCAGATTCCCACCTCCTGGATGTCCTCCTTCACTCGGACATCTGAAGGGTGCATCAGGGAGCCCATGACCTTCACGTTGCCGTGGACCACCAGGGCCTCATCCGGGCGGTCCGTGTTGATCCCCACGCGGCCGTGGTGGAACACGGTGTCCGGGAGCTGCGCCCGCTGCCACAGCACGTCACTGTCATTCTCAAACTGCCCCGGGTTGGAGGCCTGCGGAGAAATGGGACAACAAGGACTGACTGAAAAGGTGGGAGGGGAATGCTGGGAAACAGAGACGAGGAAGGTTGACTTCTCCTTCTCCTTCTCCTTCTCCTTCTCCTTCTCCTTCTCCTTCTCCTTCTCCTTCTCCTTCTCCTTCTCCTTCTCCTTCTCCTTCTCCTTCTCCTTCTCCTTCTCCTTCTCCTTCTCCTTCTCCTTCTCCTCTCCCTAAAAGAATATCCTTGCTTCCTTCAGCTGTTATCCCAGCTATCAGTGTTCCAGCCACTCAGAACAGCAGGAAACCAAGTGACATGGATGATACTCCTGGGTCACAAACTCAGAGTGTTCCAGGCTGCCTGCAATTCCTTGAAATTCTGTGCTGGGCATCCTGGAAGCTGCCTAATCCATCGCGGACTTTTTGTCTGAGGTCCCTGTTTGGGTTTTACTACCTGCTTTCATGTTTTGGAGCTGAGTGCTCCAGCAAAACCCTGGGTGAGCCTGGGAATGGTGCCTTTCTTTTCCTGCTCCCCTACCTTAGGACATGAAAAAGTGATGTTCTGGGAGAGTGCCCAATTTTCCTGCATCTTCTTGTTCCTGCTGCAGAGTTCCAACAACACTCTTTCCTCATTCAAAATAATTCTATTGCACACTGATCCCATTTGGAGAATGGGATTTCTTCCGGTAACAGGCTCTTGAAACAAGTTTGGAAAGTCTGAAGCCAGAATCCCAGTGTGGACAGGGAAAGCCACAAGCAAGGAAGGAAGAGTTTGGAGGAGGTGGGAAAGGTGGGATATCAAGTTTGGAAAAGACCTCTAAGAACATCGAAGCCAGCCCAGCACCTCCACCTCATTCACCACTAAACTAAGACCCACATCCACACATTTTGTGGATATGGAATTGTGGGAAACAGCCCAGGATGGTGCAACAAAGGAGTGTGGGGATGGAAAGAGAAAGCAGGGATTTACCCGGACGATGATGCGCTCGGAGATGTGGGCTGCCAGCGTGTAGTTCTGGTTCTGGGCATGTGCCTGCAGGGCCACCACCAGCATGAAGTACCTGCAGAGGGACACAGCTCAGGGACACATCCTGTGCTGGGAAGAGCTGGATCTCTGTCCCCTCTGGAGCACTGGGCACCACAGTGGGCTCATAGCATCCCCTGTCCTTGTGCTGGGTGTCCCCAACCCCTCCCAGACCAGGGACACCCCTCTGGTGTCCGCAATCCAAGCCCTATTCCCACATCCCACTCCAGCCACTCTGCCCAGCCCAGGGACAGGCAGATGCACAGGATTCTCAGCATGTTCTGGAGGAGGCCCCTGTGTTCTCCCTCACCTCTGGTCTGGGTTGGGTTTGCCTTTTTTCCTCATGTTGTTGGCCGTGGTCTCGCTGAAGTGCAGCCGCCCCACAGTGACCTTGGTGACCTGCTCTGGGGGGAGGTTCACCCTGGAGGGAAAGGAAAACAAAGCAATGAGTAAGGATGGTGGCTATTTGGGAATGGTGCCTAATTTTTCCCACTCCTCTCCTATCTCTTCCTTTCTTAGGTGGGGAGTACACAGTTATCCTGCACCTGGAGGCCTTGAACCCAACAATACTCTTCCCTCATTCCCAACTGCACACTGGTCCTATCTTGGGACCTGCCACACATACTCCATGCCCTGAGGAACCAGGTATGGAGAGGCTGGAGCCACAACCTGGAGAGGAGAGCTTTTTTGGGAATGGCCATCTCCTGGCCTGCTCCACAGTCTGTGACGTGGGCACAGAGCAAGGTTGGGAATGCAGAGAGCGGAAAACAGGAGAAAACTGGAGAGTGTGGCACTCACACAGTGGAGTGGGAGACCTCCAACTCCACCATCTCCCCACCTTCTCCTGCTGTTGCTTATTCCCTGGAAGCAGAGGATGCTCATTCCCACAAGGACACACTCACGTGACGGGGTTGAAGGGCCGTTTGCTGCGGTCTGACTGCGACTGCTCGATGTTGATGGACTGGTTCAAGGCCTCGAGCTGGAGAGAAAGATTTGGGAATGTGGCACAGAGCACAGAGACCTTCCTCTTCCCACCTCCTCCCTCCCAGCTCTCTGCCCGCCCTCCAATGACAGGGTACATCTGATGCTGAACACCCAGCCTGAGTGTGGGCATTGTCCAAGAGTTAAAAAAGCTGAGGGTGGAAGGATCTTCCCAAAGTGCCTTTATCCCTCTGGAGTCAAAGGTGAGTGGGAAGCAATCCTGAAGATAACCAGATGGAGCCCATCTTAGGACTTGTATTTCAATGGCCTCAGGAGATGTTTACATTGGATATCAGGGAAAACCTCTTCATGGAAAGGGTGGTCAGACATTGAAACAAGCTGCCCAGGGCAGTGGTAGAGTCACCATTCCTAGAGGGATTTAAAAGCTGTGTGGATGTGGCACTTGGGGACATGGATTACTGGTGGCCTTGGCACTGCTGGGGGAAGGGCTGGACTCCATGATCCTAGAAGGCTTTTCCAACCTATCCCATTCCATGACTGTGTGACTCCACACATTCCTCTGCTACATGAAGAGGTGCTGTTACCCGTCCCCAGCCACCTCCCAACCCCTCTGCTCCCAGCTGGATCCACCATGGTCCCTCAGCTCCCTCTCACCTTCACTCCGTGCAGCTTCAGGTAGAAGCACTCCAAGGGTTTCAGGCCCTCGGGGGTCTTCACGTACTTGGGGTCGCCGAGCATTCCGATGTACACGGTGACCTGGAAGTGGTTCTTCTTCTGGCACACGAAGGCGTCGTCCCCCACGGAGAAGTTGAAGCCCTTGTCGGCATCCACGCGGTACGTGAGCATAGGGCTGGGGAGAGGGAGCAGCTGAGAACAGCAATTCCCCACAGAAACTGTGGATATCCCACCCCTGGAAGGGTTCCGTGCCAGGATGGATGGGGCTTGGAGCAAGCTGGGCTAGCGGGAGGTGTCCCTGCCCATGGATCATCACTGGGTGATCCATAAGGTCCCTTCCAACCCACATCATTCCACAGCTCTTCCCATTCACCTGGGAAGGAATATGGAGATCCCAAGTTCCAAAATTTGCCCAAAGCCTGGAGCATCCCTTTAACATGGGAGTAGCAGCTCAGACTGACCCACACCTTGTGGCATTCCCAATGTTACCTTCTACCAGCTGTACCCTCCCAAATTCCAGCTGAAATCACAAGCACCTGCTCTGGCTGCTGTGGAAAAGCTTCCAGCTTTCCCAGTGGACAGGTCTGGAGGAGGAGAGGGAGGGAGGGAGGAGGAGGGGTCCTGGCTGCTCCATGAACACACACCAGCTGGAAAGGTTTAATCTACATCTCCTTAATGGGCTGGTTTCCATGGGAATCAGGGAAATATGTGGCCTTTGCAGAGAGTCCGTTTTCCTCACCATCCACAAAGCCCAGTCCTGGGCTGGTGGGCCCTCGGAAGGGGGGGAAGGAGCTGCCTCTCATCCCACAGAACACCCAAATCCCATTGTTTTTAATTAAGGAACAGGGGATGAGGTAAAGGGGGAGCTCAGCCCAGCCTTGGATCTCAGGCTTAAAAATTATGGAGTACTTTTCTCCCAAAACCAAACCACTTCTGACTTCCACCTCCAGAAGGACTGGAGCAACGGGAGGGGAGGTGGACAGACTGACAGTAAGAAATTGTGGCAGAACTCAGGAGACAGGGATTCTTCACTGGTATCCCTCCTTTTTTTTCTGGAATAAAACCATTCTCTCCCTGCAACCACCTGAGGAGTTAATGTGGATGAGAGCTGGGGTGATTCCAGGTTGCCATGAGTAATTCTGGGATAGCCACGAGGAACCACTCACTCCTTACGCCCCAGGGAGCCGGGAATGCTGTGCCCTGCTCCAGACACAAACCAGGCGGTGGGAGCAGAGCACTACCTTAGCCCAGAGGCATGAGAGGAATTCCCCAACCTCCTCCCAGCCTCAGCCCTGGATTCTCCATCTGGATATTCCTGACTGGGACACGCAGCTGAAGCTGACCCTAGCACCCTCATCCCAAGGGGACCCAAGTGCAGCCATTCCTGTTTTTTTTAATGGCTCCCAAGTGGTCCCTACTCTTCCCACTGTTTTTTAACTGGCAAAGCCAAGGAGAGGGAGGGTCTGTCTGAACTTCCAAACCATGGATGCTTCCCAAATTGGAAAACTGACAGCTGCTAAATGTGTGCTGACAGAGGGGAGACAGGCAGGCCTCCCCTCCTCAGCCTTCTGGAAATTCCAGGTCTTCCATTATCCCCTTTCAGAGGTTCCTTTTCACTGATTTTTCCCATTTCCCCAATGGCTGTGCTGCTGCATTCCCCAGATTGGGATCCCTGCACTGGATTGATCAGAGGGAAGAAGCTGCTTTCCATGCTGGCTTTTCCAAGGACAGGGCAGGGGCCAAAGGGCAAAGTGTCAGGAATAAAAGGTCTGGGGTCAAATGGATTATTTGATCCCGAACATCCCCACTGACAGGGGGGATTAAGGCAGGACAGAAGGGCAGGATCAGAAGAGGTTTTTCCCAATCCCAGTGAGGGTAAGGGGTTACAAACTCCCCACAGGGAATTGTACTGGGATTTGGCCAAAAGCAAGATAGCAGAGGGATGCTCATGTTCCCCCATTCCTTCCTTCCTTCTGTCCATCCAGGTTTCCCCATCTCTAAACCATTCCTAAAACAATATTGGGAGACTCCTAATCCAAAAACATTCCCTAATTCCATGCATTCCCCGATTTCTTTTGCTTCCAGAATACAAACTCCAGCTGAGCAGCAGGACACTGTCATCCCTCCCACACAATCCCACCTTTATGTCCATATTATGTATTCCCATCAGCTTCCCAGGACACATCCATGATCCATCACCAGCACCCCATATCACATATCCCAAAACACATCCAGCAGGCCTGGACCATGACTGGTCTCCATTCCCTTGGTGAGATCCAGGATGTGCAGCACAGCCAGGTTTGGAGCTGTTTATCCTGACACTTCTACCAGCCAAGGGGTGCAACCCCAAAACTCCAGGATCAGCTCCCAGAGAGCACCAGTTTGCTGGATGGGAAAAGAACAGCACCTTCCCATTTTCCCAGTTCCAAGGCTCTGGCCTCAGCATGGAGTTGTTTCCATGAAGGGCTGCACTATTCCCAGCTGCCTTCCCTCAAACTGGGAGAGGGAGGAGGGAGCTGGAATTTATCGGAGCCCGCTGTCAGGGAGATGAATGGCTCCTTCTCCCAGGAGTAAATTAGGGAATTGCCCGGTTCCAGGCCTCTTTGGCTCCACTGCTGGAAACCAGCTCATCCCTGGAAATGTTCACTGAGCCTAAAACCACAACATCAGAGCAAAAGGCCAAAAACATTGTATGCTATCCATAAAATTAATCCAGGGATTTCTGTCTCCTTCAGCAACACAGATTCCTTGGCAAAACCTGAGACACAGGCCTGGAATGGAACCTAATCCCTACCCCATCCCCTTATGGAACCTCATTTTTTGTGTGCAAAGGGAGGAAAACGTGGAATAGCATTAATTGTACTTTTTGCCCTTTAATCACTCCCAAGAATCTGGTAAGAACCTGGACAGCTTCCCATGCTCTCCCTCCTTCACCTCCTCTCTGGACTCTTTTCTTAGGATCAAGAGTAGGAAAAATCAGATAATTCAGATGATTCACATTCCTGAGGCTGTGAAAAGGTTTTGGGCACCTGGATCACAGGGAACTCAAGCAGCACATCGAGACTGGGGACAGCTTCCAGCAGAAACCAGACTGGGAATGGCCGCTCCTTGGAAGATAAACTGGGGGAAAAATTATGGATCCTGATGTGGATGCTACTCGTTTGCTGAGGACACCCAAAAGGAGAAAAAAAATGAGACAATTCCCACCTGTCAAATTCATATTAGCCAACCCAAAAAATGCCATTACAGGAACAAGGAAAGATGAACTTTTTTAGTGTGTTTCTCATAGATTATCCCAGGGAAGTGCTGCACCAGGAGAATGAAAGGATGCTCCATTTAAAGAGAGATGTAGGTCCAGCTTGGACAGGAGCAGGAAGAGTCCCCTGAGGTAACGTGGAGCTAAAAATTAATCAATCAACCTTTAACCCTTAATTCTGCTCAAATCCAGCACCACAACAAAGCCCACGTGGCTTCCTCAAATCCCCATGGAGTAACCTCAATGGAATTTATTCCTTACACAACAGGATGACGACCTCAATGCCCCCAGGAGTGGGTTTGCTCAGGCTTTTACCCTAAATCCTGAAAGCAGGCATTAGGGAAGTGATCCCAAGATCCAGAGGGCAGGGCTGGTTTTGTAGATGTTCTCCAGCAACTCCTCTGTGTCCAGCACAAAATGTCATGGAGTTTGTCTCTCCCAATCCACCTGGGGACAGCAGGGTGCATGGGAAATCTCTGGAAATGGGACAGAAATGCCTGGAAATGGCATGGGACAGGCTGTGATGTGTTTGGGATGGAAAAACATTTTCCCAGAGCAGGAAGCAGTGAGAAGGAAAAGGGAGGCTGGAAAACCAAAGGATAAGAGGTGACGTGTCCAGACAGAGGTCAGAGGAGGTGGCAGTGGAATTCCTGCACATGGAAGAGGGATTTGGGGACAAGATCCATGGAAGATGCTCAGCTTTCCCCATCCCACCACCCAGAGGGAGCAAACTGGTGCTGGAGAGCAGGGAAAGGTGCAGGATGACTTTGGTGCTGCTGATACTCTTTTATGGGAATGGCTTGGTAAACCAGAAGGAGTTGTCTTTCCAAATCATCCCTCTCCTGCTGCGGGGTGGAAAAACAGCCACAGAGTCCAAAAGAGACAACCAGCTCCAACAGAGAATTCCCTGCCCTGGCACCACCATGAAAGATGGGATAAAATTCCCTGCCCATTCCCACCATGAAAGATGGGATAAAGACTGGATTAGCAGATTTTGTGAGAAAGCTGGGACTCTGCCCCAACCCTTGGAGTCCTTGGCTCCCATTCCCAGGCAAAGTATGGTCATAGTCCAGGGTTATCCACAGGTACCAGAGCATTCCCTGCTCCATGTCCCCCACAGGACCCCAGCTGGCTGTGTGGAAAGAGGAGTGAGGGAATTGGGAGGGAACAGAGGGTCCCTGGGAGGTTTCTGGAAGCCATCCCACTGCTTGCCAGCTCTTTGTCACCTCCCAGGAATGCAGGGAGGATCCAGAGTGGTTTCCTCCTGAGCACTCCTCCTTCCCTGTGTGCTGTCTCCACCCTCTGCTGCCTCAATTCCCAGCCCACCTTCCCACTTCTCTCTTCCCTGTCTTGATCATCCCAACCTTCCTCTCTGCCACTTCCAGCACTTCCTAAATCCCTTCCCCTCTTTTTCCTTCCTCCTCTGCCCCCTCAACCATTTCCACTCCTCCAGGTCCTTTCCACACTGCTCAAGCTACCCTGAAGTGGCTCTGGATGACCTCCAGCCTCCCACACTAGGATTTCTCAATCCTAAACTTAAAATCCAGGATTCTGGTAAACCTAGGGAGGGGGAAAAGGTGTTGCTCATCCAAACTTTCCTCAGGACAAGGCCGGATTTGCCAATAAAGCCCTCCATGGTGAGCAAGGTCTGAGTAGCTCTGGAATTGTACCAAAGCTGCTCAAATGCCTTCTGCTATTCCTTAATTATCCATAAAAGGTGTGGAGGAGCAACATTCCCAGTAGGGAAGGGGCAATGGGGAGCATTACCTCCACCACAAAGCCCAGCCCAGGCAGATCCTTATCCCATATTTTGAGTGGAATGCGCCCAACACCAGTGGCTTGCCAATTGCACAATGAATGTGGATCCCATGTTCTCCAGTGGCGAGGGAATTACTCACAGCTCCTTGTAGTTGGCATCATACAGAGTTGCCCACTTGTTCTGCTGGTGTGGCTGCCACTTGATGGACTGGAAGTTGGGATCCAGGTAGGAGCCATTCAGGCTGTCATTATCCTGAATCAGGCCTGTGTGGAACAGTTAAAATGGATTAAATCCTGATTTTACTGAGTATCCAGAGGGGTGGGAGCCCAAGGAAGTGACCAGCACTGCCTGAAGCTTCCCTCCTTCTGCTGGGGCAGCACCAGATCCAGGGAGAATCTCACAGGCTGGCAACCATCCTCCCTCCTCCCACGGCCCTGGCCCAAGGCTGGAATTCAGGGGATAACGGGGTACCTGGAGAGAGCGCTCCCGGCTGGTGCCACGGCGGGGTCTGGACGCGGTCGGGGTTGAGCGGCACCGATCCCATTCCCGGCTCCTGCTTGATCAGCCCGTTGAGCATCTGGGCATTGAGGGTGTTGGGGGGGGACTCGGAGTGTTTCCGCTTCTTGGCGGGATGCACCGGGAGGCTGCGGATACCGCAGGAACAATCAGCAGGGAATGGAGGGTCGGGAGGTGACAACCCCACAGCCAGGACAAGCGGAATTTCACATGGAAAATTCAACATTCCCACAGTGCTGTCCCACCTTATCCCACACTGCTGAGTCTGGGTCACCACTTGTGCTGAGCCACATCTTTAATTCCACAGAATCCCAGAATGGTTTGGTTTGGATGAGACCTTAAAGCTCATCCAGTTCCTAACCCTAACCTTCCACAGATTTCCCATGTCTGTTCCCACCACCCAACCCCACACTTCAGGCAACCCACACACCTCCAGCTCCCGTTTCCTCACCCCCACCATTCCCAGGCCTTACTCGGCTCCGTGCTGCTGGAGGAGCTGGTGCAGCATCTGGGACTGCTGGGCATGGTGCAGCTCGGCGGGCGCCATTCCCGGCCCGACGCTGTACGGAGGCATCAGGGGCTCGGCCTTCAGGAACATATCCCGCTGCAGGCCGGGAAAGTGGGAATTGTGCTGCGGCTGCAGGGGGTGAGGGGGCGGCGGGGGCGGCGGAGGGGGACCCTGGAGGTGAGGGGGGGGAGGAGGAGGAGGAGGAGGAGGGTGCTCCAGGCGGGAAGGGGGAGTCATGTGACACATATTTTCGGGAGTCATGGTCCGGAGGAGGTGAGGATCTGGAAAGGGAGAAAGAGCCAAAGTCAGGAGTGTCCTGATCCCACTGACCCAGTTATCTTGGATTCTCAGGCTGGATGAGGCTTGGAACAACCTGGGCTAGGGAAAGTGTCCCTGCCCATGGCAGGGGGTTGGAATGGGATGAGCCTTAAGGCCCTTTTCCACCCAAACCATTCCAAGATTCTATCATTCCATGGGACAGTGAGGGAGAAGAGTCAATGGAATTACCTGAACACCCCCAGCACTTCCAGGGAGGATTTCTGAGGGGGCACTTTAAACATTTTAACTGAAACCAAGAGGAGACTTTGATCCCAGAATTTAAATAGATAAAAAGGGACATTCAAATGCGATTCCACCTTTCTCCTCCTCCATTTGGAATGGGATACTAAAGCCATTCTATAATTAGGGTGGATTTGACTACACCAGCACGAATAGAAATGTTTTGGGTGTGGAGGGACATGCAAATCCATGTCCCTTCCTGCTCTGCTCCTCAACACCTCAACATTCCAGATCCACTCCCTTCCATGGGCAGGGACACCTTCCACTATCCCAGGTTGCTCCAACCCATGTCCAATCTGGCCTGGAACACTTCCAGGGATGAGGCAGCCACAGCTTCTCTGGGAAATCCATTCCAGTGCCTCACTGCCCTCACAGGGAAGAATTCCTTCCCAATGTCCCTCTGGTAGTGGGAAGCCATTCCCTCCTGTCCTGACATTCCATGCCCTTGTCCAAAGTCCCTCTCCAGCCTCCTTTTTCTTCACCAGGACAAAGCCCATCTGTTTTTCCAGCTTTTCCCTGATATTTGGATCAACCCGTGCCTTCAGGTGTCCCCACAGAACACCGCAATCCCAGCAGGAATGAGGGACTGACTCCTGGGATGTGAGCAAACCGTGGGGTATGAAGAGACAGTGACTTTGTTTTAAATGCAAGACAAAGCTTCTTCATGCTCCAATGTGGAAAATCGGCTGGAAAATGCATCCAGCGACTGGCCAAGCCAGGCACAGCCTCTGGGAACACCGAGAGGGACGGCAGGGAAGGATCTGTTGGATCTTTCCAGGCTGAGCTGGATGGACTTTGGCCTCAGAGCACCCAGGCAGGGGTTGAGTAATGAGGCCAAAGCGCTTGACCAGGAATGGGAAAACTCCTCCCGTCAGAAGGTTTGGAAAATTGGAATGTGTTTGCACTGGGTCCTCCTGCTGAAGGCTGCCAGGGCAGGGCTGCTTTCACCCATCCTGCTCCCTCTAAGGTGTTCTGCTTCCCCCTGGGACCTCTCAGTGCCTTTTCCACACACATGGAACCGGATTCCTCCTTCCAGGCTCATTCCTGGGCCAGCCTTCCTTTGGGAGCTTCCTCAGGGACAGCCCAGCCAAGGATAGGCAAGTGATGTGCTTGCCGAAGGCATTCCCAAACTGAGGGAAAAATCATCTCCAGGAACGTGATCCCAGCTTTGTGGGTGCCCTCTGGAGCCTCCTCTCCTTCCCAAGTGAGCTCCGAGCACTCCAAAGCTGCTCTCCCCATGGTGAGCAGCCCGGCCTCTTTGTTATATTTAAGGAAGGGCCAGGAGGAATTCCAGGGATTTTTTTTAGCAAGATAAACAGAACTCTTGACCTCTTCCATAAAAAAAAAAAAAAAAAAAAAAAAAAAAAAAAAAGAGGAGCAGGCGCTGTTCCTGGTGGGGACTGGGCTGGAGCCTGGGGAAGAGGAGGGTGCTCCTGCCGAGGGGGAAGGGAGACTGGGACAACCTTCCCTCCTTCCTTCCCAAGGAGTTTTTCCATGGTAGAACAGTGAAGGTCACCAAAGGGACCAAACAGCCTGGGTGGCTTTCCTGGGGGAAGCCAGGAACACCTTGAAGACACTCTGGAGGGGGTCCCAGCTCCCTGTGCCATTTCAGCGGGAGCGGGAGATCCTCGGGATCACCTGGAGGGGAGGGAAAGGCTGGGAAGGAACTTACTGGAGAATGGCGGGTTCATGGCTGCCTCCCAGAGCCAGGTTCCATGTCAGGGACGCGCTCCCGCTCCGTGTTCCCGAGGCAGAGGGCAGGACGACGGGGACGGCGGGCTCCACATCCCACCCTGCCACGCTGACCCCGCGCCCACAGATCCCCACCACGGATTCAGTGCCCGTGGATTCTGGATTCCCACCACGGATTCCGTGTCCGTGGACTCCCAGCTCTCCTTCTGTGCCGGTCCCTCTCCCCTTTCCAGAGCCGGGAGCGGAACAATGGGCGAAAGCTGAGGGATATTTACTAACTGATAATCTCCCCACGTAGTGCAGCCGCCTGTTTTCTCCCGGCCGATAAAGATTACAGAGCCAACCACTTTCATGGAATAAAAAGGGGGTGGATGCTGGATTTGGGGTTTGGATTAGGATATTTTTCCCCCTCCTTTTCCCTTTTTGAAGCACTTACCATTCACCTGCTGAGGGGAGTAGGCTTCCGATCCGGAATCTGGGGGAGAGTCCGGCAAAGTGCTGTGGAGCAATGGGAAAAGAGAAGGGAAAGTCACTTTAATCCAGCTTCCAGCACAACCAAGAGGTCCAGGT
This sequence comes from Zonotrichia albicollis, assembly GCF_047830755.1. Classification (NCBI taxonomy): domain Eukaryota; kingdom Metazoa; phylum Chordata; class Aves; order Passeriformes; family Passerellidae; genus Zonotrichia; species Zonotrichia albicollis. Next base: position 48,110,783 of record NC_133824.1, read on the forward strand.
GGATTCAAGCACCCTCCAGGATCTGGCAGGGGAATCCCAGGTGCACCTGCAGCAGATCCCAGACACCCTGAGTGTGTCCATCACTGTCACAGGTTTCACTGGAGCTCGGGAACAGGGATGTTCTGTTGAGCTGACAGTGAGAATTCCAGAGAAAAGAAGCCAAACAAATTTATCTGCTTCCCAGAGAAAGGTGTGCTTCCCATGGAAATGTCAGTCAGTGATCAAGTGGAATGCACAGAGGTCTCTTCCCATCCTGGGAAGCTGTTCCAGGCCAGGAGAGAAAAGGTTTGGATCAGCCTAGGATAGTGGAACATGTCCCTGCCCATGGCAAGTGCTGGGACTGAATGGGCTTTACAGTCCCTTCACATCCAAACAATTCCATGATTCTATGAAATGAGAGGCTCTGGGAAGTCCATGGAATGGATTTTGCCTGTACAAACCTGAGCACCACCATAGCTCCTGCTGTATCCCCCTGGATATATTCCAGCATCACCAGGAGCAGGATTTGGCCCTGACTGTGAAACACAATCCAAAAAAAAGCGGGAGCTCCCAGCTGCCTTTTCCAACACATCCATGGCTAGGGATGGCAGGACCAGGTCATGTGTAGTGGCACAACAGGGACAGGGAGGGAGACCATGGCACGTTCTCATTTTCCAAGGGAATTCTTTTCCATTCATCCATCCTATTCCATCAGCTTTATGGATTAGAAATAATCCCAGACAAATCCCAGTGTTCCTTGGATGAAAACCAGTAAGAAAGCAAATGAATTTTGGGAAAGGGAGGAAAAGCACAGGAACACACTGCTCCAACTCTGCTCCTGACAGCACCCACAATTCCAGCTGGGAACCAGGATGCAGGATCTTCCAGGAGCAGAGAAGCTCAAGGCCCATTGATTGGATTCTCCATGGGAAGTTGCACACAGCAGGGGCTGAAGAGGGCTGAGGTAAGGTGATCCCAAAAAACCCCTTGCCATGCTTCCCTCATCCTCCACCTTCCCTTGGAGCACCTTTCCATCACTCCCTTCCCAGCCTTATTTCCAGGCTCCTTGCCATGTGGGATCTCAGTTCATACTGTATTTCCTATGGATTTATCAAAATTTATGCACCAGCAGGCCAAGTCTTGGCCAGTAACAAAAGAGAACAGTACAATTCAAGGAATCCAGGAGGCTGGAAAAAGCAGACACTGCAGAATTCCCACTGGGAGGTAGTGGCTGTCCAAGGGAAGGGTTTGTTGGTATCCACCGCATTGTCCCTGAGCACAGGATGGGATGCCTGGGTCAGGAAGTGGACTCCATTATCCTTATGTGTCCCTTCCAGGATATTCCATGATTCTCCAATGGGAAAAGCCTGGCACAAGGGGGAAGAGTCATTCTGGGATGCTGAGGGAATGCTGCCATCAAAGCTGAGTCAGTTCAGCTACATCCAAACTAGGTCTCCACCTCTGACAGCAAGGTGTGATCCTTACTCATGACATCCTGCAGAATTCCAGATGCATCCAGAAGAAAAGGACATAACAAGGCATCACTTCATGCTTTTGATTCCCCCTAAGCTCCAAGTATCCTTCTGGGATCACTGCAAGGGAAAACTCCCTGGTCTGGGAATAAAAGAAAGGCAGATTTTTTTTCTTTCAGCTTTCTGGGATGTCTTTCCAAGTTCATCCAAAGGGTGAAAGCTGTTGACTGAGTGTTCCCAAATTTGGGAATCTCTGCATTGTGCTTGCTGGCAACACTAGAGGGCACAAGGCAGAGGGAGAAGAACCATCCTGGCCTCACTGTCTTTACATCCATAATCCATCCCATGGGAGAAGGCTGTCTGGGGCCATCACCACCTAAAGATCCAGGCTGGAGCACAGCACAGCACCTTGGGACGTTACTGATCCCCTCCTTCCATCCTGGAGAGCACGAACCACATCCTTTCTCCTCTTGGGAATAACTCTCCAGCTGGGTCCATCAGCAGTCTCAGAACCTGCCCTTCCTCTTCCCCAGAGCTTGTTGAACAGGACACATCCAGCTCAGATCCATCTTCTCCTTCTCTGGAGTGGGGCATCTACAACAGCGGGCCATAAGAAGAATATCTCCCTGCCCACTGTAGTGAATTATCCTCTGGAATAGTCATGGCAACATCCCAGAGACCAAGTTCCATCCCAGAGACTGAATTTTGTCTTGTTCCAGTTTATTCTGTGTCTCCTCCTTAAAAACTGCTCCAATGTTCTCCCACCTGCAGATGTCCAGCAGAGGTATCCAATACTCTACAATGGCACGGGGGATGGTCCCAAAAAACCTTTTGGGAAGTTCCAGGAGCTCCACTCGCCCAAAACCAAGGACTTATCACAGAGCCACGCTGCCACAGCTCCGTGGGACCCTGCAGGTACCACAGCCTGGAGGATCCTTCATCCCAGCGCCACCCTTATCCCGCCATCCCGTTCCCACTCACCCAGGTGCGTAGGAGGCCTTGGGCTCTGACTTGATTGGAGGCACCACGCTGCTCAGGCAGTGGCCAGGCAGGAAGCCCTTGGGCACCACCATGCCGTTGTTGTTGTTGCAGTTGAGGTGTGCTCCGTAGGCGGCTCCGCAGGGAGCGGCCAGGAGGGGCCCATGGCGGATGGGGAGCTGGCTGCCGGCCGCAGGGAGGTGGAGGGCAGCGCTGGGAGAGGGATTGCTCACGCTGCCGATGGAGCTGCTGGGAGGAGCAGGGATGCTGGCGGAGCTGGAGGGCTGGGGGTGCGTGTAGCTGGCGGGAGCAGGGATCTCAGGGAAGCAGCTGAGGGAGAAAACGGGACAACGTCAGGGCAACAGCACAGTGAGACTGATGGAAGAGTCCAAAATCCACCCAGGAAGTTCTGAAGTGCCCAGGACAGCAGCCTCAAGGTTTGTGTAGCCAGCAGGATGTGCTCACTGTGCTCCAGCTTTACAGACCAGCCATGCCAAAGATTCCCACACTGCTCCCAGATTCCCTTGGTGCTCTCCAGGTCTGCTCTATCCTCCTTCCCAAAGTTGGGGTACACAGGGAGATCCTTCCCTTCTGCAAACTTGCACAGTCCTGGGGATTTAATCTGTGCTCCCAGTGCTCTGATTAAGGAAAAGTGTTTATGGTGCCCTTGTAGGGAATAAAGAGAGGGGAAAAAAAAAAGACTGGGAAAACTTGAAGGTTAGAAGCCAGGAAGAGACAGGAGAAAGAGACGGGAATGATAAAGGAGCAAAGAGAAATCCAGGAAGACTCTGGGGAGGCAGAGGTGATTCCCAAATGCTTCCTCACATTTCAGGGCTGGAAACTGCTCAACAGGTTTCCAGAGAAGCTGTGGGTGCCCCATCCCTGAAAGTATTCCAGGCTGGGCAGGGCTTGGAGTAACCTGGAATAGTGGAAGGTGTCCTGCACATGGCAGGGGTGGAACGAGATGGGCTTTAAGGTCCCTTCTGACCCAAAGGCTCCTTCCCACCCAAACCATTCTAGGATTCTGTGATTTCTCCATGAAAAAATCACAAGGAACATCGTTCCTGCTGCAGAGCAAAGGAAGCACTTACATCTCTGGAGAGTCTTCCTTGCTGATGTACTCTTCCAGGATGCTGGTGTCGATGTTGGATGGTTCCAGAGCTCCATTAATGTCGTGGCCTGGAGGGGAGAGGAGGTGGAAATGTGAGCCAGGAGAAGGACAGGAAAGGGCCTTGGAAACACCACCGGACCCTTACACAGTCAAGGAACTGATCTGAGAATCGTGGAATAATGGAATGGGTTGGAAGGGACCTTAGAGATCATATCTCATCCCACCCCCCTGCCACGGGCAGGGATGACTCACTAGATCAGCAGATCCCTGGGGACTGCCAGCTGTCTATACCCACTGCATCCCGGTGTAAAGCCTCATCCCAGGAGATGGGGCACGTGGGACAAACCAGGGCAGGGACACAGACACATGCTGGGAACCAGATCATTTGGGATCCCTTCCAACTCAGGACATTCTATGATTCCCTTTGGACCCTTTGCAGAACACTGGAATTCTCCACCACAACCTGGATCAACTCCCGACCTTCCTCCCTCTCCTCTGCCCCATGGGCAGGCTGTGGATTTCCCTGTCCTTTCTCCAGAGGGCTCCTCCTCCCCTCCCTGCCCTGTTCCAGGGAAGCTGGGCAGGGTTTTGTTGACAGAAAATCCTTCCTTTATCTGTCTCTCCCAAGTGGGAGTCCGGAGGCCGCCGGGGCCAGAGCCAGACCGCTGTGCCAAAGGCACTGCCAAGAAAGTGGAAGAGAAGATCCAACTCCTCCTGCTCTGATAAGGAAGTCAGTGAAAGACCATCCTGAAAGACCCCACGTGAAAGCCCAAGAGAAGCCCCTGCCCGCCTGGATCCCCCAGCTTCCCGGGAAAGGTCACTTGCTGATCCGCAAGGGCCGGCCCGGGGGGCTCTAGCCCACCCCGGCCAATTGCAGCCCTCCCTCTGCAAATCCCTTTCATACCAAGACAGGCAAATCGGCAGAAATAAATCCAGCTAGGAATTCTGCCAAGCGGACAGGGTGTGTGTGGATACAGGGAGCTCTGCCTCACAAACCCTGGCTGGAGGGGGGGAAAATCCCAGGGAACCGTTCGTTTCTGGGACATCTCCGTGGCAGAGCCCAGGGACCTGGGGACACGGTGAGGGTGCTCTTGCATGTGAACACAGGAGCAGGATGTGAACATCTGGAGCAGAGACACACAATGCTGCTTCCAGGTGAGCACTGAGGTGAGGAGAGGATGGAGCAGGCACAGCCTCCGGGATCTCCATCATATCCCATATGGAGTTGCAGATCCCAAGGGAGCACAGGGTTTGCTTCTGTCCCTCCACTGTGACAGCCGCATCCTATCCTGAAGTTCCCGGGATGTGGTAGCTCCACCCTCTTGTCCTTGGAGTTATGGGAGCTCACTGATGGCCATCCATGTGTCCCTTGCTCATCCCTAAGGATCTCTGCCATAGCGCACTCCCAACACTTCACCACAAACACATCTCCCAAGGCACCTCTTCAAACCCTCATCCCGTAAAATTCCCGAAACCTCCTGCCAGGGATCAGCACTCCAGGAGGGTGGGAACACTCCCTGTGCTCCGTTGCCTCCCTCTTAGCCAAAAAAAACCCCTAGGCTATAAATCACAGCATGCCCGTGGCAAACACCCACCCCAAAGGCCATGAGGAAACTTGTCTTCATCCCAAGTTCCGGCACTGGGATCCACGATCAAAGCAGCAAAAAGAGCACTTGGCCAATTTTTGTGACTCAGCCTGTCCAAGAAAAGTCCAACCCCAGCAGGTTTCCCTCACACCTCCAAACTCCAGGAGCTCCTCCGTGGTGGGAGAGGAGCCCAGGAACCCTCCAGGATGAGAAGCCCTCTATAGACAGCAGGATGCTGCGTTTCCCAATTTTCTGAGAGTGCTGAGGCCCTGGCACAGGGTGCCCAGAGAAGCTGTGGCTGCCCCATCCCTGGAAGTGTTCCAGGCCAGGCTGGATGGGACTTGGAGCAACACACTGGAAGGTGTCCCTGCCCATGGCAAGGTGGTATTGGATGAGCTTCACAGTCCTTCCAACTCAAACCATTTCAGGATTCCTTTGCTCCCTTGAAGTCACCTTGGGGAGGTGAGAAAAGCCCGGTGACGTGAGAAGTGTGCCAGGGCTGGGGGCGAGTTGGGGCTGCCCACCAGAAATCAAAGACCTTCCTCTGCTCCAGGACAGTGGGATTTGCACAAATCCAGGGATATCAGGGCAGGGACAAGGAATGTCCCACCGCCCAGAGCTTCCATGCAGCCGGGCTCTGACCAAAGCCAGCTTAGGTGATTAATTAAAAGCTAATACTGCTCCATAGTCACGAGATCCCAATGGCACCGGCATTCCCTCCCCCTCCCAAGTGGGGATTAGTGGGAAGCCACCGAGGAGGGGAGCTCAACACCCACATGGCTCTGCATGGGACAGGCTCCCACATCTCATCCCAGCAAAGAAAGATGGAGGAGCAAAGGAAAGCACTGAGCTCACCCATCCCAAATCTGCCAGGTCCCTACATCCCATCCTCCTCCCGTCCCTGGCATTGCCACCCTGCTCTCCCACCATGTCACGGCTTCACTTTCCAACCCTTCTCTGGGATAAGAGCCATGGCAATCCCAAAAACCCCAACCTCTGCCTGAAGAACAAGAAGTTAAAACCCTCAGCACCCTCCTCGTGAGCGGAGCCCGGCGGGCTGAGGCCCCCGGACGTGTGAGAATGTCAGGAATCCCAATGTTTGGACTGGTTTTCTCTGCCTTCCCCAAACCTCCAAACACGCTTCACATCCCAACAGAGGTGCTTCCCACCCCCCTGCCACCTCCTCCCTGCCCCTGCCCCAACCAGCCTGTCCCTCCTGGCGGCACCTTCCCAGCTCCTTGTCCCAGTTTTGGGTGCTCCCAGAGATGGGCACGGGGCCATAGGGCTTGGAAAGAGTTAACAGAGCCTGGCCTCTGTGAACTGTCATATTTACAGGTCTGAGGGATTTAACCCAGAATTTTCCTGGAGTGATAGGCTGAGAAGTTTATGGAATTTCTATTTATAACAGTCCCCCCTCCCTCTTCAATTCCTACTCTGTTGCCTGTCTTCAAATCACCCCTAATCCTGCCTGGGTCACCTGGGGGTGGGAGGAAGGGAGAGAGCTGGAGAACTTCATCCCGGGATGCGCTAACACGAACCAGATGTGGGAAGCTGGAGATGACGACGAGGTCATCTGGGGAACATCAGCCAGGAGTGGGGGGACACTGGGAGGAGGAGGAGGAGAAAGAGCAGCAGAAGACGCTGTGCTAAGCCCGGCGCTTCCCAGTGCCATTGTACCAGAGAATTTTCAGGGAAAACTGAGGTGCGGAACAGCCTGGGAGGTGACAAAATACCCAAAATGGTGCACGGTGGAATAGGATCTGGAAACCCCAGGAGCTTCTGCTTCCACGTGGTCCCTCTCCTAATGGAGCATCTAGATAGGTGGGATAGATGGATAGATGGGCAGGACACAGAGCACGAAGCTCCAGCAGGAATGACTCGGATGCCACAGCAGCGCCGGAGCTTGGCGAGGCACAGAGCCCCGGCACTCCCCGGGCTCATCACGCCTGTGTCGGTGCACCAGGGCTGGGTTGTGCAATCCTGGGGCCAGGCTGCAGCATCGGCACATTCCCGGGGCCCCGCGCCGCTCCTCACCCCCTTCTCCCTCCTGCCGTGTTTATCCTTCGGCCCGGGAGGATTGGCTGCTGGCCTGGCCCCGAGCACCAGGAATCTGCGCCGTGGCAAACAAACCAAACACCACCTAAGCCCGGGCAGCCGCGCAGCCAGCGCTTGGCTTCGGAGCTTCTTCCCGTCCTGGACGGCTCTGCCACGCAGGGAGGAGCTGCTCCAGCTGGGAATAGCATCCCTCCCGTGCCTGCCACCTCAGCAAACCCAGAGACTTGGGATGCACACCTGGACTAAGCTGCTTCCATAAGGAACAGCAGGATGACGCCCCTATTGCCACACGTGCCCAACCCTGGGCTGCTTCCATCCCTTCTGGTGACCCTGGAGGAGCCCCTGGCTCCCCCTGGATCCCAGCCCGGCATTCCTGCTTAATTAATGCTCTTTATTACCTGACTGGGATGATAACCAGCCCCCAAAGGGGGCTCCTGTAACCGGAGCAGGACATGGAGCGGTGCTCCCACAGCTCCCCAAAGACCACCCCAGAGCAAAGTCCTGGCTGTCCAAGGCACTTCCAGGGGATCCCAGGCCTTATCTCTGATCCACAGCCCCTCTTCATCCCATTACTGTCATCCTTGGCTCCCCCCAGGAACATCACCCTTGAGCATTTCCTTTGGATTAGGATACCTTTGGGATGCATCCCTACACATCCCAACCCAGCCCGTGTCCCTTCCCGTCACAGAAGGTGGGACTGTCCCAGGCAATGCTGAGGATCATCCACCCCCCGTGTCCCATACTGGGGACATTCCCCAGCCAGCCCATCCCCAAGGACAGCCCTGCCCTTCCAAAGCAAAGGGGCAGCTCCTGCATCCCTGCTCATACCAGACCAAAAAACACAAGGTCCAAATTCCAGCTAATTCCACACCAAAAACACAGCCAAGGATGAGCTCTGGGATCTGTGGGATAAGATCCCAAGGAAAACACCAAACTGAGAGATAAGGATTTGGGGGTTTGTGAGAATTTGGTTGTCATGGAATTAAAATGAACTAATCAACAGAGCAATGGATACGGGATGGGAACAGACACATTCCACCAAACCTTCTGCATGGAGGGGCCAGGATTGTTCCCAGTACCTGACCCTCTCCTTCCTGGTAGTTCTTGGTGAGCTCCCAGCCAATATCCCAAATTCAACCCCTCTGCATTCCTAGAGAAACTATCCCATGCCAGACAGGGCAGGGTGCAGAGAAAGCAGTGATCAGGGATAGGGATACAGGACAGTGGGATTTAGCCAAATCCTCAGGCTGAGGGAGAAAAGAGATTTACAGGAAAGACTCAGGAGCAACAAGCTGGGTAACAGTGAGCCAGCTCCAGAGGCAAGAATAATTAACTGGCCTGGTGGGAAGTACAAGCAAATCCATGGCAGGGGGTTGGAACTGGATGATCTTTCAGGTGCTTTCCAACCCAAAGCATTCCACGATTCCCTAAATACCCAGTGTCCAGAGGCAGCAGCATCTCTCTGTTCCCTGGAAAGCTCTCTCTGCTCCTACATAACCCCATAACTCCTTAGCTTACATCCACAGATTAATATACTTGAAAAAAAGCACTTTTGGATGAGGTGGACATGGCCCTGGGAAACACCCCAGACTCAGGGATAAGGAGATAACACCCTTCATTCCCCATTCCCAAGAAGAGAAAGTGCTGGTGGGAGACATCCCAAAGCATAGGAAGTGTGAGGAAATGATCCTGCTCTGCCATGGCAGGCCATGGGCATGTTCCTTGGGGAACTACAGGAAGAGGAGGCAGAAAGGATGATCCTCCCTCCCAAACATCCCTGAGCCCTCCCTCTGAGCACCTTCTCTCCTCCAACCCTCCTGGAATTTCCCCTCATCTCCCCTCACCAAAGCCGTCCTCCCTCCTGCATCCCTTTCTCCTGGCAGCTCCCCACCCTTGTCCTGGCCTTTCCCCCGCCCTTGCCAGCTGTGAACCTTGGCATGGATGGAGCCATTGTCCTGGGAGAACGGGGGCCGAGGAGGAGGAGGGGAAGGTGTGAGGAGGGACACAGAGGCGCGTTTGTCCCTGTCCCCGCGGCCGTCAATGCCGCGCTTGTCCATTCATGCTCTCCGAGGGCAGGAACAGCGGCTCCATTTGGGAGGCTCCAAGGTGCCTGCCCAGGGGGGCACATTGCCCTGTTTGTTTGGAGACAACGCCTTTATCTCCCTTCCCGGGACGAGGGTGTTGGAGCAGGGACAACAGGACCGCAGGAGGCCACTTCATCTGGCTGCACGAGGCTGGGGCCTCATCCCTGGGGACAACAGGGATGGGGAAAAGCTCCTGAGGATCCCCGTTGCTGAGGTGCCTCACCTGGCCTTGTTTTATCCAGACTGCAGCTTTGGGGGGACAGGAGGGACATTTTCCATAGGATAACATGATGTGGATGAGCTCCTGGACACTGCTGTGGTGGTGAAGGTTCATATCCATATCCCAAACCATTCCCTCAGAAGAATTATTGCCAGAATGGATAAAAAATTAATAACATAATTAGCAGCTACATACCAGTACCAAGAAGAGACTTGATCCACCTGCCCAGAGTTTCCCATGCTTGGCAATGACCAGGAGAGGGAACACCCAGGGAACCACAAGGAGTTGACAAAGTTGATGGCAGATCCTGAGCTGTGATCCTGCTGCTCTCCTAGCTCCAAGCAAAGAACCCAGGGATGCAGTCCCTGGACACTGACCTCGCTGCAGGGCAACACTGTGGCTCTGGAAAGGCTCTCAGGGAATCTGGAGAGCCAGGATGAGCCACCATCAGCCCAACTCTAAGACATCCACACCACACACAGAGGGAACTCGGGATCCAACTCAGGATTTGGAGAGGTGCTGCCTCTCCTGGAAACCCCTGCAGCACAAAACAATCCTTAGGGAGGGAGATTAAGAACAGAACAGCACCAGGATACAGGAGCAGAGGCAGCCAAGCATCGCCGGGAACACCGTGTCCAGATTGAACACATCATTCCCTCCCTTCCAACTGGGAGGCACCAAGGTCTGTCCAGGCTGGACAATCTCCAGAGCAGGCTGGGAGGAAAAAGCAGACCCATTTATCTAGATGGGACGTTTTCCAGGGCTCGGGAAGGGCCACCCCAAGATTTGTGCAACCACCACGGATCTTTCACAAGGAGGAGCGTCGGGTCGCCAGGGTTTTCCTGCTGCTGACACAGCTGGGATGTTTGCTCCGGAGTTGTCTCCCAAGAAAATCATCACAAGGGCTGTCAAAACCCTTCCCCAGCCACGTGGCACAAAGCTCCCAAGGAGGATCCCCCCTTTTCCCAGGATCTAGCATGACCAATAGAAGTGAGACAGGTCCAGGGCTGTCATTTCTGTCTCCGTGATTCCATGGCAGGGGGTGGAATTGGACAGTCTTTAGGGTCCCTTCCAAACCAAACCATTCCAGGATTCCACACAATTGAACTCACTACTGAAACCCCAAAATTCCCTAGGGATTACTACCATGCTGGCTATTCCCACACCCACTTTTCACAGGGAACTGAGGTTTCTTTTTTTTTAAAAAAAAAACCTTGTTTGCCTTTTCTGACCAACTCTGAGCCATCCTGGAACATATTTCCTGCTCCAGGGATTTAGCAAACACTTCCCAGACAATACAGCTGAGATACCAAATGTGCTGCTTGGATCCCATCCATCCCGTGAGCTCCCTGGGTGTTCCCAGGATCACTTCAAAGCACTGGGCTGGATGGAGAGCCCCAAATCCAGAGGGAAGGCTCCTGGCACGATACCTGAGGATGTGCCATGGGGAGGAGAGGACCAGGAGGTTGTTTGGGAATGGGTGGGAATGAGCTGTGTCCAAATTAAATACCAGGCACAAGGATTTCCCAGGCAGAGACCCCCAGGAAGGGACCGGGGTCAAAAACATTCCAAGGGGACCTTCTTGGTCTCCTCAACTCCCTGACAGGAGCCAGGTGGGATGTTCCCAAGGAACGTGGGACAGGACAAAAGGAAATGGCCTCAAATGGCACCAGGGGAGGTTTAGGTTGGATATTAGGGAAAATTACCTCGTGGAAAGGGTTGTAAAGCATCGGAACAGGCTCCAGTGGTGGAGTGCCCATCCCTGGAGGGATTTAAAATCTGTGTGGATGTGGCACTTGGGGATGTGGGATAGTGGTGGCCTTGGTAGTGCAACACCAGGGGAATGGTTGGACTGGATGATCCCAGGAGGCTTTTCCAACCTAAATGGCTCCAGAATTCCATGACCTCTGCTCATATGGGGCAAAAGAAACTCCCAAGATTCCAGGCCTCTTGTTTCTGTTCAGTCGCCTCTGCAAGGGATTATATGGATACAAGAAAGGAAGAGGTGGCAAAGCCCCTTTCTCCTGGCAAAACAGGGATGGTGACCCCAAACTCATGGATAAACTTTCTGTGGCAGTGGGGAAAAACCTCCAGAGCTAATCCCTGCTGCAACACAACTGGCAATGAGGGAAAAACACCTTAACAACATGAGAATGGGGAATCCTGCAGGGTTTTCCTACTTAAATCTGACCTTTTAGTGGTTGGAAATCCTGCAAAAATCCCTCTCAGTGATCATTCCTGACCTGTTGCATCCACAGCTGCCCACTGGATGTCCAGAGCCACACTACATCTCTTTAAAAACCAGGAAGTAGGAAAGGTCCCTGCCTTGACATTCCACAGCCCATCCTGCTGGACTGGGTTGAGTTTGTCCAGCTCCTCTTTCCGAGAACACCAGCACAACTTCCAGCATACAAACTCCTCATCCTGGGCTGTGAAAGCTGTTCCCAGCCTGCAGGCCCCCACAGGGCTGTTCCCTGTATCCCTTTGGCTCCTCAACACCATGAGGTGAATTTTGGAATATTTATCACCCAGTATGTCTTGGGTTGGAAGGGACCTTAAGGATCATCCAGTGCCACCTTTTCCATGGACAGGGACGCTTCCCACTCATCCAGGTTACTCCAAGCCCTGTCCAATCCAGGCTTGGCCTTCCCTACAGATCAACCTCTCCATTCCAATACCCCTTCCCAAAACCTGTCTTCCCAAAACAAGACAGAGCAGAGGGGACATGGACAGGTAGGATTTCCCCCTGCCCAGAACTACTGGGATTTTGGGATAGATGGGATCTCATCTGGGAAAACCCCATGTCTGTTCAGGAGAGGGGCACTGACCGCATTATCAGCAAGCAGCCAACTGTAAAAAGGTTTGATGGCCCTTATAAAACTCTGTTTTCCAAGTTTTCCTTTACTTAAGCAGGTGTTTCATTCCCAATAAAGTCAAAGCATCCTTTTTAATGCTTCCACGAATCAATGTCCATAAACCCTGGCTAGTCATAACACAGGAGATAAGCCAAGATCCAGCAGGCTGATAAGATGTTTGCTTTCCTGTTTATGTGGATTTTGAGCAATCGGCATTCAGGATTAAAAGTCATAAATTATGTGGATGCCCCAACCTCTGGAAGTGTTCAAGGCCAGGATCGACTGGGCTTGGAGCAACCTGGAATAGTGGAAGGTGTCCCTGCCCATGAAACAAGATGGGATTTAAGGTCCCTTCCAAACTAAACCATTTCAGGATTCTATAAATCAATGAATGAAACCTCCAGTTCCTTGGATATCACACCTGAGTCTTCAAAAAATCCTGTTCCATGCCCACCCCACAACCTCTGCACTGTCTCCTTCCCTAAACTACTTGGGTAGGAAAACCAGAACAATTGCCACTCCATAGCAAAGTTGGGGTGATACCAAAGACTCCATGGAAAAAAAAAACAGGGAAAATCAAATCAACCCCAGAAAAAATCCCTTTAATGCCTGGTTTTTACACCCAGGCTGGATCCAAGCACTGCGAGGCTGTTTAAAACTCTATCCTTGGCTTTTCCAGCCAGTTCTCCTCCCCACCACCACAAAACCCAGGGAAATACACAAGTGTTCGCACTTGGGAACATTTGTGGACAAGGAATTCCCCAAGAATTCTGTCCACTCCATTTGCAGCCAGGCCTGGCCACTCTTCCCACCTTTCCCTCTCTCTGTTTGGAGTAGAGGGAAAGCTCTAAAAGCAGCCAAAGTTCAGTGAGATAAGTGGTGGACCCTGAGTGTCATGTTACATTTTCCCTCAGGAAGGGAAGGAGGCCTTTCCTTCAAATGTGCCTTGAACACACCCCAGGTGCCGCTGGAAGCCAGCCTGGAGTGTGGGATCCTGGGCTGGCCACATCAGCCACCAAATCAGGGAGAAAATGCCATGGATGGGGGTGGAACTGGATGATTTTTAATGTCCCTTCCAACCCATAGCATTCCATGATTACATGCCCTGCTGTGCAGGAAGAACGGGGAGAAGGAACGGTCTGTTGGATAAGCAAGGGCATGCCAAGCACGGCAGTCAGTTGGAATAAAAGGATATATCCATGAAAATAAAAGTGAGAGCCACCAGATAGCCAAGTGTGGTATCCAATCATAGAATCCTGGAGTAGTTTGGGTTGGATGGGACCTTAAACCTCATTCAAGTTCCATTCCCTGTCATGGGCAGGGACACCCTGCATTAGCCCAGGCTGCTCCAAGCCCTGTCCACCCTGGCCTTAGGTACTTCCAGGGATCAATCCACCCTCCACCTTTCAGAGTTCCCATTTACCCTCCACAGCAGCAGGACACCTCCCTGGCTCTCTGCCACTGTCTGTCCATCCCTAGTCCTCATATCCCTCTGAAATGCCCCATGTTGATGGCTGTCCCTCCTGAATGACGCTGGAGCACGGGATGGGCACCCAGAACGCGCCGGCTCGGCCCCAAAAGCTACGAGACTGTTCCTGTTTGTGTCTCCAGCCACAGCTGCTCCCTTGTCCTCTGGCACGGCACACGCTGGTTAATCATTCCTCAGGCACATTCAGTGTCCCAGGATTCTTATCGGAGAGTGCAAAGTCCAGTCAGCAACAGCACTGGGAAGAGGCAGGAGGGTTCCCCGGCAAGGGCGGCAAAGCTGTGCCAGAGCAACGCCATCCTCAGGCTGGCATACACCAGAGGGATCCAAGGCATGGGCTGGGAAGTGCCCATGGGTTCACCTGCACCTTCCCAGCACAGCTCCCAGCTCCAGATCATGGAGTCCTGGCATGGCTTGAGTTGGAAGCAACTGTAAGGATAATCCACTCTCTGCCATGGGCAGGGATGCCTTCCAGTACCTCAGGCTGCTCCAAGCCCCATCCAACCCGGCCTTGGACACTTCCAGGGATGGGGCAGCCAAAGCTTCTCTGGGCACCCTGTTCCACCACCCTCACCACCAGAACACTCCAGCCATTCCCACCAGGAGGAATCCACAAGGCCCTTATCCAGAAGAGGGAAAGCAGGGCAGGATCCCATCTCTCTTCCTTGAAATAACCATGCCCAGGAGCCATGTAATTCCCTCTTTCTGGCAGCTGGGATGACTTTGACTCTGGGATGACTCCTGACTGTCCTGGAAGGGCTCTCCCTGATAAGGGTGAGGAAGCAGAGGGAAACCTGTCCATCCATCTGGCATCCCACGGCTCCTCCTTGACCAGGATTCCTTTCCCATCTCCCTGCATGCAGCAGCCCTTCCACGCCCCATCCCACGCACGGGCTCAGCCAGATCTCTGTGTCACCGTTTCCATGCTGGTCACACCTCCAGCATGACTCCTTCCAACCTGCCCTAAGTGCCACCTCTTCCTGAAGCTTCTCCCTGTCTGTGCCCGGGCATTGCTCCCAGGGCAGCAGCCTATGGAAGGGGCATTACCCAGGACACGGGCAAAGTTCCTCCTCATGGAGCCTCGTGCTGACATCACCTTTCCAAACGCCAGCCTGTCCTCTATCAGGCTTTGCAGATCCACCCTCTCATGAACAGCTCTCTGGCCTTACTCCACCTGGACGTCTCTTACCCATTTCCCAGGATTAAGGAGTTTTAGGGTCCAGGATAAAGGAGTTTCGGGGAAATGGGAGGGAGGAGCACCAGCAAAACCATCACAAGACCATGCCAGCAGTGGCGGCGTTTGGCACCAGCCTTCCCTGAGGAGTGGACGAGGACGAGTCCTTTGGCTGAAGAGACTCCAGGAATCTCCTGTTGGGATGGATGTGGCAGCTGTCCCCCAGTGTCCAGAATGCCAGCTGAGTGTGGTGATGAGCTCAAGGGAATGTTTTTGTCTCTTCCCTGCTCTGCTCAGGCCCTGGGATGAGCAGCATCCTCATGTCACCCGCTCCTGTTGAGGGCTGACCAAGCAGGGCAGGCAGGGAAGCTTCAAACAGAGGGAAGAGAGAGGAGAACCAGGGAACAATCCCATTGGGAAGAGAGATGGAGAGGCAGAGGGGAGAGCAAGGCAAGCCACGGAAAGGATGGGGGGTCCGTGCCGTTACCTGCTCGGATCCAGCGCATCCTGAGCATGCTGAGAGCCGACGTCAAGCTCCCGCCGTATCCCTGCTCCCTCCCTGTGTCATTATTCCCTGAGCTCAGCTCCTCCAGCTCCCGGGGCAGCTGCTGCCTGCTGGTTTTTCTATTCCCTCCGGGAAGAGTGGGAGGGCCGGGGAGGCAGCTGGGTGGCCGCTGCTCCGCGCTGGGATTTGGGACGGCCAGGGGATTACCCGCAGGGACGGTCATGTGTTAGTGCTGTACCAGCTGCCCCGCGCCCACTCCGGCACGGGCTGGCTCCCGGCTCCCAGAGAACTCCGGGCAAAGCCTCTTACCTTCCCCAGCGCCAGCCAGGCCCCGCAGTGACTGTCACCTCATCCCCCAGCCAGGAGCTCCCCCCGGGCTGGGATCACGCTGGGCTTTTCCAAGGTGTTCTCCCCCTGCCACAGCAGCTCCGTGTGGGAAAAGCTCTCTCCAGCATCAAGCCTCGGGGATGGATTTGGGGGCAGGCAGAGGGTGACAAGCCGGAAGCCCCAAAAGAGCCATTTTTTTAAGGCATTCCATGAAAAGTGATGTTCTGATCTGTGTAGTTGCATTCCTACGTCAAGCCCGGGAAACTAAAACAGGGGACACCAGGACAGATCCTCCAGGTTCCACTGTCCTCCTGCCCTTTCTGCTCCCAATTTTTCTCAAAGCAACAGGAAGACTTGGGAGCAGTCTCTGGATTCTCATGGATGTGCTGCTTTACACTAGCAGGAGTCTGACCAGCGAATTCCTTCTCCACTCATTCCCACCACCACCAC
The DNA here is from genome assembly GCF_047830755.1 of Zonotrichia albicollis. Lineage (NCBI taxonomy): Eukaryota > Metazoa > Chordata > Aves > Passeriformes > Passerellidae > Zonotrichia > Zonotrichia albicollis. The sequence goes on from NC_133824.1 coordinate 48,127,065, forward strand.
CACCAAATCCCCCTTATGGCCCAGCACGGGGGACAAGGGGCAATCTCAGCTGTCCTGGGGTCACCTCACTGCCTCAGCTCCAGTATTCTACACTCCTTTATCCAAGGAAAACAGGGAAATGTTCCAGACCGCTTTCTGCAGGGCGACACTTCCTCCTCACAGGCACCAAGTGCTCCACAATCAAAATCACCAGGGGTGTCACCAACAACAGGAACATGGGAACAGGTTGTCCAGAGAAGTTGTGAATGACAGAGGGAGGGTTTAGATGGGATATTGGGAAGAAATCCTTCCCTGGGAGGGTGGTGAGGCCCTGGAATGGATTTCCCAGAGAAGCTGTGGTTGCCCTATCCTTGGAATGTCCAAGACCAGGCAGGCTGGGGCTTGGAGCAACCTGGAATAGTGGAAGGTGTCCCTGCCCATGTGGGATTGGATGATCCTTAAGGTCCCTTCCCACCCAAATCATTCCAGGATTCCATGAACACATATATCCAAACGTTCCCATAGGCAAAACCATCCACTCCTGGTCACTCTGAGCTCAGAGATTCCTGTGCACACACAGCCCAGCAACCCCTGCACGGACACACGGCTGCTCCACAGACAACATTCCCAGTGTTCCAGCCACTTGTGCTCCATGAATATCCGTGGAGCTACTGGATAACCTTCATGGAAACCTTCCCCTTCTGCTGAACCAACTCTTGTCTTTCCCAGCTCCACCTCGACCCCAAACCTGCTCAACCTTCAGCGCTCACTCTCCTTTCTCTGCTCCTTTCCCGAATTCCCACTTCCCAGCCCCCGCCAGCCCCGCTGCTCGGAACATCCTTCCCGCTGTACATTCTTCCCTGAGCCCTTATCTCATAAATTAGCCAGGAGAGGGATCCCAAATAGCTGAGCCGTGGCGTAAGCGTTTCCCTGAGGCAGGGGCGGGCGGGAGCAAGGGAAAGGTTGGGAGCAGGATGCCAGCCAAGGGTCAGACGCTGTCAACTCCCTCCTTCTCCTTTGAATCCAAACACAAACGCTCCAGGAACACTCCCAAACCCATGGAAATCTCCTTTCCCTCCCCTGCCAGAACCCCCCAGCATCCCATGCTCGCTGCTCCAGGATTTTTGCCTGCAGGATGGTCCTGGGCACCTCCAAACACATGGATCAGCTGTGCTAACACAGACCACGGAGTTTGGGAAGATGCCTGTGTGGGAAGGGATGATCCATGAGGATCATGCAAGTCCAACTCCTGGCCCTGCATAGGACAACCTCAAAAATTCCACCATGTGCCTGAGGACAACAATCTTCCCAGCACAGGAGAAGCCCAGCTTGAGGACACCCAATATGGAAAGGCAGGACTGCATTCCCAGCACCTTCATCCCAGGAAAGCCTGAAGTTATTCCCAATGCATTTTTTCCCTCAGGAACTTTTCCCTTGTCCATCCCAAATACCAGAGCAAAGCCTGGGATCCTTCCCATCACTTTTCTGCTTCTCCATCCTCACACGCCTCAGATCTCACCCTCAAACAGCAGACAGCCACATTCCAGGGAAACGAGGATATCTGGGAAAACAAGGATACCCAGGGAAACACGGATATCCATGGAAGTAAATATATCCAGGAAAACAAGGACATCTAGGGACACAAGGATACCCAGGAAAACAAAGGGTACCCAGGAAAACAAAGACATCCATGGAAATAAATATATCCAGGAAAACAAGGATGCCTAGGAAACAAAAGTACACAAGGAAATAGGGATATCCAGGAAAACAAGGACATCCAAGAAAACAAGGATACCCAGGAAAACAAAGGATACCCAGGAAAATAAGGAAATCCTGCCCCAGCAAACACCAAGGAAAACTTAGGAAAATCCAGGTCCATCTCTCACAACCGAGAAAACCAGAGGCACCATCCAAACCTGAGATTTTGGGAACATTTGCTTTCCAAAACAAGCCTGGCTCTGCAGATGGGACCAGCCAAATTCCAGGATTTGGAATGACCACAGGCGCCAGTTCTTCCCCAGCTCCACCAGCACAGCCCCCACTCCCAAACATCTCCATGAGGAGCCCAGTTAATCCTTGTCTGACACTGGGAAATACCAAGGGCTCAGGGATTCTGCCTGAATTTTCTGTGATTCCTTACAGCAGGCTCAGATCCTGGGAAAATCAGAGTCAAGCAAAGGAATGAGAATTCCCAAGTTATTCCAGACTTCTCAGCCTGCAGGAAGAAATCCCTTCAGGGTGGGATGATCCGTAAGAAGAAGAAAATATTTCACTGCAAGTGAAAAATAGGTTGGAAAATGATTTCCTGATGATGGGAATTCAGTGATAAATTTTAAAGGAGTGATGGGATAATTAATTTATTCCTGTAAATTATGAAGTTCTAACAGATCTATTGTTTACCACATCCAAAAACCATTAATTCCTCAGGAGGGCCAGATTCCAGAGTAAATCCAACTCCATGCCATGATTTAAGGCCCTGACCTTCACTCCCAAAAAACCAGAGGATCACTCTGGCCTCAGAATTCCTCAGAGCACAACAATTAAACCTGGCACAAGAGGCAAAAACTGAACAGCAATTCCTGGCGGCAAAACTTTCTTCTCTTCCCTTGTCCCCCTCCAGCTCCGTGTCAGAACAGATGCTCTGGAATAACAGCGGGAAAGGGATTGAGCTGCCCAAACAAAGTTGTGCTCCATGGAATATTTGGCTCAGAGAGGTTTTAAGAAGGATTTTATAGCTGAAGGTAAGAAATATCCTTCAGGCAGTTTCCTTGATTCTGGATGCTTACAGGGACAGGATGGTTTTGATTGAAGAAAAAAAGAAAGAAGGAGAAGGAGATTAAAAAAGGGAAAAAAGAAGATGAAAAAGGGAGAAAGGAGGAGGAAAAAGGTGGAGAAAAGGAAGGAAAAAGAAAGGAGGAAAACAGAGAGGAAGAATCCCAGGATGGCTGAGGTTATCAGGGATCTCTTGGAGTCATCTTGCTTGAGCAGGATCACCCCCAGCACCCAGAAAGAACAGGAAAACAGTAAAAGAAAGAAATCTCTGTGTTGTAATAAAGATGCTCTGGGGAAAGGGAGAAATTCCATGTCTCCAGCTGAAGAGACAGAGAGCTGGTCCATAAATAACACTGGGATGCTGAGCCAGAGCCCTGCAGACTCCCGGGAGCTGCTCAGCACCCCCATGATGGGAAGTGGGAGAGGAGGATTTAGGAGTTTGGCCCAAGTGAAATCCTAAAACCAAAGGAAGCCCCAGAAGGCTGCAGGGAACGTGGGCTGGGAGCGGCCGATAAGAGCCCTCGTGGTGAGGCTTCCCTTCCTTGCTAATCCTGGGGCTCCTGGGAATCTGGGATCATGGCTGGAACTAACAGGGGGTGCTTCTTCCTTTGCAGAAGAGATGCCTCACTGAGAGGTCACATGGATGCCAGGAGAGGGGGAAGCGAGGAGGAAGCAGCTTGAGCTTCCACTCGCTCCCAAGAGCATCTTCTGTTCCCGCTTTCCAGGATAAATCCTTCTACCAGCCAAAGAATCCACATGGACACCACTGTCCTGCCCCAGCTGCCTCTGGGGGCTCACTGCACAACCCCACTGCTCCAAAGGGGATCCCAGCTCCAGAGCTGACCCATGGATCAGGATACACCCCAGCACCTGCTGGGGCAATGGAGCCTCGCCAGGATGAGCACATTATTCCCTCCATGTGCCAGGGACTCATCCCAAAGGACACAGCCCGTGGCAACCAAACCTGGGCCCGGCAAGCGACCCACTGGAAAACAAGGGAGGGAAAGAAAGCAATGAGGGGGAAAGAGAAGGAACCAGCCTCTCCACAAGGAAGAGCAGAGTGTGCCAACAAGAGCAGAGCAGGGAAGGGAACACGGAGCCGAGGCAGGAACAACAATGGGATCAGGCTCCCAACACATCCCAGTTCAGCCATGAGCAACCACATTTCATCCAACAGAGGCCAAGTTCTCTTCCCAGCCACTTTTCCACCCTGCTGGGAAGGAGAGTGATCCACAGCCATGCGGTGGCCACAAGGATCCGGAAAAGGTCTGGGATCCATAGGCCAGAGCCACTGCCACAAGCCTGCTCCAAGGATGGTGAGGGACATTCCAAGGTCCTTGCTGGGCTGGCAGTGGGAATCTAAGGCATGGCACAACACAATTCCCAGAATATCCAGCTTGGCACCCACAGTGTGCACTGGAGGATGCACAGCTGCCCCTGGATAGGGATCTGTGCCATTCCAGGATGGTGTGGAGCCAGGCTGGAGGGCTGGGATTTTTTAACCTGGAGAAGGGAAAGCTCCAGAGAGACCCTTGGGGCCCCTTCCAGTGCCTAAAGGGACTTCAGGAGAGCTGGAGAGGGACTTTGACAGAGGGCCTGGAGTGACAGGACAAGGGGGAATGGCTTCCCACCGCCAGAGAACAGGGTTAGCCGGGATGTTGGGAAGGAATTCCTCCCTGTGAGGGTGCCGAGGCCCCGGGTCGGGTTTCCCAGGGAAGCTGTGGCTGCCCCATCCCTGGCAGTGCCCAAGGCCAAGCTGACCGAGGCTGGGAGCACCCTGGGCTAGGGGAGGTGTCCGTGTCCAGGGCAGGGGGTGGCACTGGATGAGCCTGAGGCTCCCTTCCCTCCCAGCCCATTCCACGGCCGATCCCGGAACGGGCCGGCCCTGTGCGACGGCGCTGCCCCCGTTACCTTCAAAGAAGCGCTGCAGAGCCTCCGTCTCGTCCACCACCTCCATGGCTGGGCCATGCACGGGCCGGCCCCGGCTCAGTCCCTGCGGCTGCAGGGGGGCATCGCCCCGGCCCGGGCGGCCCCGCCGCGACCCCCGAGCCCCGTCCGGGCCCCGCTCTCAGCGCCGGGCTCCCGCTGCCCAGCGCGGCCGCCCGATGCCCATCGGCGTCCGCCGAGCGCTGCCCCGGACTCCTCGGGCTGCCGCGGCCGCTCCTCCCTCCTTGCCCGCTTCCCTCCCTCCCTCTCTCCCCCTGTGCCGGCCCTTCCCCGCCCGCCGCTCCTCCTCCGCCCCGCGCCGCGATCGGGGCACCCCCGCCGAGAGGCTCCGGCGACGCCGCCGAGTCGCGAGGTTGCCCAAAGTCACCGAAAAACGCTCGCCAGGCACCGGGAGGAACCTGCGGACTGAAAAATACGCTGAGAATGCGCTAAAAAGCGGCCACGAGCCGCCAAGAAACAGCCCCAAGTCACAAACCACTAAAGCCGCAAAAGTAGCTATCAAAAACTGGCCACTAAAGCCCCCCAAACCGGCTACTAAAGCCCCAAACCCCAGCTACTAAAGCCCCCAAAACCCAGTCATTAAAGCCCCCCAAAATCAGCTACTACAGCCCCAAAAACCAGCCACGAAAGCCCCCAAAAACCAGCCACTAAAGCCCCCCAAAATCGGCTACTACAGCCCCAAAGCCAGCTACTAAAGCCCCAAAAACCAGCTACTAAAGCCCCAAAAACGGGCCACTAAAGCCCCAAAATTCAGCCACTAAAATCCCCCAAAAATCGGTTACTAAAGCCCCAAAAACCAACCACTAAAGCCCCCAACACCAGCCACTAAAGCCCCCCAAAAACTAGCCACTAAAGCCCGCCAAAAACCAGCCACTAAAGCCCCCCAAAAACTGGCCACTAATGCCCTGAAACCCGGCCACTAAAGCCCCCAAAAAACAGCCACTAAAGCCCCCAAAACCTGGCTACTAAAGCACCAGAACTCTGTGCAAAAGCACCAGAAAAAAGGAGCCAAAAATCACTAGAAAACAAAGCAAAAAAGCAGGCACAAACTATGAAAATTTGTCCAGCAAACTGCAAAAACAGCCACAAAGCACTAAAATTTGCCCACAAGGCACCAAAACCCCTCACAAAACAGTAAAGTTTGTGCACTAAGCACCAAAATCCTTCACAAAGCACCAAAATTTGTGCACAAAGCACCAAAATCCCTCTCAAAACACCAAAATCTTCCACAAAACAAAGCCACAAGGCACGAAAAAATCAGCCAAAAGCCACCAAAATTCAGCCACAAAGCACTAAGAAAAAAAAAGAGCCCCAAGCCACCAAAAATGCAGCCACAAACTACCAAAACCTGCCCATAAACTACAAAACAAAAGCTATAGAGCACTAAAACATGGCCACAAGCCACCAAACATCATAAGCTACCAAAATCCATCCAGAAACTACCAAAAAATCCAGCCACAATGTATCAAAATCTGAGCACAAAAACACTCACAAAGCACCAAAATCTGTGCACAAAGCACCAAAATATCTCACAAAGCAAAGTCACAAGGCACCAAAAAAAAACCAGCCACAAGCTACCAAAATCTGGCCAGAAATCACTGAAAAACACCCTCAAAGCACCAAAATCTGTCCCCAAAGCACCAAAATCTGTCCCAAAAGTCATAAGGTGCCAAAAAAAGCTACAAACCATAAAAAATCCAGCCACAAATGGCCAAAATCTATCCAGAAACTAGGAAAACCCAGCCACAAAACACTGAACCTGCCACAAATTACAAAAATGCAGCCACAAACCAACAAACCTGCTCATAAAACCAGCCCTGAGGCACAAAATCCAACCACAAACCACCAAAATCCTCCCAGAAATTCCAAAACCAGCTACAAATCACCGGAATCCTGTTTTTAAAAAAGATACAAATCTCTGAAATCTAGGCACAAATTACAAAACCAGGAAATCCCCAAAATCCAGCCTCACATTCCAGTCACAGAATACAGAACCAACTGCAAATCACCAAAATCCAGCTGCAGATCACCCTAAACCAGCCCCAAATCACCAAAATCCAGTCCCTAAACACTAAATCCAGCCTTAAGTCATCAAAACCCAGTCACAAATCAGCCTAAACCAGCCCCAAAAAGAAAATCCAGCCCTAAATCATCAAAATCCAGGTGCAAACCACCAAAATCCAGTCAGAAATCCAAACCCAAATCACTAGAATCCAGCCCTAAATCCACCAAAATTTAGCCCTCAAATCACACAAGTCCAGCCCCAAATCACCCAAATCCAGCCCTAAATCTGCCTAAAACAGCCCTAAGCACCAAATCCAGTCCTAAAACCTCAAAATCCAGCTGCACACCACCAAAATCCAACCTCAAATCACCCTAAATCAGCCCCAACCAGCAAATCCAGCCCCAAATCATCCAAATCCAGCCCTAAATCATCCAAATCCAGCCCCAAATCTCCCTAAGACAGCCCCAACCAGCAAATCCAGCCCTAAATCACACAAATCTAGGCCCAAATCACCCAAAACCAGCCCCAAATCATCCAAATCCAGCCCCAAATCATCCAAATCCAGCCCCAAATCACCCAAATCCAGCCCCAAATCATCCAAAACCAGCACCAATCACCAAATTCAGTCCTGCATCATCAAAACCCAGCTGCACCCCACCAAAAATCCAACCTCAAATCACCCTAAATCCAGCCCCAACCAGCAAATCCAGCCCTAAATCATCCAAATCCAGCCCCAACCAGCAAATCCAGCCCTAAATCACACAAATCTAGGCCCAAATCACCCAAAACCAGCCCCAAATCATCCAAATTCAGCCCTAAATCATCCAAAACCAGCCCCAAATCACCCAAAACCAGCCTCAAATCACCCTAAATCAGCCCCAACCAGCAAATCCAGCCCCAAATCACCCAAATCCAGCACCAAATCACCCAAATCCAGCCCCAAATCACCCAAATCCAGCCCCAAGTCACCTTAAACCAGCCCTAAATCATCAAAATCCAGCCCTAAATCATCCAAATCCAGCTGGAAATCACCCAAATCCAGCTGGAAATCACCCAAATCCAGCCCCAAATCATCCAAATCCAGCTGGAAATCACCCAAATCCAGCCCCAAATCATCCAAATCCAGCCCCAAGTCACCTTAAACCAGCCCCAAATCAGCAAACCCAGCCCCAAATCCCAGCGCAGAGCCCAACCCCTGACCCCTCAGGGGTAGGCCCAGCAGTGGTTTGTTCTCCCCAGATGTTCCCACAATCCCCAATAAACCCCCTCCCACACACACACACTCACCCCTCCCACCCCATAATGACTCCAATCAAATAAATAAGGGCCCGCTGGGAATAATGTCCATGAAGTTCCGAGTTCTCGGAGCGCCGGGGCCCTGCCAGCCCCAAACTGTGGGGCCTTTCTGCTGCGGGCCAGCCAGGGCACAATGAGGGATTGTCCAGCCCCACATCCCAATTGAGAAGGGCAGATTCTCCGGGATATATAAATATATTTATCCCGCTCCCACAGCTGTGCAGTGACCAATTCTTCTCCCGGGAGAGGAGGGGGATTGAGGATTGGGGACAGTAATGGGTCTATTATTTCGGGATGGAGAGAACGAGCCCTTTTTTCTCCTCTCTCTCTCCACATTAAGACAATTGTTATTCCTTGCTCCCCTTGTTCCTGCGCTCAGTCCCCCGTTTCGGGCACAAGCTGCGTGGGAAGGAAAGGAAATTAGGGAAAATGGATTTTTCCTGGGGAGCTGAGCGCCAGCCCAGCCTAAACCCTGTTAGATGTTCGTCTGTAATATTTTACTTAAAATATTTTACTTAAATAAAGATTAAACCCAGCACTAAAGTCAGAATTGGATTGGATGATCCTTAGAGGCCTTTTCCAACTCAGGATATTGAATCCTAGAATGCATGATTCTGTCATTTAGAATCCTGGAATCCATGGAATCATATCCCATAATCTTGTGAATTCATAAAATCATAATTTGATTTGTAGAATCACATTCCATCGCTCTGTGATTTAGAATCCCAGAATCCTGGAATGGTTTGCCTTGGGAGTGAACTTAAAGCTCATCCATGGAATTCTTCAGCTGGGAGTAACCTCAGGCCATGAGAACCTGCTTTACCTTTCCAGAGCCATGTGCCTATGTCACTCACCCTGTAGGACACTGGGAAAATCCCATTTGGGACTCACCTTCCTTGCAGAAAGATCCCAGCATCCAAAGGGCAGATTTCCACACCATATATCCAACATAATTTAATTATGTTAATATTAATTTAGGATATATTCTTGACTGAGAGCATTCATCTTCCTCTTCTATCCTTGTCATTCCCGTCCACTCCCAAAAATTCCTTTGTACTCAACTTTATTTGCACTAAAATCCTTCTTTTTATATGGCAGGATGACTTTAACTGAGGATAACTCAAAGCATCAAATTCCTTCCTTAATTTCCTTCTCCACTGAAGGACAGATTCCTAGAACGGATCTTGAGGGACAGGGATCATGGAATCCTGGAATGTTTTGGGTGAGAAGTGACTTTAAAACCCATCCAGTTCCACCAACACTTCCAAAAGTTCCTACCTGTGATGGCATTGAACCATATATATGGGTCCAAGGATGATCAAAAGATTTGGGAAAGGATCCTGAGCCCAGATTTGGATCCCTCTGGATTGACCATGTTGGGCTTGGCCTGGGATTCCCCATCCTAAAGTGTAAAATCCTACTGAGCAACTAATTTACAATAAAAATAGCACACTTCCCTCCCTTCCTTAGGGACAATATCAACATTCTCACATCCCAACCCCTTGTGAGACAGCTCCAGAGTGCCACACACTCCTTACCAGACAGGAAAATCCCTTTGGGAACAGCTCATTAAGGATTCAAATCCTCATATTTGAGGATTCTGCCCTCACAAAGGGGCTGCCATTTCCAGAATGCCCTCCTCTGGACATATCCCTGAGGAATCTTTGCTCCTTCCCATCTTTCCTCCTCTCCTGGTGCCTAAATCGAGGTGTGGATGATCCACATCCTTCTCACCTGAGTTTTCCTCCTGCCTCCCAGTCCTGCTCAGCTCCCACTCCCAGGGAATGCTGCTCTCTCCCTTCCCAGACCTGATTAAAGGGAAAAGACCCATTGGAAAAACACACCAAGGGATGGAGCCAAACTCATCCATACGGGATAGCCCAGCTCCCTTCCTGCAGTGAGCTGGGATTGCAGCACTTCAGGGATGGACTTGTGTGATCCCCAAAGGATCCTAGAGAGCTCTGAATCCCAAAAAATCCAAGATATTGCTTTGATCCATAGGGAGGCAGCTCCAGTGGGTCCAAACGCGCTCCATCACTGGTTTTCCTTTCTCCTGCCCTCCACATTTCCCACATTTCTCCCCCTTCCCAGTCCCCTCTGGGTGACGCTCCCTGCAAACCCTGCTCTCCCTGTCCCACGTGGCTCGCAGCAGCACGAGCCAGGAAGGGGTGCAGAGATGTTACTCGGGATATTACTCATGGAAGGTGCGGCCGGGGCTCCCTCCGGCGCCGAATTTCAAAGTCCAGTTTCTAACAAAACAATAATTCAGGAATTTCCCCCTCCCTTACCCCATCCCTGCCCACATCCCAACCTCCAGCTGAGACTCCCAGGCATGACTGGAAGGATTTGGAGTCCATTTTTAAAGTTTTTCCACCAGCTCTGAGCATGGACACCTCAGTCTCTGGAGGGGCGCCGGAGTCATTGATCTGGCTCACATGAGGCTCAGCCGAGCTGGGATCATGGATCCAGAGATATCCAATGGATATAAGATCTATTGCTCCTGGTGCAACCAGGTCCCAAAGAAGGTGTTGGGTCACTGTTGGAGATGCTGGAATACCTGGAATCTCCTACTTGCAAACCACCCCAATCCAGGCACAAATTCCCCTAATCCCAGATGGTTTGGGTGGAAAGAGACCTCAAAGCTCATGCCATTCCATCCACTGCCATGGGCAGGGACACCTTCCACTAGCCCAGGTTGCTTCAAGCTTTGTCCAACCTGGACTTGACACTTCCAGGGACAAAGCAGCCAGAGCTTCTCTGGGAAATCCTTTCCAGGCCCCAGGGAAGCTCCCACCCCGCTGGAGGCGGAAGCAGAGCAGAGCTCCCTCGGTTATCTCCTCCTGGCAGGAGACCTGTGTGGATCAATCCCTGCCTGGTTACCCATTAACTCCAAAGGGTTCATTCCCAAGACAGAGAGAACACCTCCATTGATTCATCAGGGAATAAAGGATCATCCTCAGGAAGGAGCACACATGTCCTGGGAGACCTCAGCACCCCGGGAAGCCTCTGGAGCTGGAATTACAAGGCTCAGCCCAGGCCTGGAGCAGGGAAGTGTCACCCACCCACTCCCAAGAAGGACATCCAGGCTCTATGGAAAGCCCCTGTCCACCCTACCAGGACAAACAAGGCCACAAGGGCTGGATGTGCTTTCCAAGGAAGTTCTGTGGCGGGAAGGATGAGTAGAGATTGCTGGAAAATCCAAGGAGACATTGCTGAGGAGGCAGGAAAATATAAATGCTGATGCAACAGACCAGGAATTACATTTGGACCACCACCCTCAGATCACCTTTCCTTTCCCTCTTTTCCAATGGAAATACAACCTGGAATCCTTGGAAAAACCCTGAGGAACTATTTGTGCCATGCTAGTTTCCACTGAATTAATTAACAATTCGATCCCAGCTTTAGTTAGTTAAATATTCCCGTTATTTCCCCCCATTTTCTTTGCTTGCTGGAGAACACTTCAAAAGTTGTTGGAAAATTTGGGGGTTTTTTTCTGTAGTTCTGGATATTTTCTCAATGGATTGGAAACAACTTTTCTCAATAAACTGGGATTTTTTCCTAAGGCCACCAACACACCCAGCAGCCGGAGAATCTCCCTGGAAAACACGACTACATCCCCAAGGAAGGCTGTTAATAGGTTTTATAGCAGCATCCCCCACTCCTGCTGTGTCCACATCCATATATTTTCATCCTTAAAAACTGAATTAAAGCAGCCTCTCCTAAACATGGATTATTCCGTGTTTATCCAAGGATAGCAGCCAGAGTTGGATGTTTTCCTTCCCTAGGAGGGGAAGGGTTTCCAGAAGAGCCAATATCCTTTTATGAGGCTGATATAGCTCTGGGTAGGGAAAAAAAATCCCACAAAACCATCCCAAAACATCAGGCACTTCAACATTCCAGCACTTTTTATGGGCATTTTTATAGGAACTCAGTAGTTCAGCCACCTTTGAGCTCTTAATTCCCTGACAGTCCCTTCAGGAGCAGCCATAAAAAACAATTCCATGCGGCCATTAATAGGATTACACACTTCCAGGCATTCCTTTTCTCCCTGGATTTCTCCTGGCTGGTCAGGGAGCTCCAGGACTTCTCCTGCCCTTATTCCCCAATGCTGTAAGCCATAAATGCAGCTTTTCCCTTCTCCAGAATATGAATTATGCGAAATTATTCAGCTGGGACCAGCCCTCAGGCAGTGAGATCCTGCCTTACAACTCCAGAGCCGTGTCCTGTGGGACACTGGGAAAATCCCAGTTTGGACTCACCCGGCCCACAGAAGGATCCCAGCACCTCCATGTTCATCCAAAGGGGAGATCTCCACAGGGTTCAGGCTGGAAAATCCAATTGATTGAATATTTGGGATATATCCTTGACTGAGAGCACACATGCTTGTCTTCTATCCCTGTCATTCCCATCCACTCCCAAAAAAATTCCCCGTTTGCACTAAAATCCTTCTTTTTATAGGACAGGTTGAATTTAACTTTGAATAACTCAAAGCATCCAGTTCCTACCTTAATTTCCTTCTCCACAGGAGAAATTCCTAGAACTCATCTCAAGGGACAAGGATCATGGAGTCCTGGAATAGTTTGGGTGGGAAGGGACCTTAAAGATCCAGTTACATTCCTGCCATGGGCAGGGACACCTTCCATTACTTCCAGGACAACTTCCAGCCAGCTCCAACCTGGCCACGGGATGGCAAATCCACAAGTTCTGGATGTTCTCCCAAGTGTTTTCCCACTCCAAAGGCTGAGATTCAGAGCAGAGAGAGTTGGAGAAGAAACAACTAACCCCCAGTGATTGCCTGGATCCTTCCCAAGTGCCACACACCAATTCCTGGTGTCCTTCCCACCTCACTCACCACCCTTCAAGGCAGAAACCTCAGGCAATTCCCAACCATCCGTGTCCAGGACATCCTTGGCAACAGTCACATACTCCAGCCATGCTTCCAACATCCATTTTATACAGAGTGCCATAGAATATACAGAAAATTTATATACATCCATGTTTCTGGAATTAGGTTATAATTCATCCGATCTTTCTTTACAGCGGGATTAGTTCAGATCTTTCGTACAGAGGTACAAAAAAAGTCACGTGGAGAATGAAGGGCACATGAGGAGTGCTTGAGTTTCCTTGGAATCTTCATGCTGGGGCAGCTCGGAGCAGGGATTCAGAGGGCAGCATTCCCAGGATGAGCATGGGGACGCAGGATGCTGGGCTGTTTCCCCCCCCCCAGTTGCATATCCAAGTGCTCCAAGCCCTGCCAGAAGCAGTGGGAGTGCCTCAGAGCTCCCTGGAAGGGCTGCTTCTCCCAAAAATGCCAAAGGCTTCAGCTCCAAGGAGGCAATTAGGATCCAGCAGGAAATGAATCCAGAGGTATCCTGCTCTGAGCTGCCCCAGCACGAGATGGGACACAGGTGACAGGCAGGAAGGGCTTTTCCAGAGAGGCAGAGCCAAAGGAAAGGGACTCACAGGGCTCAACATTCCAGACAGGGAGGCACAGCCCATCCCCAGATATCCCTGTGCCAATAGGAATTCCACATAGTGCCAGGACAGGAGCTCAGGAGTATTCCCTGGACTTGTGGAGGGAAAGGTGGGAAGCTGGAGCTGCAGGTGAGGCCACTTTGCCACCACCAAGTGCTGGGGACATCCCAGGAAAGGAGTGAGGACCCAAAGGGTGTGACAGCGTCCTAGGAAAAACCCCTGCCAGGATCCCTTTGCACACAAACTTCCCAAAAGTGGATATCCCAGCAGGACAGACCCGTGCCACCCCAGCTGGGACTTCTGACTCTGAGCCATTGGAACTGCACAAAGCCCAGCATGGGAAGCAGAGAAGTGGAATCCAAAGAAAAACCAGTGTCAAGGCTTGTTCCTGTGCTGCAAGGATTTTCAGGAATCAAGAGGTGAAGACAGGGAGTCATTCCTCATCCCGCAGTTGTGTTGGGAAGGTGGGAAAGTCAGGGCATGCAGCATGGTGTGACACAGTGACAGCAGAGGGATTGGACGCAACAAGGAAAGCAGGAAAAATTCCCAGGGAGCTGCTCCAGAGCCAGGGAGAAACTTGGTGTGGGTTGGAGGAAATCGCCTGCCTCAGGTCAAGATTTGCTTTTGGCACTTGGATACGACCTCAGGCAGCAAGGAAAAGTGGGAAGGTGTGGGAAGTCCTGGCTGAGGCAGAATGGGAGAGCTCAGGAGCAAGGGCAGCTCCTGCCAGGCCTTAGCCACACTTCCATACTCCCAGAGAAGTGGGAAAGTAAGGTGGGAGATGTCTGATCCCAGAAACTGGGACCTGAAGCCAGGGAGAACAAAGGCACAAGAGGTATGAACTCAAAAAACATGGAAAAAACAATGGGAATGGAGACAGCAAAGCACTTGGAAGCTGAAGATGATTCCCTATGACAAAGCAAGGAATTGCCCTAATCCTTGCCTATTTGGAATTTCCAGCCCTTTAGCAGCTCCTTGGAGCTGGAAGAAGGGGAAGGACATCAGTGACTGCTGATCCAGCCCCCTTCCCATCCCTCTCTGCATCCACAACTTCCCTGTGGATCTGACTGGAGAGCAAAGGGCTCCAGACTGAATGCCAGCTTCCAGCTGCAACATTCCCTCCTCTCCTTCTTCCCACAGCTGCCAAGGATGGGCTGTGTTTGCCTCCAGCAGGATCCATGCAGCATTGCTTCCTCCACACGGGAGCCATGAGAGGGAGCTTTGGCACAAGAAATGAGGCTCTTCCTGAAATCCAGCAGCTCTTCCCAAAAATCAGCACTGCACAGGCTCTGGGAACAAAGCAATGAGCCCAGTTCCAGGCAGTGCTTTCCAACTGCTTCCTTCAGAGGGATTTCTCAGCAGAGCAATCATGCAGAGGTGCTGCTGGAATTCCAACCTTCCCTTTCCTGCAGCACTGTAACACTGCAAACAGGGATCACAGAATTCCAGAATAATTTGGAAGTTCCCACTCACTGCCGTGGGCAGGGACATCTTTCCCTAGCCCAGGTTGTTCCAAGCCTTACCCAACCTGGCCTGGAATATTTCCAGAAATGAGGAATCTACACCCCCCTTGGCAATGTTACTCAAAGGCTGCAGTTACAACCACTATTCCTAAACCCATTGGAATTAAATATTCCTGCTCCCATCCTGCAAAGCCAGAATGTCCTACTGCCAAGGGAAGAATATTCCAGAATGGATAAGGACAAACCCAGCATGGAGGGGAGCTCCAGCCCAGCAATTCCCAAGGCAAGCACAGAAGACTCTGCTGCCCAATGGAGGCTCTTGGATACAGCCTCAAAACACAAATCCAAACACACCCATTCCAGCAATAATTAATCCTACCTAATTCCCATTGCCAGGAGTAATCCTGATTATTCCTATGTCCCAATTTGTAAATGAAAGCTGTGTGGGCGAGTCCATGGAAATAATATTATCTGCCTGCAGGAAAAGAGCAGCAAAAGCTGAGAAAACATCAAAGTGCATGGAGAATGTGTTAGATATTCATCCTGCATCCCCACGCTTGTAGCTTTTCCTCCTTCTTACGTGCCCTTGGAAACAGATTTCCCACTTTAATTCTGCATGGGACCATCAACTGCTCCTGGAATCTAGTATCCTAAAAGAATAGAACTGGGAATCACTGGAATTCTGTAACCACACTCCCCACCCTCTGCCATGCCAGCCCTCTGCAGAGACCAAAGTACCTCCCACAAATCCTGTTTGCTTTGGAAAAAAGTTCCTAAAAAGTTCCAAGAATCTCATTTAACTGCTTTGGGATAGTTTTCCCATGTTTCCCATGTGCTACCAAGGATGTGGAATGAGCCATCAGCACCCTGAGAGAAGGGAGGGATGAGGTGGCTCCTGAAATAGGTGAGAAGCACAGGGAGCAAAGAAAAGAGGGAAGGTTTTAGGAGGAAATGAATATTCCAAATGGAGAAGGCAGCCCCAGTGGAGAAGAAGCAATGATAAATATTGGAAAAGAGCTGGTATATCCTTAGCACTGCAGGATCCTTCCCAAATTTTTGGCACTGCTGCAATGAAAGCAACAATAAAATCAATTTACTGGTGCAGAAGAGCCTCAGCTCCATTCCTCTGCCAAGGAACTCTTGGAATACCAACACTCAGCAGTGTTGGAAAGGACCTTTAAAGGTCACTCAAGTCCAAGGAAGAAGGATCAGAATGGATTTTAAGGATGAGGCATGGAATGGGTGACTTGTTGGTCAGTCTGGGGTGTCAGGCACTTCCAGCACTGCCTCTGCACAGGGTGGAACATCCTGTTGGAATGTCATGGGAATACCCAAAGATCAGAAGGCACAAAGCTGAAGAGGAAGAAGCAGAAGCCAAAAGATTTGGAAAACTGGAGATGCCTCGTATTCCCAAAGACAGAGCAGGAAGAGAAAGCAGGAAGTGTGTACAGTACAGATGAAGGAGGTATCTGAAGCTTTAACATTTATTTCAGCATTCCAGGTGTGCTTTTCCAGGAGGATATGGGAGATCAGCCTTTCCAAATGCCCAGACAGCAAAGGAGTGATGGGAATGGAGACATGGAATGCTGGGGATCAAGACACAGTGATGGGGATCAAGACACAGAGACATTTAAAGCAGAAATAATTCCAAGAATGTGAATTTCATTTGAAAGGCCTGGGATCAGATCTGTTTGTCAACAAAAACCAGGAATTATCCATGACAGGATACAATGAGAACCTTTGAGGGGCTCTTTTGTGCCTTTACTCCTTGACCTGTGGCAAGCCCAGCTCCCAGGAGTTATGTGATTCCAGGTTTTCCTAAGTCCAGTAATCACAGAGCAAATAAACTGCAGCATTCCAGACTGCTTCCTGTCAGGGCAAGGGAAGGCCATTCCTATGGGATACAGTTCCAATGGCACAAAGAAGGAAACAGCCACCCAAGGACTGAGTCTTCCAGGACACAGCAGAGGAACATTAGGGAAGGGACTTTCTAGTGCAACATTTGAGCCATGGAACATCAGCAGGTTCCCACTGGAATCGTTTTAGGAGGGAGATATCCCACTTTTCCTCACCTGGAGGCACCTCCCACCAGTAGTTCCATCTAATCCCAGGTATCCATGTCTCTCCCAGGGACAGAGATGATAATTTTCCTTAGTGCTTTAAAGTGCTTTGCAGATCCCAAGCTCTGCCTTAGTGCTAAGAGTTAATTCCTGCTGGGAATAAGGGCAGGAATGAGCTCCTTATCCCAGCTCCTGGGCCAGAAGGGGAGCTAGCCCGCTAGCCCCAGCCTCCCTGCCCCTCAGCTCCCCTTTTCCCCTCAAACCTTCCCAGATTTTTGTGCGTATTCCCAAAAAATCACCTCGGTAGTGTTTCCTGAGTGCAGGAATTCCTCCTTACCCTGTGCTGTGCTCCTGAACCACCTGCTCCCTGCTCCTTTTTTAAGGACCTACAACATCAAAAAGAACTTCTGGTTGCTCAGAATAAAAGGATTTTTTCTTCTCCAAATCCCTCTGAATCCAGAGGGGCTTCCTTCCTCTGATTCCACTCAGGGAAAGGTCACCTTTGGAACCTTAAACCACAGGGATAATGTTTTCCTGGCTGCTTCAAGCACTTCTGAAGGCTCTGAAACAGGTAAGGAGCAGGGGCTGGAGCATCCCACACTGGATGGAGTGGGATATCAGCACTTGGACCCAGAATCCAGTGGAATTCCATGCACCCAGGATTATTTACATCAATGCACAGTGGTTATAAAGTGCTCCTCAATGGCATTGGATCCCACTGGCTCCCGGGGAGCACAGCCCTGACCCATCCCAGCGCTTCCACAGCCCACACGGAGAACAGGAAGCTGGGATTTGCCAGGGGCTGAGCTCCTGGAAAGCACAGCATCCACCTACAATGGAAATAGCACTGCTGAGGAGGGGAAAGGGGAGCAACCACAGGATTCTAAGGAAGTTAAACCAGGAATTTCTTTTCCAGGGAGCTCCAGGGAGAGCCATCAGTAACTGCTGAGCTTTGAGGGGGGATTGTGGCAATTCAAGGCCTTTTCCAGGTCCCAAGAATGCTTCATTTCCTACAACAGGTAGTTTTCCTCCTGCTCCCATCACTGGAAAACCTGCCTGGAGAGGTGGAGCAGGCTCCTCTGGGCCCGGAGGCTCAGGTAGTTTTTCCTAACTTGCTCAAGCTTTCCTGCATGGAATTGTGCAGGTGGGGAGAGGGGGCAGGCAGTTACCCCCAGATCCAAGCCACTTGGGAAGCAGGGGGCTTGGAATTCTGCCTGCCATCCTCTCTTCCCTCAGTCCCCAGAGGGAACAGCATGGGAAGGAGAGGATGACCATGAATTTTCCTTCAGGAAAGCCTCCCTATTTCCTTAATAAATACCTTCCAACCAGCTCAGCAGCTCTGTAAACATACAAGAGATTGCAACACTGGGAAAAAGTCCATCTTTTCCCTGAATTCCCAATGACAGAGGCTGGCACTGATCCACTGTGGATGCTGCATATGAGTGGTGTGAGGACCCCCAGGGATCCAGGAGAGACTCCCAGACTCCACAGGGGACTGGAAAATAATGCCAGGTGCATCTTGCAGTTGATCCATCCACATCCATGCAGCTCTGAGATGAGAATCCTGGCAGTCCCACGGGAATGTCGCCAGCTTAGAGGGGTCCAGGGAATCGAGGAGTGATGGGGGTGATAACCAGGAGAACTTTCTGCTAAAGGCAGAGGGATTGGGCTCTTGGGAACAGTGTCCTTCCCTCTCAGGAGTGCTCGGGGGAGAGAAACCACGGTGCCAGCCCCATTCCTGCTGTGCCTGGCCGGGAAGGGGAGACTGGATTTGGGGGGAATACAGCCCCAATGGCTTTAAAACAGGAGTGTCCTACAAAAGCAATCCCCATGGGAGTGTGCCGAATTGGATCTTGGGCCGGATCCGTGGTAGTGCAACAGGGCCCAAAGTCTCAATCCGCTCATTTCCCACAACCACCGGCTCGGTCCCGAGGAGAGGGATCTGGCCCGGCTCCCTCCTGCTTCCATCTATCCAGGTATCTCACTCCCAAACTCAGCAGGTGCCCCAGGGCAAGGAATCTGCCTCTGGAATGAGACAGGCTGAGGTAGGGAACTTTAGTGCCTCAGACCCTCTCAGGCCCCGTGGGGCAAAGCTTCTCCCAGCTCCAAGCACAGGATTCCAGCACAATCCATCCTCCAGACACCACCACTGGGTCACCCCAGAAAGGATTTTTCCAGCTGTCTCCTCTGATCCCAACTGCCCGATGACAGCCTCCTCCATGGATTATCCCACTGGGATCATTCCACCCCTTTCCCCTGCACTAAAGGGCCGAAATCATGAGGTCGTCCTGCTTGGCAGGGCTGGTTACATGTCCAGAAGGGGTGGAAGTCCGGATTTTGTCCGTGGCCAGGCATTCCTGGCTGCTCACACCCGTGGGAGTGATATCCATGAGTTCTCCGGATGAGCTAAGGGGGAAGGAGGGCGACACGGAGATTCCCGACGAGGGATCCGTCGAGCCTGCAAACAACCTCGGGGGCTTTGGGACTAAGTTGGGCTCGTACTGTGCCCTCAGCAGGATCTCCTGGTCGCTGACGGATTTGGGAATCTCCGCAAAGTCGCTGGAGCTGTCCGACACCATCATGCAGTAAATGTCCTGGAAGGAGCTGCTTTTGCTGTCCAGGTTGAAGAGGCTGTCGATGAACTCGGCGAATTCCAGCACCTGGGGACTGGGAACGTCGGCCAGGCGGCCGTTGTGGAGCGGGGGCTCTTCCCGCGGGGACGAGGACGCGCGCTCCCCGTCGCTCCCGGCGCCCTCGGCGCTGCAGCGGCGCTGGGGGGTGGTGCCGCCGCTGTTGAGGACGTTTTCCGGGGGCTGTGTCTCCTGGGAATGCTTGGAGAGGCTGTCAGCAGCCAGCAGCTCTGTCCGGGAGCTGAGGGAAGGGTTCTCCTCAGGGATAACGGGGTCTATATAAAAGCAGTGCGTCTCGTCCTTCTCCATGACCGCATGGAGGCTGGGGGAGCCCCGGATGCTCCGGAAGCCGGAGGAGCGCCGGGAATCAAAGCTGTAGATGGATTCGTTGTCTGAGAGGCTCTCCATGGTGGCCAGAGGGGCGCGGCGGTCCTGGAGCTCCACGGAGAGACGTTCCTTGGTGTCCAGGAGAAGCAGCTCCACGGGGTCCTTCTGCACGGGAGAAAGCGGCTTCGTCTCATAGAACCCCTCCAGGCTGATTTCCGAATGGGATTTGCTCCTGCAATGGGAAACAGAGAACACGAGGCTGCAGAATTCCAGAACAGTTAGAGGATCCAAGGGTTCCTCACACAGCTCCTCCAACCAGAGGCATCCACAACTCCAGGGAATCTCTTCTCGCTTCATCCTCCCAGCTGGAAATACCACAAACAGATTCTCCCTCTGCAAACTCCAGTTCTTGCCCTTCTCTCTTTTTTCCTTCTCTCCTGTCCAGAGAGGCTGTGGACTATCCCTGATGGTGCTCCAGGCTGGATGGGGCTTGGAGCAACCTGGGCTGGTAGAAGGTGTTCCTACTCATGTCAGAGGCTGGAACTGGATCATCCTTAAATCCCTTCCAAATCAAACCAAACTAAACTTGGCTCCAAGTTTTACCTTAGGAAAACCTCACCTGTCTGGATAAAGCAAAAAAAAAGGAAGTCTCTTTCATAACTTTCCTGAACTTGCTGCAGTCAAATTCCTAAGCAACACAAGAGATTTTTTCCCCTGACATTCCTCAAGATATCCTGAAGCTTTAATTCCCACAAAGGCCCATGGATCTGTCTTTCCCACAAACACGGATCACAATGCTCCAAGAGGAAGAGGGCCCACACTTGTGGGTATTTATTAATATTTCTAATATTCCATATAAAATCTCTCCTTACTTGGTACTGCTGTTCCTCCTGTCCGCTGGGATGGGTCCAGTTCCAATCTGCACGGTGGGGCAGCTGGGCAAGGGCTGGCTCTGGAATATCAGCTCCGGGGTGAGATCCACCTCTGTAGGACTCACCATCACTTTGGCTGCAGAAAGCAGAGCTGTTTTCCCCTTGTTGTAGTTCTCCAAGACCTGTCCAAAGAAAGCAGAGGAACAGCAGGGATTGACTGGAAGCTTTCAAACAGCTGGATTGGCCTCTTTCTTCCCAGAGCCTTCTGGAAGCACAGGGAGATAAAGGATTAGAAGGATAAATCCTGACACATCCCTGGATGTCACCTGGGCTCCAATTTAAGGGCAGCTCCTGGAATGAACCATCACCACCCAACCTCACGTTATTCTGATGTTAAATTTGGAAACAGAAGCTCCTGGGACTGTGGGAATTCCATTCCCAGACCCTGTCACACTCCACTCTCAATACCCAGTGCAAGACTGACCAGGAGCATCCCCTTTCCTCCTCTTCTCCAAAATAAACAGCCTGGTGTATTTAACCAGCAGCATTCCCAGGATAAGCCTGCCTGGCCCAGTGGTTTTTGGGATGACAATTCCCTGCCTTACCTTGTTGAGCCCTTCCATGACCACGTAGGGGAGGTGTTCGTGCAGCATGGCCGGGGAGATGATCACCTCGTTGAAGGCCTTGTTGTCCCCCCAGATGGCAAAGTAGGTGGGATCCTCCTGCTCACAGCAGCTGGAAAAGGGGTGCAGACAACAGGGAAAATGGGATGGAAGAGCAGGGCAGTGTTTTGGCATGTGAAACAGCAGGATGCAGAGGCAGAAAAAGAAGAAAAACAGAGGGAGGAGCTGTTAAAATACACATGGTTCCAAAATACTGCTTTATGGGGACATAATTATCCATGGGCTAATCATCATCTGAAGAGGAAAAGGACTTTGGACAAGGGCCTGGAATAATTGGAAAAGGGGGAGTAGCTTTAAGCTGAAAGAGGGTGGGTTTAGATGGGATATATTGGAAAAAAATTCTTCCCTGTGAGGGTGCAGAGGCCCTGGCACAGGTTGCCCAGAAAAGCTGTGACTGTCCTATCCCTGGAAGTATTCCAGGCCAGGTTGGATGAGCTTGGAGCAATCTGGGATGGTGGAAGGCATCCCTGCCCATGGCAAGGGCTGGAACTGGATAAATCCTTAAGTTCCTTCCAACCCGAACCATTGCAGCATTCCATGTGCTGGTTTAGATTAGATATTGGAAGAAACTCTTCCCTGTGAGGGTGGTGAGAATGGAAAATTGGGATGGATTTCCAAGGGAAGTTGTGGCTGCCCCATCCCTGGAAGTGTTCAAATCCAGGCTGGACTTGTCTTGAACAACCTAGTCTGGTGGAAGGCATCCCTGCCCATGATCTGCACAGTCCCTTCCAACCCAAACAATTCCATAACTCTGCCAGCACAGCCACAACCACTGTCCCCATGAGACAGCGGGGAAGAAAACCCCCTTCTCCTTGTCCCAGGGAGAGTTTTCCAGCCAGAATTCCAGCAGGAACTGCAGGACTCACCAGCACTGCTCGGCAGGGTGGTTGTGCACCACGTGGATGATGCGGCCGGGGGGGTACAGGGGCGTGCTGGCACTCAGGGCGATGGTCAGGTCACTGGGATGTGTCCAGAGCCGGTTGCTCGTCACCGAGTTCTCCTCTGGCTCCTCGGGAAGCTCGGATTTGGGAATGCACTTGGTAGCCCCCACAATGATCCGCCACTGTTCCCACAAAGAGAGAGAGAGGGGAGGGAGGATTTGAGGAGAGAACAGCAAAAAACCCAGTTTTCTTTCACACAGGACGGATTTGCCCAAGGAAGGTGTGTGAAACACCACCAAAGGTGTCCAGGAAAAACACAGTGACACTGGGAACAAATAAGGAATGATACAAGGACAGGAAAACAGGGAAGCTGGATACAGAGATGATCCAAATGTTTCTGAAAGTTTATTTTCTTTTCCCAATTATATACTCTCTCCAGGTAAATTCCATCACGTATTATCCCTAAAAATCTTTGTATTTTATGGTTTTTTTTCCATCTTGGTGCAAGGGTAAAGACTGGGGAGGGACAGATTCCCACATTTCCTATCTCCAAGACATGAAGCAGACCATTTATCCTGGAACAGCCTCACCCCAATGTTCTGACAAGCACAGGTGTTGGACTTCCAGCTTGTTCCCAGTTTTAACTGGTCAGGAAAATCCACACTTGGAATACAGACTTCAAAAGGGGCTCAGACAGAAAATTCCCTGCTCAGTTATTTGGGATCTGTGATGGTGAAGTTTCAGCAAGTGAGCCAGAATGATCCCACTGAGCTCTCCAGCTCCTTCCATCATTCCTCTGGTTCCCTAAGTAATGATCCTGAGGAGGCCTGGAGGAAACCCACCATTCTTGCCATAAAAATTCCCCATCCCTGCTCAGAGACATCTCCAGGTGTTGGCTCTTTCCTCTTACCTTTGGTTTGGTGCTTCTTTGGAGAACATCCAGAAGCTGCCGGCGAAATCCCTCCAGCTGAGAGAGCCCGATCCTGGAAGAGAGGAAGATGTGACCATGGAAAAGAGGAAGATGTGACTCTGGCAAAAAGGTGTGGTTATGGAAAAGAGGAAGATGTGATTCTAGAAGGGATTAAGATGTGATTCTGGAGAAGAAGAAGTGAGTCTGAAAAAGAAGAAAGTTATGGATATGGAAGACAACACCTGGGCAGGGAACAGGACAAGAAGGATATGGAGCACAGTAAACAAGGCATTGAGTTAAAAAGGACACAATAAGGATGCAACATGGAGCAGATGGATTCAGAGGTGGGCTGTGGCATCACTCAGGAGCAGGAGCCAGGAGTGAGAGGCCCAGGGAATTACCAGGACAACAAGGATATGATCAGTTAACAGGGAAGGAGGGAGGTGACAACCAAGATGGCACAGAACAGGTGAGTTGGAAAAGTGTCCTCGAGCTGAATGACACCACAGAGCAGATGACAGGATGGACAGGACCATGGCATCCAGGTAAATCCCAGGTTGCCTGGCTCCTGTTCCAAATCCCTGCTCAGCAGAACATATCCCAGGAGATGAGGAAGTTAAAGAATGCCAAGGCACAAGGAATGAGCTGGTTTGGAGATGAGGTGACATAGAACAGGGATTTTGGGACAAATTGGTCCAAATGAGGTGGCAGCACATCCAGGACAGGGCCAAGATAACACAGGAAACCAGGAAGGTGGCATATCTGATATTCCAGGTACCACAGGGAGGGATTCCAGAGGTAAGACATTCCCCCTTTTTTTTTCAAACAGGAGGGATTTGCCCATAAAAGACACAACAAAGGTGTCCAGGAAAAACACAGACACAGGGAACAATAAAAGGACGGGAAAATGAGGAAGCTGGAGACAGAGATGATCCAAGTGTTTCAGATAGGAAACAGATGATTTGGGACAGAACAGCAGAGATTCACCAAGGAATTCAGACACTTCTCCACTTGCCTGGGCACCAGATCTTTGCCAAGCACCACTGCAGTCACAAACTCCTTGGAATACTCCATGGCATCCTCACTGGAAGAGAAACAGGAGCAAGGAGAAGCAAACAGTGTTTCATTCCCAATTCAGTGGCAGGGAAACCAGGGGCACAGACCCCAATCCAAGCTGCTCCAGGCTTTGGGGATTTGTGCCTTGTGGAAGAAGAGCCTGATCACCACATCCTATGGCCCAATCATCCCCCTGCACACGACTCTGGATATAGCTGGGAAAGGAAATGCTTGAACTGAATGCCTCATAGTCATTTTCCAATAGTTTGGGAATGGTGGGACAGCCAAGGAAGAAGATATTTCCTGCTCCTGAGGCTACAATGTAGGATGAAATATACCAATATTTGGGGGAATTCAAATGGCAAATTCCTGGAGTAACCTGACTTCCAAGACAAGAAGAAAGAAATCAAGATTCCCACTGAGTTTCCTGGAGATATTCCCAACCAGTCACCATGGGCAGAGGCTGCCTCACTGACCTAGGGATGATCCTGAGCGTGACACAAGTCAGGAGCTACCAAGGCATCCAGGAGTGGACAGTTTGGAGCAGAAGGCTGTACAACTCTCCTGAAATATCCTCCTCTGTAGCTCTGTGGCTGCAGAAGAGCTGGGAATACTACAACAAGGAATGCCAGCATCCAGATTCAGCAGCAGGATGGTTTAAAACCCTTGGCTGCTCCTGGAATATGATGCAGGAACTACCAGGAGAAGCTTCTCATGATCCATAGCTGATTCCAAGGATCCCCACAGTGTCTGTCAGGACCAAGAGACCTTCCCTCACTTCCCAGCAATCCAATGGGATGTTTTATTTGGGAATGACATGACCAGAAGGTCTGTTCCCATTTATAATGGGAGGGATTCACAATTAATCTCTCCTTGGTTTTGCCCCACGGCCAAGGGAGGAAAATCAGAGCAATCCCTGTGAGAAATTTTAGGCTGCAGAATGACAGAAATCACATCTCAATTCCAATTTCTTTGGAAAAGGAGTCCAAAGAACTGGATCAGCTGCTGCAGACACCTGCATTTGGTCAAGTATCTCCTTTATTTCCATCTATTCAGTGGGAGGGGGCAGAGAGTAAGGAAATTGCATCCATTTCTCATTAAATGTAGACCCATGGACAATTCAGTTATAAACCAGAATATTTGGGAAAGTATTGGCTATTTGCCATCCTAACTTGAATACCAAACTATATCCCAGAGGAAACATTCAGCTTCTCCAGGCTGCCTTGTCCATTTCACTGCCCCCTAGAGCCTCTCCAGGAGGATCCAGTGTATCCCAGGTGTATCCCAAGACCTACCTGAGCAGCCCACCTGGGGGGGAATAAGCAAAGCACTTCAGGGACGGATACTGGGGACGCAGCAGGAAGGACAGGATGGCAGCTGTGCCAGCTCCAAGGGAATGCCCAACCACAATCAGGCCGTAGTGCTTTGTTCCTCTTCCCTAAAAAACATGGAAACAACATGGAATCAAGGTCAGGTTAGAAATGAAATGGAATTTATCCTCCAAATCTCTCCCTTTCCCCAGTTTTGGAGTCTGTTTCTATACATGAGCATTCCAGATTCCAGCTGAATGGCTCCTTGCTTGTTCTGAATCATGTAATCATCACAGAACCCTGGAATGGTTTAGGCTGGAAAGGAAGGGAGAGATCATTCCATTCCACTCCACACCTTCCACAGCCCAGGCTGCTCCAAGCCCCATCCAGCCCCTGCTGGAACACTCCCAGGCACGGGGCAGACACAGCTTTTCTGGGAAACCCATGCCAGGGCCTGACTGGAGGCTGGACTTCATCCACTTCTTGATTTCTACATCTGGCCTACTGGGACATTCCTGAAAGAAAGAAGGTGGAAAAAAAAAAAGGAAAGGCACACAAGCTATCTGAATTATTTAGGATTTGATGGGAGCTTTTTGTCCCTCCTGAAAACATCCAAGCCCACACAGAAAGTTTCTCTACACCCTACTGGACACTTTTCTCTGGAATATCTGTCCTTGGCAACCATCAGACAAGGTCCTGTCCTGGTGGGACCTGGGATGGCACTTATGAACCTAAAGCCTGGAAATATTCCTCCTGAGTAACAGAACAACTCCCATTTTCCCTTTCTGCACAGAAGGCAGAGAAGAATGAAGCTCCATCCCCAAAAGCTGGATGCTGGTTTATGTCTCCCTCCATCCACCAAATATCCCAAGGCAGCACTTCAGCAACTATTTCCAACATATAAACCAAGGGAAGCTGCTTCCCAACATCTCCCTTGAGTCCTGTGACATCTCCCTGCCACCAGGAATGTGCCCACAGGGACAGTCACCACCGCATTCCAAAGAAAATCTCCATAAAAATGGGATTTTAGTTCCTGCTGATTTGGTTTTAATGCTCCCTGTCCCTCACTGCCACCATGCGGGACTTCCTGCCTCAGGAAAAGGAAAATAATCAGGAGCTCTGCACTATTGGTGCTTCCAAAATAAAAAAGCCTTGCAGGAAGTCTGGATGGGGCTTGGAGCGACCTGATCTTGTGGAATGTTCTCTGCCCATGGCAGGGGGTGGAATGGGATGAGCTTTAAGGTCCCTTCCAACCCAAACCATTCCACAAAATGAGTAACTAGCTGGAAATCCAGGAATTAAAGGAAGAGCTGAGAAATGAATACAACAGCTCAGGGACACAGAGATTCCCTTAAAACCCAGTTTTTTATGGAAATCTCATCCTCTGTCCAGAGAAAACTTGTACTCACCAAATCCCGTCCAAAAGCTTGGGACAGCACCATCTCCTGCTCCAGCTTCTTCTTGATGTACTCAGCAGACAGCACCATTCCCTGTGGGAGCAGGAACACACAGCAGGATGTAAATGGGATCTCAACATCCAGAAGGTGAGGAAGCTCTGGAATGTCCCTCAGCATGGATCAGGATGGAGGGAGATCTGATTCCCCTCTGCATTTCCAAAGTTTTGGTGCTTAAGGAGTAAAGGCAGTTCTTAATTAAGGAACACTCCAAGGGCCTATTCCTGGGCTTTTAGGGGGAAAACTACCCCAAATCCAATTAACTTAAACACGGGATTGTGGATTTGGTACTTCAGGCCAAGGGACCTGGGGCAGAACAGAGAAACAGACTTGGATATTCTAAATATTGGTGGTTTTAAAGCCAAATTATCCTATTCCAGGTAAATATGGGAAGGAGTTTTCAATTTAAATCTGGGAATAAAAGTGTGAATCATTTTAATAGAGTTAATGATTCAAACACCAAAGGGAAAAGCACAAGGAATTAGTTCCTGCCTTCTCCAGCCATCAATATTAAGGGGATTTGGCTGTCAGAGGACATTCATCCCAAATTATTAAAAGTTTTTATTCCCTAGAAGTCAAGGAGTGCTGGAAGATGGGAAAGATCATATCTGGATCTAAACATTCCTCCTCTCTGCTAAGGAGTGTTTCTCTGATTCCAAATGTAGTTCAATGCAATTCTAAATGCAGCTATAAACAAGCAACTGGAATTTGGTTTGTTGCATAAATTTCTGATAATGGTACAGTTTAACTCAGTGGGAAGTGAGCCCAAACTCCAAAAACTGGGGGGACATTGGGCAAAATCATCTCCTTGGCTGTTTTCCTTTAAATCCCTATCTTAAAATGGTGTGAGTACAATGGGAATGTTATTGGGGGCTCACTCTTCATCTCAGAGATAAGAAAAGATTCCTGGCTCCAATAGCAAAGAAAAATATATGTAAATAATAATATATAAAACCTCAGTTACCCCAGAGAGCTGGATTGGGGGTTGGAGTTAAAAAGGGTAATGAGGATATGACAGCAGGATAATGAGAGGGAAAAATCAGGGAAACATCAGGGAGAAATCAGAGGTAAATCAGAGGAAGAGCTGAGGAGGAAAATGGTGGGAAGAAAATGAGGGGTGGAAATTTGGTGGGAAAATTAGGTGGGAAAATCAAAACCAGAGATAAATCAAAAGCAGGGATAAATCAGGAATAAGTCAGGAATAACAATGTTGACTGTCTTGCATCGATATCACCTCATCAAGCCTCCAGAGATCAAGTTTTATTCCACTGTTATGGAATTTCTTGGGTTGTTTCAAAGAGGGGCAGAAAGGCATAAGAGAAGCCAGTGAGGGGAAAAAAAAGCAAAGAAACATGGATTTTTCCAGGTCCTCAGTGCCTGAGATGTCTTTGATCCCAATCTGGATACTGAAGAGAGGAAGCAGGACAGGGGAGACCCCACGCCATGGAAATGAGATAAATGGGATGCTGCCACCACCAAAAGGCACCACAGTGGTTATGCCTTGTCCCAGCTCCTCCCCAGCCTCCAGAAGAGTCTCCACTCCCAATCCTAATGAGAAGTGAGCAGCAGGCCACTGATCTAAATTCCCACCGCGAATTTGGGATCCTATTTTTAGAGAGCGTGACCCAAATCCATGGTGATGTCACTGCTGGGAGGTTACTCAGCCTTCGGGACGTGTTTTTGGTAATTATACCCTAATGGAGACAGGGATTTTAATGATTATGGAATGAGACTGTAAACTTCCATTTAGATTCACCATTGGAAAAATTCCCTAAAATTCCTGGAATCCTGGTTTGGGTTGAAAGGGACCTTAAGGATCATCCCATACCATGGACAGGGACATGTGCCATTAGCCCAGGTTGCTCCAAACTTTATCTAACCTGGTCTTGGATGCTTCCAGGGATGTAGCATTCATAAATTCTCTGGGAAACAAATCCAGTTTCAAGTTAATAAAACTATTTGGGCTCAATCTAGCAAGTTCACATGTAAATAACCAAATGGATCAAAGATTTAGGGAAAGGGAAAGGAAATACTCTGCATTGTTTTGCATCCCAAAGGCACAAAACTGCTCTGGGATATTTGAGATTTTGGGGGAAAACCCCTAGAAGGGTCTATTTATGAGAGAAAAATGTAGGAAATTCTCATTACTGGGATCATGGCTGAGCTTCCAGGACTGTCCTCCTGGTTGGTTCAACACCAGGAAACAAAGCTCTGTAACATCCTATTTTCACTAACTTTGTCCTGGGAGTTCAACAATTAAATGTGGATTCACCCCTTTGGCTGAGGATTATTTTTAAAATTAACTTTGTTATAAAATCAGTGGACTTTATTGCAAAAATAGTGAAGTTCGATTCTTCTTTGAGTTATAATCCCTTTTTTTTGGCATTCTAATCCCTAAACTTTAGTTCCAGCTCTATTTTTTGATCCAGAATAGCTCAGAGGCCTGATAAATATTTTTTTTAATTGTGACATTGGAGCTGTGGAGTGATAAAAAATTTCATGTAAACATCAAGACTTGGAATTTTAGGATGGCTTACAGACACCCCCGGGGATGGGTGGGACAGAAGCAGCAGGAAAACACCCCAAATGAAACAAATCCTGGGAAAGCTCCCACGTAGCCAAGTCCTTGTTCCCAAATTAAATGTGTAAGTGAGACATTGGATTTGTTTGGATATTAAACTTGACTCCTGGACATTAAAAATGCATTTTAAATTCCATTATCTCCCTTAGTTTTCCCTCGGGAATCAACAGCACATTATTGTCTGTAGATTAATATTGATAATAATTCCAGAGAAAGTGAATATTTCTCTCCTGGCAGTAATCCCAAAAAAGAAATGACACAAAGGACAAATAAAAGCTCTGTCTGGAACAAAGGGAATAAACTGATAATGTTTCATGGAAGTCGCCAGAAGAGGAATATTTTCATATAAAGATCAAAAGCAAAGCCAATTTCTGCAAGGATCTACTCCTGGATTTTCATTGAATCGTGGAATTCTGGAGTGGTTTGGATTGGAAGGGACCTAAAAGCCCATCCCAGTTCCATGAGCAGGGACACCTTTCACTAATCCAGGATCCTCCAAGGTGTCCCAGCCCATGGCAGGGATTGGAACAGGATTTTTTAAGTTCCTTCCAACCCAAACCATCCCAGGATTTCATGGTTCTATGGCCTAAAGCAGAGGGAAGAGGTTTGGTATTCCAGCAGGACACCATGAGGCAAGCTGGAGCTCCCAACTCATGGCTTCCAAGGACTTCCAAGCTCCACATCTCACCTTGAGCAACACCACCTTCCCCCCAGCAGCATTTCCAGCAACTGCTCCATTCCTTCCAACCTTCACTCTGGATTTTCCTTTCCCAACTTGGCACTGCAGCTTTGGAAGCTGCCAAATTCCTGATCATCTTAAAAACTCAGCACGTCGTTCCTTTGCCAGCCAGGGGCAAAGGTCAGCTCTGGAATAAATGGATTTAGCCAGCCCAGAGCTGCTCACAGACACAGAGCACCCATCTAATTTCACGGATCTGAGTCCTGCCAGCATCCTTGGAGGACATTCCCATCACAGCAGAATTTTAAGCACATTCTCAGGCTTTGATTGAAAATTCCTTAAAGGTTGTTGGAAGAAAAAGTCATTTGAGTGGCTCCAGGAATTTCATTGTGGGTCTCCACGATGCCTTCCTGAATTTGGAATTCTCTAATTGCACTGAGTTTTTAATTACACGCCCAGTGATTTTAACTGCTCCCACTAATTGTTTAACACCTCAAAGCCCTTTCTGTAACTTCTTTTTCAAGTAATTAAGACCATTTGGGGGTTTATAATTAAAAAGTGAAATAATTAAAAAAAATCCACGGGGTTTTGTTTGGTTTGGGATCGTTTTCCCTTTGTTTTCCCCACCTTGTGTCCCAGCCACGTTCCGTGGTGCCCCTCAACCGGCAGGCGCTCCGCGTCCCCCGTCAGATCCGTCAGGGCATCCTGGAAGAAAAGCAGTCACCTTGCTTCAGGTGAGTCAAATCCAAGTCAGGACTCCAAACTGGGAAGGGCTCCACCTCTCTGGAATATCCACCAAGGAGGCCACTGCATATCCCACTTACTTTTGGGGACAGAGTCCCCCGGATGCTGATGACCACCTTCTTCTTGTCATGGTCCACAGCCACGTAGAAAGGGGTTTCATAAACCTGCAAGAGATCAGGAGAGACATTCCTGTAGGATTATCCTCAGAAAAAAGGTGACAGAGTGCATGACAGGATTTATGTCCAAATAACAGAATTTTTTTATGGAAATGGAAGAGAAAAAGGCTTCATTTCCCTTCTTTGTCCCAGCAGAACTGAAGTGGGTAAATCCCCTTGGGAAGGGGGCCTGGGGCTGTGCTTACAGCGTCGTGGCAGGAAGTGTAGACGATGTCCACGGAGGTCATGTTCTCGTCCAGGAAGTGGCGGCGGATGGCGATGGCGTTGCAGCCACAGCAATTGTCCTCCTCGATGGTGACGCCGGGAGCGTAGCGCGGCCGCGACGGGCACAGGCAGCAACACCTGCGGGCGGGAAGCACGGCTTTGAGGGGAAAAGGCTGGATTTGGAGTGGCATTCCTAGAGGAAAGGGAAAGGCGGGCCCTCCCAACCTCATCGCGATGGCAGCGAGTGCCAAGTGAAGGATAAAAACCATGAAACAGCCTCAAAATCTGGGATCGGGTGCAGTTTTCCTTTTGAGCACCAGAGAGAGCTACAATGCAGCCAGTCCCCAAGGAATCTAAGGATTGTGGGGTGGGATGGCTCCTCAAAGGATACTGTCCTTGGAAGCACAGTTTTCCAGTGCTTCAATGTGGAAAAGCCAACACTGACTGAGCTCCAGGTTTATTTATAGGAAAACAATGGGTTTAGAATCATCCCAAAATAAAAAGAGAAACTCAGGTTGACTTTTCTTCTTTCTCTCTCATAAATAAAAGTATTCCCAAGGAATCACATTCCTCCCAATAGCCCAGGAAGTGCCAAAAGCTTGTCCCCAAATTGAATCCGGTGACAGAATTCTGGCAACTGGAAACAAACCCTTGCACCAGGGCAAAAATTCTGAGCTGGAAAAATCCAATTAATCTGAGGGAGCACAGCCCAAGCCAGGCAAATCTTGGAGGTCTTTTAATCAGGACCCAAATGCCAACTCCCTGATTTCTGAGCTCCAAGAAGCTCTTTTTGGACTTGGTGTTGTGCCAGGTGAGTTGTCTCCACTGGCTGTTCCATGCTCCAGAGAGGATGGAGCAGAGGACAGGCTGGTTTATGTACTAGGAACTGGAAGGGATTCAGAAAGCCTTTGGAATATGAAGCCCAGGAGGATGGAAAGAAAAACCATGAGGAGAAGAAGGTCGAAAATAAATCGAGCAGGGAGGAAGCACCAAGGGGATGAAATACACATGGGGAAAAACCAAGTTTTTCTAAACGTGGGAAAACCAGGCAGGAAAAAAGGGATGAGGGTGGGCACTCACGAGCAGGATCTGGCCAGGCGGCAGAGTCCACATGTGGGTTTCCTCATGAGGTAAATGGGCCATCCGTAGGCAGCCAGGGCGAAGAGCATGTAGTAACACACCTCCCGGTACCGCTGCATCTCTTGCTGGAAGACACGGCACTCCCTGAGCCTGCCATCTCCTGCAATTCCCCCCTCCATTCCCTTTTTCCATGGTTAGGCACGTGCTGAGTGCCAGCCCCCTCTCCCAGCTGCAC
This sequence comes from Zonotrichia albicollis, assembly GCF_047830755.1. Taxonomy (NCBI): domain Eukaryota; kingdom Metazoa; phylum Chordata; class Aves; order Passeriformes; family Passerellidae; genus Zonotrichia; species Zonotrichia albicollis. The sequence continues at coordinate 48,159,884 of NC_133824.1, forward strand.
TGTGGTGACTGAGGAGAGCGAGGTGGGGATGCCAGGCAAGAGCCACCCCCTCCCAGAGATTCCTCTGCCTGATTTCCTGAGGAATTCTCTGGGGTATCCCACCATGCTGCCAAGGAAGCTGCTTCCTGCAGATTTGGAAATGAGCTCCCTAAATATCCCCTCTCCAGCAGGCCAGAGGATGCCTGGAGAGGGCCACAAAGCCAATGTGAAGCAGTTGCATCCTATAAAAGCTCAGTTATTCCAATGAGCTGGATTGGGGGTTGGAGTTAAACACAGCAGGATAATCAGAGGGGAAAATCACAGAAACATCAGGGAGAAATCAGAGGTAAATTGGAGGAAGAGCTGAAGGGGGAAATGGCAGGGGGATAATGAGGGGGTGGAAATTTGGTGGGAAAATCACAATCAGGGACAAATCAAAATCAGGGATAAGTCAGACAAATCTAAATCAGAGATAAATTAGGGATAAACCAAAATCAGGGATGAATCAAAATCTGGAATAAATCATGGATAACAGTGCTGACTCTCTTGCAGCAAAATCACCTCACCAAGCCTCCAGAGATCAAGTTTTATTCCATTCTCATGGAATTTCTTGGATTATTTCAAAGAGGGGCAGAAAGGCATAAGAGAAGCAGTGAGGAAAAGAAAACAAGAATTACAGGTGGGTTTGGAGGATCTCATATCCCAGGGCCTTACCGCATTCTTCAGATCCAGGTATTTGGTGTTCCTGGTCACTGGCATTCCAGACAGGAAAGCTAAAATGTCATTGTTTGCCTGGAAGTCACAAATACACAGAAAAATTCCTCTGTGTGACAGCAAGACAAAAATCCACTCTCAAATATCCCAACCAGGCCCCTCAAATACTTCCAATGGTTTTATTCCTCCCTGATTTGAATCCCAACTCAAGGGCGGAAAAACCCATTAAAATCAATCAATTTCCTACTGGGCTGACAATGTGCAAACCGCATCAGCAGCTTGGAAAACTGGGAATTTCCTTCTGTAACCTGAATCTCAAATCAAGGGAAAAACTCCAGTAAAATAAATCCATTTCCTACTGGCTTTGACAATCTGCAAACCTCAATAGTGGCTTGGAAATTTAGGAATTTTGGAAATTTTAGGCATTTTTCCCCCTGCAGATTGCTGGAGTCATCTCCACACCTTTATACAGTGGGAATAATATTCCCATTCATTTCCAAGTACCTACAACCCCCTTGGAGGTGTTTTGGCATCAAGAGCACCTCCTGTATCACCTGCCTGGAGAGGACCAATCCAGATTCCAGCATCGGCTGAGCCCTTTGACAGGGAAAAACTCCTGGAAAGCTGCTGAAGTTCCCCATTATTTTTCTTTCCCACCTCAGCGAGCGAGAACAGCCCAGAGAGGAGGCGGGCAGAGCCCTGCAGCTGTTTCCCTGCAGGGAATCCCAGGGCAGCTGGGATGGCAGGGGCTGCCACGTTTGCCCACCTCGTCCAGCACGGCGTTGCGCTTGGCGCGCTGCCGCTGCCGCAGCAGCACCAGCCCCGCGATGATGTCCGAGGGCACGATGTCCAGGTCCCGGAAGAATTCCGCAAAAAGGTAGGCGATCTCGGAGTAGGCATCCTGCAAAATCCAGGCAGAGAGGGCTTGGAGAAGGAGGAGGAGGAGTTTGGGTGTGGGAAGCCTCAAAACAGGACACAGAGTGAGAACTGGACTCGTTTCTGGAGCTCAGCCTCCCAAACAGGCGCGAGATTCCTGCAGGGAATGCCAGATCTGGACTAATCACATGATTATTGTGTCGTGTTTGTTTTCCACAGTCGCACTCGGGGGCTGGATTTGTGCCGTGTGTGGGCACCTCGACATCCAAACAGCTCATACAGGACACAGGGAGGGAAAGGGAATGGGTTTGGCCCTCTCTATTCAACAAAACAGAGAAAATGGGATGAAAACCAAGCAAATGCCAATCCAGTGCTACCTTGGAGTCATCTTTTCTCCTCTAAAGCAGAATAAAGGCCATTCCAGGAGGAAAAAACACTAATTTTGTCCTATTTAAGAGTCTCTTCAACTCTAAATTTGCCCTGGGATCCTTTTTCCCATATTTATCCCAGACCTGAGATCCTGTTGCCCAAACTTAACCCAAACCTGGGAGCCTTTCCCCAGATTTACTTCAGACCCTTTTGCCCACATTTAACTTGCCTGTACTTATTCCAGACCTAGGATCCTTCTGCCCAAATTGAAGTTGCCCAAATTTATCCCAGACCTGGGATCCTTTTGCCCATATTGCCAGGCTTTTCCAAGTTTATTTTGGATGACACCCAAGCAAAAAGGCACAAAAAGCACAACTGAGACACTGAATGCAGAATTCCCAGGAATGAAGGTGACCAAACCCAAAAAAGGAGGGACAGAAATGGAAGTGACCTGAGAGGGTCAAGCAAGGCTCTAGAGCAGAGGGACAAAGATATTTTGGAGAAATGTCCTTTTTCCACTTTTTGCTCTGTGCTACAAGAAAAGAAAACCACGAGAACTTACAGTAGAATATTTTGGGAGGCTGGAGAGGGGCTGGAATGTGGGTCAGTGCTGACCTGTCATTACTCCAGCCTAAAGACAAGGATGATCCAGAGGCTGGAGCAACAAAACGTGGAGCTGTACCCACCAATGATCCATATTTGACTCCTGCCATCCAAAACTTTTCCTACAAGGATGATCACAGCCTTACCTGAACCTTTACCCTGTGTTTTCATAGTATCCTTTATCCAGCATCAAAACCCACAAGACTGGAGTGTTGTGGAAACCCTGAGCACTCCAGGACGGGATTTCTCCTCTCCCTTCTTTGACCATCAAGACAGTAAATCCCTTCTCTTCCCTGCAGGAATGACCTACATCCTTTTATCCCTGCCAAACTCCTGGCATGTGGGATGACTTTCAGTCATTTTTCACTTCCCTACAAAAGCCAGTTAAATCCCCATTAAGAACTGGGGCTCCAGGTGCCAACTCTCTGTGCCAGCAGTGCCTTTGGAAAGCCACCGGCATTCCAACCGCAGTATCCTTGAAATCCTGACCTCATCAATCCTAGCATGGCTCCTGCAAGCTCACAAGAAATGCCAAGAGCCTCCAAAGGAAACAGGACAAACACCCATTAATCCAAAGTGGCAGCTCCAGCCCTGGATGCTGTGACAAAAAAAGGCCCTGATGGAAGTTCAGTGCATATTTTCCGCTCCAAAGGAACAGCTTTTTCTGGGAACACCTGACATTATTCCTGTTTGTCCACCTGGAGTGCTCTGCTACAAACCCTGAAGGCTCTGAGGCTTCAGACTTCACCCCAGATCCTTTCCCCAAAGCCATGTCCATCCCATAAAACACTTTTCCAGCCCAGAGGACAACGATCCTCTCCTGCTACTTTTTTTATTTTTTTCCATGGGGTGTGGGATGGGCAGCAATGGATTCATTTCTGATCCATTACGTGCTCATTCATTCCACACGCTGCCATGCCAGGACACAACATCAGGGCTTGTTCCTGCAGAGAAAAGAGGCTGGAAATTGCTCAAAAGCTGGATGTAAAGTGGAAATTCAACAGCACGAGGAATGTGAGGCATTTGGAATCCACTTTTATTCCAAGCTTAACAAAAAAGAGAAGCAGTCACTGCAAAATGGAAAGTTTGTTAAAAAGAACTCGAAATATTTGGAATACTTTTGCAATCCTGAATAAAATGGGAGTTGTTCAGGGCATTCAGGTGTCTGTCAGGGCTCTCTCTCCCAGGAAACAGAATCCACACTGTGCCTCAGGGCAGGAGTCTCCAGCACCCTGGCGAGGTGACCTGGATGTGCTCTCAGGGAGAAGGGAAGAGTCTCTGCTCTGGAGCACCAAGGAAAAGCTGCTGTGGGAGCTGCCAGGGCACAAAGCTCCCTTGGTTTCAGTTTTCCAGACGGATTTCCAGATGGATTTCCCCTGCAGATAAGCTGGGAGCTGGCAGGCCTGAGCTTGAACTTCCCAGAAGGACATTCCCAAGGAACATGGTGGCATTTCAGCCAGGGAAAGGGATCCTGGGAGGGGCAGCATTCTGGGATACAGTGCTGGACTTCTGCACAAGGACTGTGACAATTCCTGAAGCCTTCTACACTCTGAAAGCTGCACCTGTAGACAATTCCACAGCACTCCCTAAGAAATGCTGTTAATCCAATATTCATCACCTGGGAAGAACAAACGTTCACCTGACTCTCCTTTATTTTTCCACTTTCCCTTTGGAGTTTTCCATCCCTGTCTCATTTCTCTTCCTCTCCACGTTCACATCCCTTCCAGTGTGCTCCTTTTCCCGCTGCATCCTTTTGGAGCACGAACTCTGGGCTATATTTAGTGAGGACACGGCGGCTGTGGTCGGTCCCTTGGTGTTTTCCCTGTCATTTTCCGTGCCCTTCTAACTGGAGTTAAACGTCTGGGCGGATTTTTTGGCCACTGCTGGTTTTGTTGGAATGTCCTTGATAAATCCCAGCTTTTTCCCTGAGAGGTTGTAACTAATTCAGAGCTCAGTGTCTGCAAGTACACAAATCTCCTGATTTTTATGACTTTCTCCTCCCTTTGGGAACAACTCCCTGGTTCTCCTGGCTCCTTCAGGAGTCCTCAAACAGTCAGAATTTTAACTGACTTAGTTAAATCAAAAGCCAACTTTTCAAGCTCCAAAGTTTGACTTGCCTCTCCAGCAGGTCCTCTGGAATGCTGGTGAATGCCACCCTCAGGCACAAACCTGCTCCTAGTGATTCTAAGCAGAATGGAATGATAACTTTTGGGGAAGGAGTTTCAAGGCCTTTACCCTTCCCCGCTAGAGAACAGCAAGGGAAAATCCCAATGGCAGCACATGAAAATTCCCAGTGACCTTCACGTGGACCTATGGATTAGACCTTTTTTGATTGTCAGGAGATCCAGAAGGATTTTGGTGATTTTTCCAGGTTTTTGTTTTTCCATTTCCAAATTCTCCTCCTTAAGGGTGTGAGATTGATGGAAACAACAGGAGAAAGTGCTCAGGAAGGGGCTGATAAAGGGAAATGGGAGCTGCCCAGGAAGTGCTAACCTGAGAGAAAACAGGGATTTCTCCCACTGATATTCTGACTCCCAACAGGAGATTTTTGGTACCCACCGACTGGGAGTCCTTTGTCCGTGTGCAGCACAGGAACACCTTGAGCCTGCGTGTCCAGCTGCTGGCTTGACCCTCTTCCAAGCGGTGTCTGGGAATAAAGGGGAGAGCAGGAATGTGAGGAGAGGCAGAACATGGTGTAAGATCCAACATGGAGTGGCACAGGCTGTGCTGTCCCTGGAAAGATGGGATGAGGTTCCCCCAATCTTCCTTTTCTCCAGACTGAGCCCCCTGAGCTCCCTCAGCCACCCCTGGTGCTCCAGCTCCATTCCCTTCCCTGGATATGCTCCAGAGAAGCGTGAATCCACAGGATCAAGCACTGTGTTTGGATACCTGGTATCCAAACATCCATCCTGCCTGAATGGGATGCATGGAATGAAGTTCCTGTTGCAATTTGGCAGCTGCTCCATGTGCCAGGATGTGCAACCACTCAGGAGGAAAAATTTACCTCAGGGTGAGGGAGTGGGAATGGCACAAGAGACCCTGAGCATTTCAGACATGCAAATTTTCCCAATCACAGAATCAAGGAATGCTATGGGTTGGAAGGGACTTTTAGGATCATTGTGTTCCACCCCCTGCCACAGAAGTAGGGATTGACTCTGTGCCAGAGTGCCAAGCTCCCTGAAGTCCACAGTTCCTCTTTTTTTAAGGGAAACACAGATTTAATCCATGCCAGAGGAATCCAAAATAAAACATCACTCCATTTTCTGGCAGGGTATCCCATCAGGATAAGCCCAAGTCCAGAAAGTGGTTTGCACCTGGAAGGAAAAGATGCTGGCAAAGGAATATTTGCTTGAAATGGAAGGAGCAGATCCCACAGGGATCCATCAGCTCCTGCCTGAGTATCTGAAAACAGCTCTCCATAACCTTTCAGAAGAGGAATGGGAATATGAGTGGCAGCAGGGCTTTGCTCCCCCAGATTCCAAAGAACTCCAGAATTTCCCTGGCGGGGTTCAACAACCAAGTGCACTCTGAGCTGTTTTCCCTCCATCTTTTCCCAAATTCTTTCTTCCTAACTTCCACACGTTCAGTAGGAGCTCCAAAGCTCCATGGAAAAGCCTTGGCACAGCAAGCCAAGCCTTTTATTGGGTTGTTTCTTTTTCCCAGCCCACACACACCACGATGCCACTGGGAAAGGAAAACCACCGTGGGACACAATCCAGCCAGGCAGAGAACTTCCTCATCTATTCCTTGGAAAGGATTTCTTTCAGCAAGAGGGAGAAGTTCGGAATGTATCCTTTGGAAACAATTGTTTGAGCAGTGAACAGTCACATTTGATGTTTGTTTTTCACATCATAGCCCACAGCGTTTGCTTGTTAACAGCTGTTAACATTCCCTTTCCAGAGGGAAAAATCCATGAACAGCAGGAACAAGCTCTCCATAAATACTGCAGGCCTGGAGGGAAAAACTCAGCCAAGGGAGAAAGGCCTTCACTCAGCTTTCTGAGATCTCAAAATTCCCCACAGAGGAGAGAATTTTGGGTTTGGTTTGAATTTACATGTGCAAGCTGTGGAGCTCAGATTTACTTTAGAAAAATCATCAAGAATTCTGTAACGGTTTGGGATGGAAGGGAGCACAAAGCTCATCCCGTTTCAGTCCCTGCCATGGGCAGGGACAGCTCCCACTGTCCCAGATTGCTCCAAGCCCCATTCAGCCTTGGACATTTCCAGGGATGGAGTAGCCACAGCTGCTCTGGGAAAACCATTCCAGTGCCTCACCACTCTCACAGGAAAGAATTTTTTTCCTGGGATGCAGTACATCCACAGTATCATCCTTCTTATCTTCCTGGGAATGTCCTGATTCCAAGCAGCAATCACCATGCTAGGCACTAATTCCAAATATTTCAGGCCATTGTAACACATTGGAAAGGTCAGGAGGAATATCTGGCTTTCCACAAAAAAACCCAGGCTCCTTCTCACAGAACTTGATGCACTATCCTTAGAAAAGACCATTTTCCCTCAAAAGGGACCTCATTCCAAGTCATTGGAATACAAAAAATACACAAACCCAATGAAAAATGGGATATTTATGGAGTGGTTTTTGAAAGCTTCATTTTTTATCCCTCGGATCCTGATGCCCTCCAAAGCCACATTCCTCAAGGACAGTCACAAATCAAAGGAAACAAAGCCTGTTTGTGTGGTCCCCTACTGGAAAAAATCCTTCAGAAAAAGCTCTGCTTGGTGAAAAAAAGCTTTTTCTCTCCCCATCTGGGGAGCTCCAAGATGGAATCAACTCTTAATTAAAAGATTCAACTGCCAACACAAATGGAATTGTTCCTTGGCCAAGACTAAATAGGAGAAACCTCAGGGCAAAAGGTTGGATTTTGGAGAGGAAAATAAAGGAAGAAAGGGGATTTGGAAGGAGATGCTGCCTCAAAGTAAGGAAAATTTAAGCACACACTCAGTGTTTCCACGGAAAACACTGCTATGGGATACGGACAAACAGGTTGTTGTGGTCAGCAGGGTCCATGAGGATCCTCAAATCCAGTAATTAAGGCAGAATCCAGCTGGATTCTGCATGGCTTTGCTTCCTTTGGATGCAGGTGCCCACACACAGCACCTGACAGGGAGCTGCATCCTCCCAAAATCCCCTTCAGTGGAGCAGAATGGTCCCTGCAGCAAGGCAAGGAGAGGGGCAAGATCCCAAAAAATCAGGACACCCTTCCAGAAACCTTGCCTTGGGAAGCTGTGGTGGCCCCATCCCTGGAAGTGTTCCAGGACAGCTTGGACAGAGCTTGGAACAACCTGGCATAGTGCAATGTGCCCCTGCCCAAGGCTTAAAGGGCTTTAAGATCCCTTCCAACCCAAACCATCCTGGAATTCCCTGGCTTGAGGAGGATTTTGGGTGCCTGTAGCCATAAGAACACAGCACTGGTAATGCTGAAACCCTTCATTGGTTCTTTCCTTAAATCTCTGTGTCCTTGGATAGAAGGGAAATTCAGTCTGCTGTGAAGACAGGCTGGGAGAGCTGGGAATGTTCAGCCTGGACAAGAGAAGGCTCTGGAGAGATCTTAAAGTGCCTGAAGTGGATCCAAGAGAGCTGGAGAAGGACTTTGGACAAGAGGCTGGAAGGACAGGACAATGGGAAATGGCTTCCCACTGACAGAGAGAAGGCAGGGACAGATGGGATATTGGGAAGTGATGCTTCCCTGTGAGGGTGGTGAGGCCCTGGAACAGATTTCCAAGAGAAGCTGTGGATGCCCCATCCTTGGAAGCATCCAAGGCCAGGCTGGAGCTACCTTTTCTAGTGGAAAGCATCCCTGCGCATGACAGGGGGTTGGAATTCCATGATCTTTAAGGTCCCTTGCACCCAAGGCACCCTGGAATTCCGGGATCCCAGGGAATGCTGCCTCACCTGAGGTTGTAGGTCCTTAGGTTGCGCTGCCGGCGCTTGGTGGCACGGAGCTTGACGAAGGTGCGTCCCGTGGGATCGAAGACACACAGCACAGTGATGCACACACTCAGGATCACCACCCAGTTGCACACCACCATTCCTGAAAAAAAAAAAAAAACAAAACAGGAGTCACGTGCTCTGGCCCTTACTTCCCATCCCAAAAGGAAATCCTCTGGAAAGGCTTTTAAGCCACAGCTGGATGAGTCTTCCGGCTGTTTTATGGGGCCATTAAATGCTCCCTGAGCATCCGGGGCTGCACCATTAACATCACCCCCACCAGGAGACTGGGAAAGGCTTCCAGGAAAACAGTAAAACCATTCTGAAGAGCAAGAGCAGAATTTACAGACTGCCCTTCCCTGGGAACACAGATCCCTGCCCGAGCGCCGGCAGCACAGGCAGATGAATGGAAGGACTGTTCCGAGCAATAAACAGGAAAACAAGCCCCACATTGACAGCTCCCAGCCACTTCCCAGAGTCAATTGGCACAGGGGAATGAAGGATGCCCGCCAATCTGTCGGAATGCTCCCAAGCCACATTCCAGCTCCGTACCCAGGGTGACACTCTTGGCTGTGATGTCGTTGCAGGAGGTGTAGTACTGTGTCAGCCACACGATGCCCACGATGGCGTACACGAACTCAATCACCAGGATCGCTGGAAAAAATGGGAACAGCACGGATGACAGCAGCCTCTTCCCTAAGGATGAGCTCCTCTTCCCATTTTCTCGCAAGCAATAGGTATAAAAACGCTTTGGAAGGGGATGTGTAAGGAGATGAGCCTAAAGTGTGACATGTTCCAAACGGCTCCGAAAAAATGGGATCGTGGAGGGGTCAGCGCCCTTGGTTGTGTCACAGGTATGAATCAGAGATCCAGACCTTCCTCCCACGCTGCTGGAAAGACTCCCTGAGGCAGCAGGAATGACAGGACCCAAACCTTAACTACCTCAGACAGCTGGCCTGACTCACGGATCCAAAATATGTGAGTGTGTGGATCCAGGATTAATCCTGCTCACTATGCTTAGCAAACATTCTCAGCACCTTTGCAGCCCTTCCCATAACAGTTCCAAGGAGACAGCGCCTAAGGAGCTCCTCAGTTTTGCATGTGACTGACAGCAAACTAGAAACTGGGGATTAACAGTGCTTCCCTGGAACAACAAAAGCTGGGAAACTGCTCTGAAGTGCCCATCCTCCCACTTTCTCCCCAGAATTCCAAAGGACACGTGGGCAATCAGGTGTGGAGAAGGTGAATACCTTGCTTGGGATTGCTTAAATTTTGGTGGAGCTGAGACTAAATCCAGCCTGGCTTATCCCACTTGCCCTCCTTATCTCCTGCTGGCACAGAATCTTTCCTTAAGTGGCTTTGCTACAGACCTGGAAAGACCAGTTCCAGGAGACAGAGCTTTCCTGGGCAAGGAATCAGGGCTCGGAGTGGTTCCTGATAAACCCAATTTATGCCTGAGTTAGGTTTTGCTTCCCTTGGCTCCTCTCCCCTTTGCCTGCTGCAGGACAGGAGCAGCAGGAGCAGGGATGAGGCATTCCCAGGTTCACATTAGAGTTAATTCCCTAAATTCCTCTGCATTAAACAGCACACGCTTAAATTGGGATAGTCACATGGACCTTGCCCACGCACTGGTCACGCTCCCACTTCCATCAGCACAACTGATCAACCACCAGGAGTAAAATACCCAGGAAAAAGGGAATACAAGACCCAAAATCCAGAGGAAATCCCACTCCTGAGCACACAGAGAGTTTAAGGAAGAAGAAGGGATGTTTTGGGGGGGCAGGAAAACCTTTCTTTGGACTCTCCCTACCTCCTTTGCCCCACTTAGTCTGGTTTTAACAGAAACTGCCAGGCTCTCCAGGCTTCCCTAGGGAGACTGGCTGGGAAGCTGGAGAGGGAGATTTGTTTGCTGTTTGCGTTAATGGCTTGCACTGAGCATTCCAAGTCTTCCAGACTGAGCTTTCAAGCAAGGTTATCCTTATTTTAGTGGATTCTGCAGGAAAACAACCCAGCAAAAAGCAGGGATGCAAATGGACGATTTGTTTGGAATGGATTTGGCTCTGAATCCCTCAAGATTTTTCTCCTAAAACCTTTCATTTGGCACAGAAAAATCTGATTAAATTTCTGTACCTGGAAGGCAACGGAATCCAGGGAAAACAAGCTAAAAGGGAATGAGGGATCAAGGAATAACTCTCTTCCCTGCTCTAGTTTTTGGAGAGGGAACAAGAGGAATTGCTTATAGGAAGATAAAGGGAGTGAGCAGGTAGAAAACCTCTTTTGCTCCCAGTGCCTGGAGGGATGAATCAGGTGAGTCAAGAGGCAACACCTCAGGGTCAGAACCCTTGGGATTTATGCCTCTATCCTTGGAAAACGTAGTGGGGGAAAGAGAAACAGAAGGGGAGCAGATTCCATGAGGGAAAAGGAGGCTATTTGGGACATCGCCCGCCAGTCTGACAGCCGTGACAAGGCGCAGCCTATGGATTCATCGGGATGCACGGCACATCCTGGCAGCCATCTGGCCGTGCCAGAGGAGCCCCAGAGGCAGGGAGAGGAGGCTCCAGGGCAGAGCACGGGGAAGCGCAGAGGCTCCGGCCGCTTACCCAGTCGCACATAGAGGACGTACTGCATGGAGTCCCGCGGCTCCGTGTACAGGATGCTCCCGCGCATGCTGAGCCAGATGATGGCCAGCTCGGCGATCATGCAGCTCAGCAGGATCCCCAGGTAGCCCCGGCCGTGGTCCACCAGGTTCAGGGAGCACGTCTCGTTGGGATTGTACACCAGCCCGAAGAGCACCACCGAGAGGATCACAAACCTGCCGGGCAGGAAAGCCAAGGAAACCATGGAATATCCCACAGCTGCTTCTCTCCTCAGTGTCCCACAGCTCCTTACGTTATTCTTCATTTGGGCCCCAAACCCCCACAAACCATCCAGAGGCCCTGCTACCCCCATCAGAATCATTTCATCCATGTCACATTATCCCATGGGATTTGCCACTCCAGAGAAGTCGTGGCTGCCACATCCCTTGGAAGTGTTCAAGGGCAAGTTGGACGGGGTTTGGAGCAACCTAGGATGTGGGAGCCATCCTTGCCCATGGTAGGGGGTTGGAATTGGATGGTCTTTAAGGCCTCTTCCAACCCAAACCATTCCAGAATTCCATGCCTGTTTTGCCTGAGCTTCTGTACAGAAACACAGCCCAAAATTCTAGTGGAGAATCTTGAGCAGCACAGGAGGATAACAAAAAGCACTGGTCAGGCTCTTTGGAACTAGGCTAGAACTTGGAACAGAGCTTAGCTGGAAAATGGGAACAGAAGCTGGAAAAATGTTGGTGTTCATCAGGAATGTCCCAACCAAACTTTCTGGCCCCATGTAGAATTTCCAGGGAGAATTTCCAGGCGTGCCAGAAATAGCCAGAAGAATTCCTGGGTGAATTCCAAGCATCCTTGTGCCCTTCTCACTTACCAGGTGGTGTGAAGGAGGAAGAGGAAGACGGCTGGCAGAACCAGGTCATCGCTGCCCACAGACCAGCGCCGGCGGAACACGACAATCCCTGGCATGGCTGGCGGGTCCCGGGAAGTTCAGCAGGCACAGCACTCACCTCCTGGAAAAGAATGGAAGCAAAGCTGCTGCTGAGCCTCTCCAGCCCCTTCTGGAGAGCCCCACAACCTGGGAGCCATCCTGATTTATCCCAGAGCTGCTTCCTTCCAGCACCAGGGGGCATGGCATGCTCGGGAAGGAGGGCTGGGATTTGAAGGAGTGGGAAGTATTAGGTGAAGCCGGTGTGTAACTCCTCCAGATCCACTTCATGGGATTACCTGGAATCCTGTTAGGCTGTGATAGTGAGCAGCCACTGTGGGATTTGGGACAGGTCATCCTGGCCTCAAATCTCTGGAAAACCCTGTTACTGTGTTTTTCCATGCACAAACCTGCTGCCAGGCTGTTGTTGTCCAACAATTTTCCCCCCCACACTTGGCTCAGGAAGCCAAAATATCCATTAACAGCCAGTGACAGCATCTGGGGAACTATAGACTGGCTCCCAACTGCACTTTCAGTGAGGATATTGGCTCCTAGGAGATCTCCCCCTGGACCAGCAGGAGCATCCTGCCAGCTCCACATCTCCGTCGCATCCGCACCGGCCCTGACAGGCACGACCAATTCCAAGGTGGAAGATTGAGGAGCTGCTGTTCCTCCCTGGGTTTTGTTTGTGCTCCTATTTTTAGGGCTTCCCAAACCCTTTGGAAAATAGAAACAGGAGTGGTGCAAAGTCACGAGACTGCACAGGGCGCTCCAGCCTCCTCCAGCACAGCCATCCCACTCCATCCCAGCTGGCCATACTCCAAACTGCTCCAGAGGGACTCTGGCAGCACACCTTATCCCACTCCTGCCTTCCTGGCTCAACACATGACCCACTACCAGGAATTCTTCTTGGTTTTGACAAATCCAGGATGGTGTCTTTGCACTCTTTCCACAGACACCAGGGATTTCTGGATTGGAGGATTAGTCCTGTGCCTCTTTCCATGCCCTAATCTCTGTCCCACTTCTTACCTGTGCTACCAGGGAATGCTCCACCTCACCTGTGCCCCTCTGCTCCAAGCTCTCCTAATTGATCCATCTCAGTTCCCAACTCCTCCAACCTCCCAATTCCCACATCCAAGCACTGCTGCTGGAGTGCTCCACCCATGATCTGTGGTGGCCATGCTGTTCCAAAGCTGCACTTGCAAATCCCTAAGTGCTCTTGGATTTTTGCCTCTGGGAACCCAACAGCAGACAACTAAGTGTCCTCATCCATTACTCACAACAGGATTTCTGACAGCATTCCCAAAGGAATATTACCTGCAATACTTCCTGTACCAGGCAAAAAAAAAAACCCACACTTGGATATGATGCCCCTAATTTAGTGTTGTGAGTAAAACAAATTAGAAAGGAGAGGACATCCATAGAATTCCAGCATAGCTTGGATAGGAAGGGATCTTGAAGATTATCCAGTTCCACCTCCCTGTCATGGATTGGGACAGCTCCCACCAGTCCAGGCTGCTCATGATTTAAACTAAGTTGAACCCTCCAGATAACACAAATGTTGGGTTTGAGACAGCCCATGGCACCAATTCCTGCCCTGTCCCACTAAATCCAACCCAGCAGTCAGGTGTGGTTACCCCACCACTTCCCAGAATATTCCAAACCCAGAGTCTTCTCTCCTGGGGCAACACCCACATTCACTGGGATGGATCTTCCAACCCATTTCAGCCACCCATTACTGAAAACCAACACAATCCCCTCAAATTCCAGGAGATTCCATAGTTAACAGGCCGCTTCCAGCTTGTCACTCAGTTGAAAGAAACGCTCCACTCCACAAACAAAGCAAATGCGAAATTCCAACGCCATTTGGATTCCCACTTCCTCAGCACCGAATAATCAGAGCACTGGGTACATTCCAGCTATACCTTCACTCCTTTGGCCATCTGGAGACTGCCTGCCAGCCCCATCGTGCCTGTCATTCACCACCCAGGACAGCTGGGATATCACAAACCCTGGATACACCTCCAGCACCTCCCAGCCCAGCTCCGTTCCCATCATCCCTCGGCTGTGTCCCACCAACGCGCCTTCCGGAACTCTTCCACCCCTCCAGTTGGGCTCTCCCAGTTCCCAGCACCCTCTCCCAGTTTGAGAAGCAGGATATCAACGACAGCAACAAATATCCAATGTGGATTCCTTATCCACGGCAACAGATGGGGACAGAGCGGAGAAGGCTGTCACTCACTGTCACATATGGGAATACTCACTGTGGAACTGTCACTCCACTTACCAGGCTCCCAGGGCAGGAACATTCCCAATTTATTCCCATAGATTCCTGAATTTAGACCAGGAGGTTTGGGGCTCTGCCCCTGCTTTGGAAAGGAGGGAGATGATGGAAGGCCTGAGGCTGAAAAACCCACCAGAAAAAGCTCTCACTGTGAGGACTGTTCAGCTTCATTCCAGCACAGCATATCCCAGGAACTGTTTTAAGATGCTGAAGATACGATCCAGCAGAGGAACTGGGAGGACCGGAAGGCTGGAGTGCAAAGAGCCCTGAGACCACTGACCCCGGCTCTGTGACAGCAAGAACCTCACACTGCCCCTAAAACTGCTGCAAAGAGCCAAACATTCCCAGGATCTTGAAAGCTGAATCCCGGTACAAGCAGCCCCAAGCTCCCAATGCTGAAAAAAGGGAAGCACATGCACAAGGAGCCCCCTGAGAGCTGGGCAAGACCTAGGGAAGCAGGAACCTTACATGGCATGTGGTCCAGCCGCTGCGCATCCTCCTCTCCCAGAAGGGTATTTCAGGAAAAGTGCATATCCAGGGAGACAGGCATCACAAGCTCAGGAGGGAACAGCAAACTCTTCCTGCAGCCATTGAAAATCCCACTCGGCAAAGGGAAGCACGGCGTGGGAACTGGGATCTGCCTGCCGACAGTGCCGGGCATCATCCTCAGAGCAAGTCCCTCCCTGCACCTCATTTATCCACCGGGAATGCCGAGAGCCAGAGGTCGTGACTCCCCGTTCCACACCCCCCAGCACCCTCTGGAAGGAAGTGACATCATCCCTATTCTGAGGAGATTGTACGTGGATTGTGGGAAGGAGGACTGGGAGCGAGAGCGGGCGATGCTGTCAGAGATGCGGAGCCGGGAGAGGAGGGAAACCCTGGAGCGGCACAAACCTCCGCCCTGTTCCCACCGGGAAAGCGGGAGCGCTGCCGGGAGCCCTCGGACACAGCCGTGGCACAGGGCTGGGAAAGGCTCCTGGCCACCGACTGTCCCAGTGAATGGCCAGGGGGAGGGGACTTGGATGGGACACAAAAGGGACACACAGAGGGGGCCACCCCGGGCACAGAAAGGAGAGACTGTTCCAGAGGAGCCTCTCCCGGCCTTTCCAGCCGTTAATTCCTTGTGACATGCTCTGGGCTATGACAGGATGTGGGGGAAGGGGAGAATTAGCTGTCTGTAGGGAAAGGCTTAGGGAAAAGAGCAAGGGAGAAAAACGCTACAGTGAGAAAACATTCCAGCTAAACCTCGGAGACTTAGGCTAATCCAACAGCCCATCCCATCTGACATGAGCCTCCTTAGGGAGAAGTGCACCAGGAAATAAAGCTGAAGGAAAAAGGCTGTGCCTGGATCCTGCATGCCAGGAGCCCACCCACACCACAGCGACACCCCCGGAGTCACCCACTCCCTCCACCCAAATCCAGGCAGGATTTGCTCCAAGCTCCCAGAATCGCAGATTCCCGAGGCACCCACACAGCCCAATGCTGCAACCCCCTGCAATCCTCATCCCTGCATCCACAGGCTCACATCCCCCTGCAATTCCCCATCCCTATATCCAAAGGTTCACAAACTCCTGTAATTCCCCATCCCTGCAAATCCCCATTCCTGCATCCACAGGCTCACAACTCCCTGCAAATCCCCAACCCTGCAATTGCTCGTCCCTGCATTCACAGGTTCACAACTCTCTGCAATTCTCCATCCCTGCATCCACAGGCTCATAACCCCCTGCAAATCCCTCTCCCTGCAATTCCCTATCCCTGCACCCACAGGCTCACAATCCCCTGCAAATTCCCAGTCCTGCATCCACATACTTACAACTCCCTGCAAATCCCCATTCCTGTATCCACAGACTCACAAACCCCTGCAATTTCCCTTCCCTGCAACCACAGGTTCACAACCACCTGCAATTCCCCATCCCTGCATCCACAGACTCATAACCCCCTGCAAATCCCCATCCCTGCATCCACAGGCTAACTCAGAATTCCCACTTCCATCACCTCAAAACCTCCCCTGGTTCCCAACCTGCTGCTGTTCAGAGCAAAAGCCAAACCCAGGCTGAAATCAGATCTGCTGTGAGTTTTCTCTCCCTCTGCCAGATCCCTGGGGATGTCTGCATGGAGGAAGCCCTGCTATCCCAATATTCCTTCCCTACCTTTTCTCTCAGGCACCTGATGGCACTTTCACAAGACCCAGGTATGACAAAGCAATCCCATCTCATCTCTGTCAGCACCCTCTCCCAGCTGGTCTCTGCAAATTCCAGAGTCCTCCAGGGTGACTCACCCAAGGAAATTCCCTCTAAACAAGCCAGATGTTTGCTTTCACTGCTCAGGGCTACAGAATTCACCAAAAAGATTGGATTTGTAGGTCTCAGTGGATGGTTGCAGGTGTTGCTAAAGGACAGAGCCCTTGGCTGTTCCACAAAAATCCAGCACCATGTCCCAGAATGCTGCCCCTCCCAGGATCCCTCTCTCTGGCTGATATGTCACCATGTTCCCCAGGAATGTCCCAGTCCCAACCTGCTGTCCCACTGGGAAGTTCAAGCCCAGGCCTGCCAGCTCCCAGCTCAACTTCTTAGGAAATGCAGCAGGAAAACCAAAACCAAAGGAGCTTTGTGTCCTGCCAGCTCCCATAGCAGCTTTTCCTCAGGAGTGATTTTCTGTTCCAGAGCAGAGGTGCTTCCCTTCTCCCTGAGAGCACATCCAGGTCACCTTGCCCAGGTGCTGGAGACACCTGTCCTGAGGGCACAGCATGGATGCTGCATCCTGGGTTTTCACTCTGCAGGATAACACAGTTCACTTCCCTAACCAACAGAATTGTGGTCCCATCAATCACCCCAAATACTTCCTTCCCTCGCCAACATGTCCCATATGGGCTTCCATTCCAGGCTGGACCATTCCCTTGCAGCTCCCAGAACCCTGCTGTTCCCACCAAGCACTTACTGAACTTGACGGAAATCATCAATTCCAGCTTGGATCCAACCCCACCAGGCCCCATCCAGCTGTTCTGAAGGGTTTTAAATGAGGCTCTTTCTGTTTCTGAGTTGGCTTCTCACAATCTGGGAATTGTTCTCGCCTTCCAGGGAGAAGGGGGATGGGTCACATCCATACAGAATGTCCTGAAGCTGGCCAGAGGAATTTGCATGGAGCAAATCTGCTCTCAAGCCAGGCTGGGAGAGCTGGGATAGCTCAGCCCAGAGAGGAAAAGGCTCTAGGGAGCCTTAGAGCCTCTTGCAGTGCCTAAGGGGGCTCCAAGAGAGATGGAAAGAGCCTTTGGAATAGGGCATGGAGGGACAAGACAAGGGGGAATGGCCTCCCACTCACATGGTGTGGGTTTGGATTGGATCTTGGGAAGAAAACCTTCCCTGTGAGAGTGGTGAGGCCCTGGCATGGATTTCCCAGAGAAGTTGCGGCTGCCTCAAGCCTGGAAGTGACAAGTCCAGGCTGGACAAAGCTTGGAGCAACCTGGGATAGTGGGAGGTGTCCTTGTCCACAGCAGGGGGTAGAATGGGATGAGCATTCCGTGTCCTTTCTAAACGAAACCATTCCAGGATTGAATACAAGAGGGGACAAATTCCACAGCACCAAAGGAAGGCAAATCCTTTCTGCCATTTCCAAGGGGCAGGAAGTATCTGCTGCAAGCAGGGCCTGCAGGAATTGCAGGGAAAGCTCTTCCCAGGGGAAAGAAGGCACAGCAGCTGCCGGAAGCTTGTGAGGAGAGCTCTGCCCTCACCGGAGGTGATTAAGGGAACAGACCCCTACTTTAAGGAATATTCCATGGATTCATGGAAATATGGTTCTCCATTTAAGAACCATATTTATAAGCAAATCCCAGGCAGAGATCACTGGCAAAAATCAATGGGGATTAGAATTTTGGGATATCTTCATGGCTCCTTTGAATATTCTCCTTGATAATATCCCATTTTCCAAGGAGAATGGAATAAAAAGAGTCAGTAGCAGAGCCAGGGAATGAAGCTTGGAGACAGGAAAGGTTCAAAGAGCCTCCTGTGGCTTGGCACACTTTGGATGTGGCTCCCTCGGGATAAGGCCATGGCACCACAGTCACCTCCACAATGTCATCGGGACAGAACTAATGGGATCAGCTTGGATCTGGAACTCCAGCACTGCCCACTGACACAAATTCCCAAAATAATCTCGGAGCATCAACTGACCTTCAAAACACAGAGAACAAGAACTTACCTGTTTGGCCCACCAGTTTAACCCTGAAATCCTGGAATAAATTCCTTGTAACTGCAATGGTGATGGACACAGGATTGGTGTAGCCACTTCCCAGTTGGCCCAGCACTGATCCATCTCCATCCCACCTCACTCCTTCCTCAGACTCCTTCCCAAAGTCCCTTTGCCATAAACACAACAAGGTGCATGTTCTCCTTGGTTAAATCCATCCCCTTTTTCCTTAACTCCAAACTCTCCTGCTTTGGGTAGAAAAAGGTCTCATGAATCCCACATTTCCCTCAAGCATGCACAACATCTCCTTTCTGTTACACTGGGAATTATTAATTTTTAATAAGGAGACTCCAGTATGCATCTCTTTGGCATGGACTCGACCGCAGCAGTGGTGTTTTCGGGAAAAATGGGACTGTCTTGCAAACCCTAATGGATTTAGTGCAAGAGGATGGACAAATCCCAAAGTGCCACTCCCAGCACTTGTTCCCTGTTAAAAGCCGGATAAGGGATTCACTGAATCAAAAAGAAACAAGGAAACTCTCCACTTTGAAATTAACCTCCTCTGAACAACTGGGACCAGTTCTGAGACTGTTCCCATGGATCCCAGTCCCAGACACCAGTGACACTGCACAACCCAATGCTCCCCTCCACTGGATATCCCTGCACCACCCCATGGGCCAGGATTTGTCCACAGCTTCACCATTAAGGCTGGAAAAGCCCTCCAAGATTGAGTCCAACCATTCCTCCAGCACTTCCAAGGCCACCTCTATCCCATGACCCCAAATGCCACATCCACATGGCTTTTAAATCCCTCTGGGTATGGGGATTCCAGCACTGGAGCCTGCTACAATGCTTTAAGACCTTTTCCATTGAGGAATTTTCTCTAATATCCAACCTAAACCTCCCCTGGTACAATTTGAGGCAATTTCTTCTCATCTGCCACTTATTCCCTGAGAGCAGAGCCTGGAGTCCCACCCGACTCCACCCTCCTGTCAGGGATTTGTGGAGAGTGAGAAGATCCCTCCTGATCCTCAGTTTTTTGCAGGCTGACTCCCCCAGCTGCTCCTTGTGCTCCAAACCCTTCCTTGGACATGGTCCAGCACCTCCATGTCCCCCTTGGTGAAGGATCCAGAGGGTTTTATTAATTCCAGCCCTCAGCAACCATCCCTGGGCATAAAGGAAGAGGTTCGTAGGGACAAGTCCATAAAGACAGGGATGACTGTGAGATACTCCAGCTGCCCAAATGCAAGGGAGAATAATACTTGGAAAGGGATGGAAAAGCCTCACTCACACCTCCAAGATTCCCAGGACTTCTCTCCTTGACCTCGACAAAAGCACACCTTAACTCCAGAGCTCCAGACTCATCACACTACGGAAAATCCAAAGCCTGCACAAACACCTGGCTGAGAAACAAGGGGAGCCACCCCTTTTTCAGGAACCTGGGAGTGGAGAAGGAACTGTCACACAGAGTCCCAGCGTGCTGCCAGGAATGGAGTTAAAAACAACCCCCAGTCGTTGTCTCGGTGCCGGCAGCTCCGCAATTCCACCCACAGCTTGTGCCGGCAGAGCCCACGGGCAGCTTCCCGACCACTCCGAGCTCGGGCAAAAATAACGGCCAAGTTGCCACGGGGGAAAATGTAATAAATCCCAATTAATTTGGGATTTCAAGCACAACTCCATGTTCTACAGGGGAATAAAATACCCTACAACAAGGAAAGCTTGGTTTGAATGGGGTAGGGAATACAAAAGGAATAGCTGGATGAGGTGGTGGATACAGCAATAAATGCTCCTGGCATCCCAAATCTGCTCCCAGGTGTGGAACAACAGCTCCCTGGATATATTTACTGGGAATCACCAAATCTTGGTTTTGCTGGAATATCCCACAGCCACACATAGAACTTGATAATTCCTGGTTGGAAAGCACATGGTCTCTGAGTTATTTATAGCCAAAACTCCAAGGGCTGGATGAATCCAGCCAGGGCAAATCCAAGAGGTGACCAGTAATTACACAAGGAGAATTTTGGATGGAGCCTCATTTCTTTAGGGAAAGCTATTTTCCACTACAATCCTGGCAAATTCCTGACAGTTTTACTCCACCCTGGAATGCTTATCAGCTCTGTCTCCTTTTCAAAAAGGCAGAAAAAAAGCAGAAGGAGCAAATATCCAGGTGAGATACTGAATTCAGAGACACATCCCTGTTCTGGCACATCTGGAAGCGATGCCTTCAGGAAGAGGGAGGAGAAGCCCAGTCATTCCCAAAAGGAATTGCCTCTCTCCCCTCCTGCAAGCAGCTTCTTGGCTCCCTAGTTTACACTAGTGGGCAAACAGTTTTCCCAATAACTTGACTCATTGCTTCAGGAATTCCCTGGGGATGAGTCACATGCAGGGAAAGCCACCGGGAGCGGCGCCGGGACCACCGCTGCCAACACGAGGAGAGCGAAAGAAGTGGGAGAACACAAAATCCCTGCCAAACTCGGGAAAACTGTGTGGTCAACACCATTCCTTGGCACTCCTTCCCTGCTCCCCCCTCCCCACAAATGTGCTGGAGAGGAGAAGCGCATCCGGAGAGGCGGCTCCAGAGCCACGGGAATCGTCAGGGAGAGGTTCCCTCCATGTGCATCTGCCGGCTTAGGAGGCAATGCTGGCTCTGCTCATCTCCTAGTTTAATTTTCCTAAGGAAATTTAAACTAGGGATTACTTCCCTCCTTCCTGGAACTGAGGGGGAAAGAGGGACACATGTGGAATTTCAGGGCCTCCAGCTTCTTACTCTACTCCCTGCTCACCAGCATTCCCAATTTGGCCTTTTTTCTGTATCCCACAACTTATCTCAGGAGTTTTCCTCTTCTCATATTCCACGACATGCCCAGCTGCAAGCCTAAAATGATGGGAATCAATGCTATATGGAAAGGTTTTCTGGGAATCTAAACCCAAATGCACCTTTTCTCAACACAATTTGTCCTCATTAAACATGATCCTGGATCTGTGACACTTCCAGGCTCAAAAACCTTGGGAATGGCTCCAAGCAGCCTAAACCTGACCTGGACATGACCTATTCCCATTTTCCTGATGCTGCCTGTTTATTTCCATCACCGTGTCCCTGCTTGTTTCCTTGGCTGAGGACATGCCTGTATCCCACATTCCTAGAAATCAGCCTGGAAAGAGGTCATGGAGGTCATATTTCCCAAAGTCCAAGTGAAACTTCCAGTGGATGCCACCACCAGCCTATTTGAGTACCTCATCCTGTGGGAGTAAGTTCAAGAGGGAACATTCCTGAATGCTATGAATTCCTTGAAAATGCCATTTCTGTGCTTTGCCTGTTCCTGTAACTCCCCAAACCCTCCCAGATTCCCACTTTCCAATATCTTGGAAAGCATCAATCTTGCATTTGATTAAGTAGAATCTGCTTCTTGGCCCCAATTCCAGATTTTTCCCAGCCTCCAGTGAAAATCAAAGCAACATCACGATATCCTGGAATCAGTTATTTCTGCAAGCTCATTTGATAAACCAGAACCTACAGGAATATTTATGGATTAAAAAACCAACCCTGAATTAATGTTTTTCCAGCAAGATCCTATGAACTAATCACCAGCATCCAAAGGATTGCTGCTATCCAAGGGCTTCTTTCCCCACTGAATGTATCCACTTTCACTTCCATGTTTATCCTGGAAGCAAAGATCAAACACCAAAGTCCTGTCTGGGAAAGGGCCAAGACAGGAACACCTGTATAGGTGGGAATTTTAAATGTACAACAGCAGAGAAGTGGGAATTTCAGCCCAGAAATGTTCTTGGCTCAGATATGGACATGGACAACATCCTCTTTCCCTTTTTCCTAAACTCAAAGGGAACATTTCAAGCCTAACTCTGGATTTCCAGCTGCAACTTCCCAAGAAATGTGCTTCATGTGCTTCTGCCCCTCCTATCCCAAGGCTTCCACCCCAATGCATGGGAATGGCCCTGGTAGTAAAAGAAAGCATCAGGCTAAGCATTCCCAGCAGAAGAATCCTGCTTCATTCCCACCTGGAGAACAGTTTTCTAAAGGAGGCTGCCAGCTCTGCCCCAGCTCCCATAAAACTGCTAATTACAGTGCAAATCCAAAGAAAGCAGGAGCCGGGAAGGAGGGAGGGAATGAGGAAAGGAGAGGCAGATTCCAGGTCTCCAGCTCACTCAAACAACAGCTTGGGAAAACTTTTCCTGCCTCAGTGGTTGCTCCTAGGAATAAATAACTTTTTCCAGTGCTGCAGGACCCCAAAATTCCAGCCCCCATGGAGACCCTCAGGAGCAGCTCCCTCCTTCCACACCCCAACAGCTCCTCTCTCATCCTATCCCAAAAAGGTCCATTGACCATTAGGAACATGGAGCTCACCAAGGAAGAGCACATGGAAAACCACCAACAGTCCAGCACATGCAGCTCCAACTCTCTCCCAAATTTATGGAATTAAGTCCCAAATTCCCACCTCATGGAAATCAAATCCTGGGACTTACCAGCCTGCTTTTCCTCCACCTGGTGCTTGGGACAAAGTTGTTGGAATCACCACAAATAGCACTGGTTCCACACAACTCCAAACCACCACGACCAATGGACCAAAATACTTCCTTCTCCTTTTCCTAGGAATTCCTACCCATCCAGCGCCTCCCTAATGACAACCAAGCAACCCAGAACTGCAATCCTGGGCTGAATCCTGCCAAGCTGAACTCTCCAGACTCTTCCTGAATCTCAGATTTGTGATGGAAAGCAGGAATCCTCTTTTCCTTTTGCTTATATAAGCAAGGATGAATCAAGCCCAGGCTTCCCTGATCCTATGTCATATTTAAGCCTTAAACATATTTATTTTTCCACATTCCCTTCTCCTTGGACACTCCAGGAGCTGCATTTCCAAATCCCAGCACACACATGCCTCCTCCTCACCACCCACAGCCTGCACGTGGAGCTGATCCGCAGTTTCTCCAGGCCCTCAGGATCTGCACTCTCCTGGCAGCCACAACACCCATCCCTCCCCAGCAGGGATCCAGCCCTGCCCACTGCTCCCCAGGGACAGCCACGAGATAGGGATTCAGTTTCAAGCTCAGGAATTATTTAATTCCATAAGGCAGCTTTACATCTCCTCTATTTCCACAGGTTTTCCAGCTCTGACTCCTGGAATTACTCACACATATTTACTCCAACTTTTTCCTGCTGACACAGATTCCTTGTGCCTGTTTCTCCCTGTGGATTCATCACTACAGATCCTGGAGTTGGAACTGCTGATTCCCATCTCTACTCTCTGCTATCCAGCAAACTCAGTGCCACAGGAAGCACAGCCACACATTCCTGGCTGCAGCCATGGCACCAGGAATCTCCTCCTGCTTCCATGCTTATTCCCTAATGGACACTCCAGGTGTCTCCTTGATACAATGACTTTGCTCAGCCTGGAGAAGGAAAGGCTCCAGTGAGACCATGGAGCTCTTTCCAGTGCCTGGAGAGATTCCAAGATTGCTGGAGAGGGACTTTGGATAAAGGCAACAAGTGACAGGACAATGGGAATGGCTTCCCACTGCCACAGGATGGAATTAGGTGGGATATTGGCAAGAAATTTCTCCCTGTGAGGGTGATGAGACCCTGAATTTCCCAGAGCAGCTGTGGCTGCCCCTGGAAGTGTCCAAGGCCAGCTTGGCTGGGGCTTGGAGCAATCTGGGCTAGTGGAAGGTGTTCCTGCCCCTGGCTGGGGAATGGAACTGGATCACATTCCAGATCCTTTCCAACCCAAACTCTCCTGGGATTTTTCTCCTTGTTATCACCACTCTCCATGTCTCCATGCCTTCCTTGCTTTCCCTTGTTATGGGGGAGTCCTTCAGCAGAGCTTGGAAGGAGCCTGGAAAGTTGTTACTCCAGGGACACTGTCCCTGCCTCTCAACCACCAGCTCCAGAGCCAGAATTCATTTGGAAAAGCTGGACAAGAGGGAGGTGAAAGGAGGTGAGGCAGAAGCAGAGAGCCCATGTGACAAGAGCAGAGCTGCAGCCGAAGAAATCCCTGGAAAAGCTTTCCTTGGCTCCCAGCAGCTGTGCAGGCACAAACTGAATGGCACAGATTGGAACTGACTGTTCCTAACAATTGGTTATACCACATAAAACCAGGAACAATCCTCCCCAAGTGAACAGGGAGCAGGAAAAATGAACTGGCAACATGTGGGAATGCACCAGCTCTGGAGCTGGGGAATGTCAGACCATGGCAGGAGGTAACTAGAAGCAGCAGGAGATGATCCAGAAACTAAATCAACCATGTGATTGCTACAATATAAATAGGAGGATCCCAAAAATGAGATGAATGTGCTTCTCCTAAAACTATCCCTAATTCCAGATGGCTTGGGTAGGAAGGGACCTTAAACTCATCCCATTCCAGCCAGCCCCTGCCATGGGCAAAGACACTTTGCACTATCCCAGGTCGCTCCAAACCCTGCCAAGCTGGTCTTGGACACTTCCAGGGATGGGGCAGCCACAGCTTCTCTTGGAAATCCATTCCAGGGCCTTGCCATCCTCACTTGGAAGCATCTCTTCCCAATATCCCATCTATCCCTGCCCTCTGGCAGTGGGAAGCCATTCCCATTGTCCTGTCACTCCAGGCCCTTGTCCCAAGTCTCTAAGGTCTCCCTGGAGCTTTCTCTTGCCCAGGCTGAATATTCCCAGCAATCCCAGCCTGTCCTCAATCCATGTCTGAATTGAACAGGAAAACCATCACCTTTCCATCCCAGCAGGATCATCCTCAGGGCTGTACCTGGATTACCCACCTGGCTGCTGGACATCCTGGACCATGGCCAGGTGATCCCAATCCCTCTCTACTGAATTCAACACCCCCACAGCTTTTGGAAAGCAAAGGAAAGCAATTCCATTTTTCCAAAGACAAAAGGAGCTCAAATCTCGTTCAGGGAAGTTGGCAATCCTCAGAAAACGAGAAGGATCCCTGCTCCAACAGCACAGGGACGCATTTTGCAATTGATTTCTCCTCCTCCACCAGACACGAATTCCAAACGAATTTCACACTTGAATTTATAATCCTAACAGGATTATAAGGAAAAAAGCTGTTCATTGGGATCTACTTCAGGACAAGCCCCTGGCTCCCAGCCCAACCAGTCTGAGGCTGCTGGAAAAGAAATTCCTTTTTTCTCTCATTCCCGAGGCAACGCGTGGCCATCCTGGTAATTAAATTGAGTGCCTTTGCAGAGATTCCTTCGGCAGGATTTGTCCAGGTGTGGATTTTCCCTGCTTTCCTTTAATTATCTTATAATTAACCATGAAGTATCCAATCACCCAGAGCTTTTTCAATTAAGCTTCAAAAGGAAATGCCTGGAAGAGCTCTTGGTGGGAATGTTCTAATCAGCTGGGAAAAGATCACAGGCACCAGAGTTGGGGTTTGGTGACTCATTCCGTTATTGCCAGGACAAGTGAACTTCCAAAGCCATAAAAAATTCCTTTATTCCATCTTTCTCAGTTCACATCCTCATCCCTGATCAGAGCTCAGAGGCCTGGGAGCAATATGATATTGTAATTAACACAGCTGATTAAAGAATCATAATCAAGCTCTGAAGGATGAGGAATTATCCCTGCCCAGGTCTGACTCTTCTCCATCCCAATCCTGTGCCTGTTTTTGCCGCAGTTCCTTCCCTCAGCCTTAAATTCTGAGCACAGGCACAAACTGAGATCTCCTACAGTTCTCTTCTGGGCAGCAAGGCAAAATATTCCCAGTCTTTTTGATAAGGAATTACAGGAATTTTGCCTGCATCCTTGTGGAGATGTTTTGGGATCCCACAGCCCAGGGGAGAGGCAAATTGTCCTCAAATGCCAGGCTGAGACTTCTGTGCGTCCAACAGCATGGACAAATGGAACATGGAATTGTTCAGGTTGGAAAATCCCTCCAAGATCATCCAGTCCAACATTCCCCAGCACTGCCAAGGCCACCACAACTATCCCAAGTGCCACATCCATGCAGATTTTAAATCCTTCCAGGAATGGGGATTCCACCGCTGGAGCCTATTCCAATGTTCTACAACCCCTTTCATGAAGGAACTTTCCCTAGTATCCAACCTAAAACTTCCCCTGGCACAACTCCAGTGTCCCTTGTCACATGGCTTTGATTTTTTTTCAAAATATTAAAAGAATTCCAAAGGTCTCTTGGAGAAGGGATTTCTTGAGCACTCCTAACAGCTCCCAGAATCCCAGGAGCTTCTCACACACCTTCCCAGACAGTCTTTCCCACATTCCACAGACAACACACCTTCTCCAGTGGGGAAAAAAGAAATCAATCAATGTCTCCAACTGCTGACATTCCCATTTTTGCAACTTCCCATGGATATTTAAGGATTTATAAAGATCCCATGAATATTGAATGATTTTATTTTCACTGCAAAGAGGGAAAGAGCAGAGCACACAGACCCAAGGAATATCCAGCTCCAGCATCCAGCCTGGAATTGTCCAGCACAGGATGAACCCAAGCATTCCTTAAGCTGGAAGAACTCCATGTCCACAGGTTTCTTCCTCCCTCCACCATATTCGTTGCTCCCAGCTGGGATCAGTGTCCAGCAAAAGATCAAATGATCCCTCTGGAGTAAGGGAATCAGGTTATGGAATGACACAAGGAATAATTCCCCCCTCAGTTACATGATTTCCTGGCTGGAATTTTCAAGGTGTTCCAGCTGCCAGACTGAAGCTGGAAAAGGTAAAAAGGACACTGGGATGATCCCGTCCCATTCCATGAGGAAGTTTTAACACAGCTCTTCTTCCCTCTCCCCCTGATAAGCCAGGAAGGAGACAACACAGCAAAATGGGAAAATTCTGTGTTTCCACCAGGAAAGCAGCAGGGGAATAGGAAGGGACAATCCAAGCTCTGAAATGTGTTGGGATAAAATCTCACCTCCACCCTCATGCAGCTCTTCCCAAGTCCACCACAGGGTTTAGCACTACCAGGATGGGAGCCAAAGAATCCAGAGGTAAACATCCAAGAGAAAACAAGGAGGGAAGGGGCTGGAATCACTGGAAAAGCCAGCGGGAGCTGCCTCTTTAACACCCCTCCCTCCGCTGCCAGCACCCAGGAATCCCTTTCCTGCTCTGGGCTGCCAGCAAGGAGTGACCTCTGGAGAACACAGATCCGTCCAACCAGCAGCACACAACTCACCCCTTCTCCCTCCTACAACGATCCAACACCCCCATTTCAGGGAAATCTGAGGCACAATTCCGTGATTTTCTGCAGGGAAGAACAGAAGCTCTGAATCCCCCACGTTTCTGGGGTGGGCTTTTCCCCCGCTCCAGGAGGAAGATGAAGTCATGTTCCCAAAATAGTTCCAAGGAAAAAGGCTCCAAGGAAGGCAGAGCTCCCCTTTAACCGGAGAGCTGAAACTTCCCTGCCCTCCAAAGGGACAGATGAATTCAAATTCCATTCTGCAGCACTGGAAACACGGAAAACTAAAGTATTAAAGTACCAAGTCATAATTAATAACAGCCACTAATTAATGGAAAATACAAATTTAGGGGGAAAAAAAAGACAATCCCATTATTACAAAATAAGGGATGACAACCTTCAGGCAGAAGTCCCAAATCTCAGATTTATGACAAATTAAGGGATTGGATCCCTCAGGCAAGAGTCCCAGATGCGCTGACCACAGCCCAGCCATGGTGCAGTGGCAAAAGAACCCTAGGGAAGCTCCCACAGGGAAAAACTGCACAGCTGCTTCAGTCAGGATCCCAGCACACTGAAACCCAGGCCCCATCCCATGGCAGGTGCCTGTTTTCCATTGGATTTGGCTGGAAACTCATAAAAACCACAGTTCTTCCTTAAATGACCTCTCATCTTTTTCCTATTTCCATTTTCTAGGTGAACTTTGGGACTGCAATTCCTCTTCCCTCACACAACTGTTTTCCTGAATTTCCCCCCCCTTCCAGCCTTTCTGAGCACACATGGGGCAATATTCCCAGGAAGAGGCATGCAGACAGGACTGGGCAAAGTCCCATATTCCTTGGGAGCCACTTAAACAACAGCTGCACCGGCGAAAAGGATTTCTGTGTCCTGAACATCTTATCTACTTCCAAGGAGGTGGGAAAAGCAGATTCAGGAACAGCTTAACATGGAAAACTCATCCCAAGGGGGTTCCTAACCCTGCTCCACAAGCATCTGGAATCCAGAGTGGTCTTTTTGCTGCCCCTATTCCCTATAAAAAGGAGCTCTGAGCTGCTGAGTCAGCAAAACAACAGCAGGGCGGATTCGGGCATCTCCTGATCCAACTTGTAATTAACTCTGAGGCCACGGAGCAGCCTGGAATGGGAAAAGTCAGAGTCAGGAGCCAGCTGGGAGAGAAGGAATCTTGGTTTCCCGCTTAAGTCAGAAATTAAATCCCTTTCCTACCTTTCCCGACAAATCTTCTTATAAATGAAAATTCCCTTGCAACTCCCTGTTCCCATAGGAACATGAGAACTTCCAACCTCATCTCCTTTCCCAAGAGCAGCAATGTCTAATGGAGCCTCAGCAGCTGGAATACTGTAAACGTTGGGAAAGGTAAAAGAACAATTCTCCCATTCCTCCTCCAAAAAGGGAACAGCAGCCACAGCCCCAGGGGCCACCAAGTCCTAAATTCCTCCCTTTTCCTCTCTCCTAATAGGATTTGTCACTTTTTCTCCCCCAAAAAAAGCTAGAGTTTCAACAAAACCTCCAATTTTAAATGGGAATTCCTTGGAAAACCCTTGCAGTCAGGTGTAAGGAGCTGAGCAAACACCAGGACAGCTGTCTAAAGTACAGAGCAACAAACAGTCACGTTGTCTGGGAACAGGATGTCCTGCTTATCCAGGCCTGGACAACCAGGAATTCCAGTATCACACCCTCTGGCACAAAACCTTTTACCTCTGGACACTGAGGCAGGAGATCCATCTGCTCTCCTCCTATCCATGTAAAACTTCCAGGCCCTGACACAATGGAATGGTGAAAGCATTCCAGAAGGAAAAGGGGATTTGCTCCCACTCTCCACCCAAAAACTTCCCTAAATATTAAGGTTGAGCCAAACAGCACCTGCTGGAAGAACAGAAAGGCCAACTCACTGTTTTTTGGGAATGCTGAGCCCTCGTGCTCCGGAGCAGAGGCTCCAGGGCTGTGTTTTCCATGCCAGGCAGGAGGGAGTGTTTTGGCCCAGCCCCAGGGAACTCAGAGCTGAGCAGTTCACCAAACAAATCCATGTTAACACTGGGATTTTGGTGTCATAAATCAGGTGCTTTCAGGTGAAAAGGTTCCGGATTGCTCCGACCACACCCTTCCACGCTTCTTGCACTCCAAAGGGCAGCATTTCCCAGCTCTGGCACACAAAAGGCAAAATCCTGCAGCTACAGGAACAGGAACCAGGATGAGTTCTTCCCATTCCATCTGGTTTTCCAAACCCCCTCTGTCTAGGCTTTTCTGGAATGAGAAGCCTCATTTCTTAACAGTGGGAAGTGCCTCTCACTCTCCTCAATGCACATCCTGCTTCCAAGTGTTGTTCAATTAAGAATTAACATGGAAAGGAAAATGAGGAGAGCATCTGGAAAACGACAGCACAAATACAATGGCAGCTGGGAACACCAAGGACAACAGGAGCTGGATTCCAACGATCCCTGTGGGCTACAACTTGGGACATCCTACGATTGACTCGTCCATTGCACAACACCCCAAGGTTTTAGGAGGATAACTGGCTGAGGACAGTCCAGGATCCCCTGTGTTGGAGAGATTCCCACATTCCCTGGGGCGACTCCGCCTTTTCCTCGGCCTGCCCAGGTGACACCTCCCCAGCACCTCGTCCGCCCGCTCGGAGCTGCCACGGAACGCGGCACTAACGCGAGCCCTGGGATGAGCATCCAGTGAGCAAACACAGCGCATTCCCTTCCGCTCTCCTGAGCCAGAAGGATCTGGGTGAGCCTGGAGTCGTTCAGAGCCACCTCGGATCAGTTCCGCTGCCTGAATCCCCTCAGCGTATCCCAAACACCCGGAACCACGAGTCCTTACCGGGCTTGCGGATGTCCCAGTTCCAAAAGTTCGCTTCCCTGTCTTGTCACCCCCCAAGAGAAGGAAAATCTGGCAGGAACATCCCCCTGAGGACCAAACTAAACCTTGTGTGTCCCAGGGAATCAAGGCTAAATGTGAGAATCCTTGGAGCTCCTACCCAGAAATGGCTGGAAACAGGGTTCCAGGTTTCAGGGGAACAAACATGCAACAACAATCCATGTCCATGGATTCATGGACACAAAGCATGGGTTATGGCATGAAGGACATGGGAAAAGTTAGGAACATCAAACCCCTTAGGAGTGCCTGGCCTGCACATAGAGAATCACGGAATTGTTAAGGTTGGACAAGACTTTTAGGATCACCAAATCTAACAACCATGGAATTGTTAAGGTTGAAAAAGACTTTTAGGATTATCAAATCTAACAATCAACCCACTTACCCATGTCCCAAAGTGTCACATTCACATGGATTTTAAATCCCTCTGGGAATGGGGACCCACCAGTCCCTGCTGCCCTGGGCAGCATCTTCCAGTGCTTTAGAGCTCCTTCCATGAAGAAATATTCCCAATATCCAACCTAAACCTCCCTCGAGGCAGCTTGAGGCTGCTTCCTCCTGTCCTGTCATTTGTTCCCTGGGAGAAAAGCCCAATCCCATCTGGCTCCCACATCCAGTCATGGAGTTGTAGGGAATGAGAAATTCCCCCAATCCTCCTTTTCTCCAGAATAAAACACATCCTGCAAACTCACACGTTAGATAACAGAGAAACTTCCAACACTGGCATGTTCCTGATTTCCCTCCCCAAATTCCCGCTCCCCACCTCACAAGGGAATTTCACCAACTCTGCCAGTATTCCCAGGAGGCTCCACACTTACTCAGCCGCCCATTCCTGAGCATTTTCTGCAGCTTCCCACGTGCTTCCCACCTCCCAGCTCGCCTCTCCTCATTCCTCCGCCCTCATCCAAGGGGAACACAAAGTCAGAGCAAGGCCCCAGAGAGTCCCGAAATTCTCCTTGCCAGCTGGGATTCCATAAGGCAAAAAGTTCCATGCCACAAATCCCTTTATCTCAGGTTCCATCAGGCCTTGGAATAACCATGGATAACGCTGGATTTGGGGATGTGCCTGTCTCCTATGGAGTTAAATTCGATTATGGCACTGGAGGTGTTACAACGAGCTCAGGGAGAAAATATGATCCCTTCTTTTTTTTAAGGACCAAAAGACTCTCTTCCAAAAGCAACACATTGATCCAGGAATAGCCACAAAATTTAGAGAGAAGAAGGTTTTCCAGACAAAGCAACCTGTGGCTTCCTGCAGAAGTTTTAACAACACAATTCCACACAGGGAAAGAGAATTTTGCCCCTGGATTTGTCAGTGAATTTTGAGGATCTTTCCAGTTTTGGAACATGGATGTCTCTTTTTCCACAAGAAAATAAGGGAGAACTGACAAAGGTAGAGGGAAGAGCAATCCCACAGAGCACAAAATCTCTCCATGAAATTTTCCCTTATTCCCTACTCTATCCAGGGAAGAAAATGAGCAGCACAAATCACAAATTCCTGCTTTTATGGGAAGTCTTTCTCCTTCCTCTGACAGGGCATATGTTTTCCCCTCTCCAAGGAAAAATCCAGTTCATCCCTGAATGCTCTCATTTAGGGAAATGCTGGTTGTCATTAGCGGATGCTCTGGTGCCATGGAGATGGTGACAAACAACTGAATCAGCCGGAAAAAACCGGAGTCACAAAAAGGGGAATGTGCTTCCAAAGGTTAAACATGGCCCAGAGGTACATGAGGAATATTTATAGGATATGGATATCACCAAGAAATAGGGTGCCCAGGGAAGTTGTGGCTCCATGGAAGTGTCCAAGGCCAGGCTGGATGGGGTTTGGATTTACCTGGGATAGTGGGTGAGCTTTAAGGCCCCTTCCAACCCAAATCATTCCAGGATTCTAATCATGGCATCCAAGCAGAGCAGGATAAAGTTTTTTCAGGACAATCCCCAGCTGGCTGAGATGCTGGAAGCTCCTAAGCAGCACCTGCCTTGCTCTGATTTTCTGGGAGGTGAAACAGTTCATTTCCCACAGGAGAAAACAGCACCAATTTGCAGGATCATTTAGCAGACCCAATGGGAAAAGCCAAACCTCCAGAGGCTCCCAGTTTGGAGCTGAAATCCATATTCCAAAAATACATCCAGGCTGTGTCAACACCAGGGATCTGGGCTCCAAAGACAAGCCATGACAGAATAATAAATTTCACCCCAAAGGATGCAAAGCTGTGGAAATTCCAACTTCCAGCAGACATGGAGCAGCAGGACACATCCAAATGGGAACCTTCCAGGGAAGAAAAGCACCTTTCAGGGACGAAAGGGCTGAATTCCATCCCAACCTCCCCATTTTCTATTTGCTGCACTGAACTATAATAGGAATGTCCTGAATTTTCCTGTTTCTTCTCATTATCCAGTTCAAATGTTTTAAGGTGGCCTGAGGGATTCAGCATTTTATTCCAAAAGAACAAGGATAAGGATTCTGTCCTGCAGCCTGCCTGGATGTAAAATCAGGATCACTCAGATCTGTGGGGATAATAAAACCTCCAGGCCAAGAAATCCCAAGGAAACATGTTCCAGAGGATAAAAGTAGTGGAAAATGCTCATTTAAGGTAGCATTCCCATATTTACTGATGGCTATGAGAGGGATTTTTGCCACTGACTTCTGATGAAATGGCAAATTAAAAACACCAGGAAAACCTGGAATTGAAGGCTCTAAATTACATCTTGTCTCCTGTTTTCAGGGAAAAATTCCTATTGAGCTCAAAGGCAGCCCTGAGGAACCCACTTGTTTTAATTCTACACCAAGGGAACACGTAGGAACCAAAATCTCAGCTGGAAAGGAACAAAAAGCCAGGAATTTTCATGCAATTCCACAGATCTTCAAAGAGGAGCTCAGAAGGCTCCTCAAAGAGAGGGAGGAATGACAATGGATGGGGCAGGATGAGGATTTCCAGGGATCTGCTGGAGCACAAGGGTAGTGAAGGAAGGATTTGAGTTAAAGAAGAAACTCCTGGATTAAGAGCCCAGGGCAGAATTCCTGACAGTCTCTGCCTGCCATGCAGATTTCCAGCTCCTGCTGCAAGGATGAGGAAAATAATCCAAAGGGGTTTTTTTGTTTAATCTTCCCAAAGAGATCCAGAGGTAAGGGATCCACATGCCTTCCACTAGAAAGAGGGGAGAAAGGAAAGAAAAGGAGGAAGAAGGAATGCCTGAAGGTACAGAGCACATTTTTCCTGAAAATCTGTGGGAATTACTTCCTGTATCCAAAATCCCTGCTAGGGTCCAGCAGCATTTTTGTCCCTATTTCAGGGCAGGATATTCCTCAGCAGGGCAAACTTTCCCATTTTTCACCAAAACTTGGAAGACCATTCCAATTTCTCCCATTTTCAAAGTCCCAAGCTGGGCAGGTGCTGCACCTGGCAAATTTTCAAGGATTTTTTCACTGATTTCTCCTTAAAAATCCACACAATAAGGTATAGAAACAGACCTAAATTAACAATATCATGTATGAAATAACAAAAATATCAGCTCCAACTGGCCTGGAATGAAGAGCCTGATTGACTCCCATCCATCCCAGCAGGAATAAACCTCCCAGCACTCTCTGCAGATCCCACAAAAGTCCATTTGTCACACTTCCCATGGCACAAAGGCCACTTTCATCTGCTCCCAGTGCCCGAAAAACTCCAGCCCTGCAGCTCCAAGAGCAGATTAAACTGGTTTCACTCACCCCATCTCAACTGCTGCGTCTTTAACTGGAAATTCCTCAAACTCCAGGGCTCAATCCAGCTCAGGATGTTCTTATTCGTCAGCTGGATCACTGTTGGGAGCAGAGGTGGAACCAAGGGTCATTCATTTGGGAAAGATGGAATGGGAGGGGAGGAAAAGCAGGGTGAAGGCTCCCCAGAATAAAGCTGCATGGTCTAGGGGAGGTATAAAGGCTTAATTCCCAAAAAAAAACTCTTCAGACAGGACAGGGATGTTTGGGACAGAAGAGAATTCCTGCTGGTTTAGTCCAAGGAAGTTTCATAAATGACAGCCAGGCCTGGGAATGATTGGGAGTTTCTCCAAACTCTTCTCCAGCCAAAGCTGAGCAGCTTCCCAAGCTTTACACCCTCCAATTTGAACACTTCTCCTCCCTACATCCTTCAGCTGCCTGGAAAAGACCCCCAAAAACCAGGATTATGCCACTTTAAGGAAAAATTTCTAAGGCACACAAGCCGTAAATCCTGATTTTGCAAATCCATACAATGATAGGGCAGCTCTGAAATCCAAGTGACCTCGTTTGGAGCAGCCAGCTCTCAATTAATTAACTTCCAAGGGGAGGGAGAGCAGAAGGAACAGGACTGAGATTCCCACACAAAAGCCAAAAAAAAAAAAAAACCAAAGAAACCCAAGCAGAGGGAGTTTTTTTGGTTGCTGTAATTGTTTGTGCAGCGAATTTTAACAAAGTTTCCAAAACGTGGGATTATTTTATTCCTCACATTTTTGGTCATTGGGAGGAGCATTTCCACCCTTCTCACTTTCCCTCCTGGCACAGCACTTCCCTTAAGGCCCCTCATTGCACAACTGCGCCTTCCCAGACTCTGAAAAGGGAACACAGGGTGGACACAGCCCAGAGAAGTTTCACTTTCTCACCACCCCTTTCCCAGCAGCCACAGAGGGATTTCAGCATTCCCTGTCTCTGGAATTCGGATCTGGCTGTGCAGGTAGCAGGCAAAAAGTGCCCAGTGCCTTAATTTAAATGGGAATTCGGGTCAAATCAGGATTTTTTCAGGTCAGCACTGTCAAAGTACCTGCAGTACATAGTCCATATCCTTAAATCCCTGATTTTGACCCTCCTGAGTAAAATTTTGGACAGCAGAGCTGCCAACTCCCAGATTCCCAATTTAAATCCCCACTTAAAGGGGGAATTTTATCCTGCTCCTTGCTGAAAGGTTTTGGCTGCAGAAATACCAGGTTATTTGTATCATTTACCATGTAACAGATGCTTTTCCACACCTCTTGTCCCTGTTGGGCATTCCCGACCCCCTCAGCCATTCCCAGTCCAAGCTGGCACTGCTGGAATTTCCCCAGCAGCCTTAAGACCCCCGTGCAACTTCTATGACCCTGCAAACCAACACCTGGTACAACAAACACCTTCCCCCAGCTCAGGTTTCCAACTTGGAGAGCTTCTTCCAGCAGCGTTCACAGGATACACATTTCAGCCAAGCCAATGCCAGAATCACAGAGAGCCCGAAGCTTTCCAAGAGCCACTTCCCACAATTTCATTATCTCCCATTTAAGAACACTCAGCCTGACCACAAAAACTCGGATGCTTCTCCCTGTCCAGCCAGGAGGATGCAGCAGCTCATCCCCACTAAGTTTCATCCAGGGGCAGATGAATATTCCCACCTTGGAATACTCCTTTCCTTTAACACCACTCCCTAGAGTTTTGCTGCTTTCACATCCTGGGGTTCTATATCCCACCTTGGTGAATCATTCCATGATTTCCCACCTGGAGCAGGCTCTAAGGACCACGGCATGCACCAGGCTGGGCAATCCCCATTCCCATATTCCCAGTGCCAACTGAAGCCTGTCCCAAATCCACCAGCAGGTACTAATTCCCAGAATTGGGCACAGTGGGAATTCTGGCCGAGCAGCCTGGCAGCATCCCAGCTCCAAGATCTCGGAGCAACATCTCCCTTACTTTCATAAGGATATCTCACTTCTGCAGCTGCCCGCGATCCTAAATTTGGGAATTTTACGGCCGCGGCTCAGCATCCGCCCGCGTTGCTCAAGTCAGGTACCGTTCCCTGCGGGAAGTAATAAAAGCTGGGAGCAGGAATCCCTGTGTCACACCCACAGCGCAGCTTCTCCCTGGACATCCAGCAGCACCGCTCCCGCCTCCCACCGCAGCATCCCGACTCCCGAGCGCCGGCATCACCTTCACGCCTCGCACCTGCCCGGCCCGGGATGGCGGCTTTCCAGAGGCGCAGGTGGAATGCCCCGCTCCCCACGGGGCGCAGGCCACACGGCGCGGGGCCCTCCCGCCGGGAATGCCGCCCTTCCCGCGGGATCCGGAGCCCTCGGCGGCACGGGCCTGCAGCCCAGCGGGGCGGGGGGCGGCGGCGGGCACTCCCCCGGCCCTGCCAGCGCCCTCCCGGCTCCCCCGCACCTGCCGCAGCGCCGGCCCCCGCTGCCGCGCCGTGCCCATCGCCGTCCCTCACCTCGCTCCCGCTGCCGCCGCCTCGGGAGCGCCGCGGCCGCCGCCGCCTCCTCCATGCCGGGGGCCCTGCGGCCCCCGATTCTCCAACGCCGCCTCCACCCTGCCGGGGCCGCCCCCGCCTCGCCGGGGCCGCCCACTGCGTCAACTGCGTAAGGGCCGCTACGCAACCTGCGGTCGCCACGGCAACGGGGAGTGCGGGGCGAGGCGGCGCCGCCTGGTGGCGGCCGGCGGTAGCGCCACGGGGCGGGGCAGTGGCGGGCCGGCCGCGATTCCAGCGGGGAATTCTCGGCGGGATCCCGGGAACCAACCCCGCCTGCTGCGGACAGAGGCCGCTCCTGGGCTGATGCGCATCTGCCCTACCCATATACCACGGAAAGATCCCGCTAGAATCACGGAAGGATCCCACAGGAACCAATTCTCTTGGAAAAGACCTCCAGGACCACCGAGTCCAACCTGTGACAATCCCCACCTTGTCACCCAGCCCGGAACGCTGAGTGTCACATCCAGTCATTCCTTAAACCCCTCCGGGGATGGGGACTCCACTACCTCCCTGGGCAGCCCCTTCCAGTATCTCACCACCCTTTTCCATGAAGAAATTCCTTCTGGTGTCCAACCTGAACTTCTCATGGCACAAGTTCGGGCCATATCATCTTGTCCTGTTTCTTGTTTCCTGGAAGCACAGCCCAGTTCCAACCTTCCTCCCCCTCAATCAGGGAATTCAGGGAGCAATAAAATCTCCCCTGAGCTACACGTGGGGCTCTCCCAGCATCCCTTCCCTCTGGAAAACTACCCAGTATGGCACTGTGGTCTCCCTCATGGAGAGCACTCTGCTTTCAATGCCCTGCATGGAAAAGCAGTGCTTTCCCATCTGGAAAAAATGTTCCCAATAAAGATGGAGAGAGCCTATTCACAAGGGTATGGAGTGACAGGAAAGGAAGGGATGGCTTCCCACTGACAGAGAACAGGGTTAGATGGGATATTGGGAAGAAATTGTTAGACCCTGGAATGGATTCTGGTTGGGAAGCTGTGGCTGCCCCATCCCTGGAAGAGTCCCAGGCCAGATTGGACCATCCTGGGAGTAACCTGGGATAGTAGAAGTTATCCCTGCCTGTGACAGGGGAGCTGGAACTGGATGAGCTATAAGATCCCATCCAACCAACCCCCCTCTTCCCAAAAAACCCTTGTAAGGATGGACACACCACAACAACCATCCCATTTGGGAGGAAGGACAGCGATTCCCTTTGAGCACAGCAGCTGCCATCATCCAAGGACACAACTTAGATGCTCCTACTGCAAAAAAAAAAAAAAAAAAAAAAAAAAAAGGCATTGAAAAATAGCAAAAAAAAAAAAAAATTTTGAAAAAAAAATCTCTGTCCCAGAAAAGCTGATCCAGCAGGGAATAGCAGCACATCCTCGCCTGCCCATTCCTCCTTAAAGCAAGTGGAGCAGCCTTCAAATGGTCTGCTGGGTGATATCACCGTACCTGGGAAATAAAACAGCCTGACAGGGGCGGAAAAACATTCAGGAAAGGCTTTGAAGCTCCGGAATTCATTTGTGCCGAGGCCTTTGTATCCCGTTCAGGCAGAAAAATCCTCCTCACGCTCATTCCCAGTCCCTTTATCTTCCCAGACAGGTGCAAAGTGGCTCCGCTTTGGATGAAAAGCTGCTGCCAAATTTAGCATTCCAACAAATCGTTTCATCCAGCCTGTGGCGCTTCCAAGGTCTCCCTTCGGCACGATCCGCTCCCGGCCGGGCAGGCGCCCCTGGAAGCCCCAAAACCTGGAGCAGACAGAGGGAAGAAGCTTAGGAAGATTGGAAATTAGGATTTTATTCAGGGAAATACGATCAGAAGACATCCAAAGCGTTCCAAGGGGTGGGATAGAGCACATCCCAGCCCAGATCCTGCCAATTAAGGGACACAAGGTGATTAATCCGATACAGCTCAGGATTTCTGCCTTCCAGCAGCTCCAGCTGCCCCTTTCCAGCCTGGCTATGCTGAATTGCAAGGGCCAGACCCCATTTATAGCCCAGCTCCAGGTCAGGATTCACCCCAGTGACCCCCAGGGCTCTGTTCCCTGACTCCTGTATGGCAGCGGCACCATTTACAGGCAATTTTGGAATGTTTTGGATGAACTGGATGCCTTTTAAAGCATTAAGGGAAGGATTAATGCCCTCAGAAATCCCATTTTTTTTCCCTGCTGTCATGACACGAAGGGCGGGTGGCGAAGCATTTAAGGGAATTAAGGAATTAATTTGAGCCTGTCACAAAAGACGTGATTTTCCCTGATTTTCGCATGGATCTGTCCCCACCTCCTGCCTCTGGAGCAAATCCATTCATTTCAGAGCTTCCCAACCTGTGGGAAAGGGTTGAGGCTGGGTTTAAATGCCTGGGGCAAAATGGTGTGGTGATGTACACACATTCCTGGGAATCCCACACCTTCAAAGGGATGTAAGGGAGAGCTGGAGCATCCCACACATCCATCAGCTGGGTTATCCCTCTGGATTACTCAGATGCACTGTCTCCATCAGGGCATCACCAGCCATTTCACAAGAAAACCTCCAAAGGCCCCACTGGCTTAAGGAATTGCTATTCCTCACTCACCTCTGGATGAATCTGTGCTCTTTGTGCGGGAATGACCAGGGAATATGAGGGAAAGCATCATTCCTCCACACATGGATATGGCACAGGGCTGTTCCACACTGCAGCCTTGGAATTCTCCATATCAGCTCCCAGGAAAAGGCTGGACCACTGTAGGCAACCTTGGAGCTCTGGAGATCCCTGGAATGTGCCAGGAAGGATTCAACACAGCCCATCCAGCTGTGTGTCCTGAAAAAAAGCCAACAGATTCCAGGGTTAAGGATTCTCCTAAACCTAAAAGCAAACCAAGCCCTCCTCCAGGGAATATGGACAAGGAACAAGGCTCCAGGAATAGCTGGGAGCATGGGAAGCTTCATATTATTATTCAGTTTGTTGTCATTGCCACCGCCCCCAGGCGCAGCACATCCAATCCCGCTGCTCCGGAATCCTGCTCCTGTTGGGCTCCCAGTCGGAGTCAGACGCTCCGTTACTTCCAGGGTAACGAGCCCCTCTCCTCCTCCATCCCAACCCTGCCAATTTCCCTCAGCTGCTCCATTAGGATTACAATAAATCACAGGGAAATAGCCTGAGCAAGGCTGGGAGCGCAGCAATCTGCCTGGAACAGGGATTCCAGCATCCAGGTTATCCAAACCCCTCCTCACTCCTCAGCCCCTGCAAACACCAGCCTGGGCTCCATCACCTCTGGAGCAGGCACAGGCTGTTCCAGCTGGCTGGTTCCCAAGGAGTGACAGCAGCAAGTGTCGTGGGAAGGTGCTTTTGTCCTTCTCAGAGGGGACAGGCCACCAGGGAAAGGTGGACAACAGTGTTATCCTGACATTTCTTCCAGGGGGAAAAATTCCAGCACCTCTCTCGCTGTCTCTCTAGAGAATATCAGTTACTGAAGAATCAGGGTTGGAAAAACCCTCCAAGATCAAAGAGTCCAACCGTTCCAAGGCCACCACTAACCCATGTCCCCACGTGCCACATCCACACAGGTTTTAAATCCCTCCAGGGATGGGGACTCCACCCCAGGAGCCTGTTCCAATGCCTGACAACCCATTCCATGGAGGAGTTTTCCTCCATACCCCATCTATACCCTCCCCGGCACAAGCCAAGGATGCTTCCTCTGTGCAGCCGACCGTAATCCCACACAAAATTCCCACCAAACCTCACAGCTGCCAACGAGAATTTGGGAAGCGCTTTAAAAAACCACACCAGCAGGCATTCCTGTCCCCCATTCCCGTGTCACCAAGCAGGAAGTGCCTGTGTTTGCTTCCATCCCCTTGGTGGCTGTGCCTTCCCAGCCCTCCCTCCCTCCTTCCCTCCCTTCCCAGCGTGATTCCCGCCCGCGGCTCTCTGGAGGCATCAGCCTCCATCACCTCCTACCAAAGCGCTGCTAATCCAGTGCCTCCAGACTGTTCCTGCTCCTCAAACCCTTCATTATCCCAGCAGATCTCCACAGAAACCTGCTCTTTCCTGATGGTCCCCAAGCCAGCACCTCCTGGCTCGACCCTCCATGCAATTCCCAGCCCCTGGGAAGCTCCCAAAGCAGGGATGAGCAGCTGGCAGTGTCCCCCCGGCAGGAGCAGCTGCTGCAGCTCTGCAGAGAAGCAGCATCACTCAAACCTTCGCTGAAAATCATTCCCTAATGGAGAGGCTTCTCCTGCATTCTGGCTGTTCCAAAAAATCTCCCTCTCCAGCTGCCTCAGCTTTCCATGGCTCCTCCAGCACTGGGAAGGGATTTGGGGGGCCCAGGCTGCTGTGCCACCCCTGAGCCTGAATCCCTAAAAAGTATTTAATTCAGAGGGGAGACATCCCAGTCAGAGCCAAACCTAGGGAGAGCTGGTGCAGGGATAAGCTGGAAGCCCAAATTCAGGCTCAGGCTGGCACATGGAGGCTGGAATACCAGCCAAAGGCAGGGCACAAATTGGGAAACCTCTGTCAGGCACCTGAAGGGATCAGACATGGAATTCTGGAATGGTTTGGATTGGAAAGGGCTCTAAAGATCATCCCATTCCACCCCCTGCCGTGGGCAGGGACATTCCCCACTGTCCCAGGTTGCTCCAAGGCCCATCTAACCTGGTACTGAATGCTTCCAGGGATGGGGCAGCCACAGCTTGTCTGGGAAATCCATTCAGGTGCCTCACCACCAGAATGGGTTCTGGTGGCATCCATGGATTTCCCCTCCTCAGGGAAAAATTTTTTCCACAAATTCCCAAGGTGTGGGCAGCACCAGGTCCCACCGCAGGGAGGGAGGGCAGAGCAAGGCCGGCACATTCCCTGCTCCTTCCCTGGGGCACAGCTCTTCCCATTCCCACCTGCACAGGCTGGGGACCCGACCCCCTCCTCAGGAACCCCCTTTCCAGCCTCCAAGCCGCTTTCCTAGTGGGATCCCTCCCTTTTCCCAGAGGTTCCCATGCCATGGGCTCGCTCTTGGCATGTAGTAAACACACCCGTGCGCACACGGCTGGGTCTGGCTGCGCGGAAAAAGCCTGGAAAGGATTTCTCCCACAGGTTGCATCCTGGAATCCGGCACAGCCCTCGCTGCTCACGATTCCAAGCACAAACTCCTCTTTCCAGCTGCTTTGCTAAATTGGTGCCAGATCTAACTCTGGAAGCCAAGCCTCGGAGACTTGCTATCAATCCCGCCAGCGCTTCCCCCTCCCGAGGACATTATCCAGCATTATCCAAGCTGTGACTCCTCAGCCCAGAAATTTCTCCCTGGGAAGGAGCCATTGCCATGGAAAAGGACCATTAAATAACAGTTCACTGGGGTTTCTCACCACTGCTCAGCAAAGCTCAGGGCATCTTCCTGCCTGGCAGCTCCAGGTGGCTTTTCCTTTGGGAAAAATGAGAGGATAAAGCAGTGCTCCAGGCTGTCAGGATATTTGCCAGCATCCTCCACGCTCCCCCTTGGACAAACCCATCTTTCCAAAGCTTTTTCCGCCTCAGGTTGTGAAAGCCTCGTTGTTCTGCAGGGAATTAAAAACAAAAAATGTGTGGAAATGAACCCTAAAGGTTTCAGGGGGAGGAAAATACAATCCCCCAAGCTCCCCTGAGTCACAGGGATGTGCCTGCAGCACTGGCAGCCGCTGGAATTCCCGGCTCCATCCCAGCCCTGGCTAATCCAGGTGCAATAACAACGTGTCATTTCCCTCATCTGCTTCACCCCCGCCAAAATTCCTTCATGTTATTCCTCCTCCCCGCCCACCTTTCGAATGCCCTTGGCTCCATCCTCCTTCGGGAGGAGAGCTCCAGCCCAGGAATGAATCAGGATTTTAGCAGGAGCTTTAGGGATGTGGGATGCCTTCACCCCCACAAGCAGGAGCCTTTTCCCAGGGCCCTGTGGCATGAACACAGCTTCCCTGGCCGAGACTCCACAGCATAGGAATTTACCCCGAGGATGAGCTGCTTCCCAATTTCCAGGAGCCCGCTCACCTCCTGGGATGCTAATGGCTGCGGCAGGACGGGGAAATGTGGGGATCAGCTGTGTTGTTCCTGTCAGTGCTCCAGGGAAGCAGTGTCGGAGAGCTCTCCCTCACCATGCAGCACCTGCAGCCTCCAGGCTCTCTGGAAGCCTGGAATGCTGCTGTCAGATGTGGGCACGGCGTGGAGGATGCGGATGCTCCGTGCAGGATCTGATCCCTCCCTCAGGCCACGTCTCTGGACATCAGTCGGATGCGACTGGAGAGCAGCAGCTGGAGCCAAGGCACTTGGATAATTTCATTAGGTCAAACCCCTCCCTCCTCTGCCTCCTCAGGATCCTGCTCTTGCTTCTGGTGGACTGAACCAAGAGGTTTCCCATTAAGGATTCCTTCCTGGCTCGGCTGCTGGCTCCATTCCCGCTCCTCACACCAGGCTGCAGAGCCATTCCCCACCTCTCCCGGACCTCAAAGCCTTGTCTAACCCACTTGGCTTCATCCCAGCTCCCAGCTGCCTGAGGGGAAGCTCAGCTCTCACCGGGAGGCACGGCTGCCCGTGGAGATCCCAAATCCTAAATTGCAGCACAGCTCTTCCACAAAGCCCTGGCAGAGACCTTGGGATCACAGCCCAGCAGGCAGGCGGGAGAGGAACCTCAGAGCAAAGCAGAGACTGGAGACCAATAACCGGGAATAATTATCCTAAGGAGAAGATCCCAGCTCCCTTCTGTGAAATACAGCAGGGAATTGTGTCTTAATCCAGAGAAGAGGAAGCTCAGGGGGGACCTTCTCCCTCTCCATGATTCCCTGATGGGGGTCAGGCTCTGCTCCCAAGGAACAAGACTTAAGCTGCCTCAGGGCAATTTCTCTTTGGATTTTAGGGAAACTCCCTTCATGGAAGGGTTGAATCAGTCTGTCCAGGGCAGAGGTGCAGTCCCCATTCCTGGAGGGATTTAAAAGCTGAGTGGATGTGGCATTTGGGGACATGGATTAATGGTGGCCATGGCAGAGCTGGGTGGCTGAACTCAATCTTGGAGGTCTTTTCCAGCCTGAACAGCTCCTGAAGGAGGGGAACTGGAAAAGATCAGTCTGGGGAAAAAAAAAAAAGTGCAGCAGGCAGGAATGTGAGCAAACAGCCCCTGTCCAAGCTTTGTCCAAGAATCCCTGGTTGAGGAGTGTGCTCTGATGTCAGGACTCTGTGCCACAGTGACAGGAGATGGGAAGGATCCAGAGAGGCAAAAAGGGAAGCGGGAGAGGGTGTGCCAGGCAGGATCCGCCTCAGACACTTAATGAAGGAGAAAAGGACGGATGGTTGCTAAGGGAAATGGGACAGATGGCTGGCACCGGGAACTTGCTGACTCTCAGAGACTCCAAACTCTTTTTTTGGGAAGTGGCAGGGCCGAGCAGGCCATCACACAGCGGCCAAGCCCAGATGACCACTTCCCCTTCCCCCGGCCCAGTGTCAGGACGGATCAGGCCGGAGCGGAAAAGGTCAGGGAGACAGCGGGAGCCAAGGCTCATTTGTGCTTCTGCTCATCACCAGCGCTCCCCCCGCCTGCCCTCCATCCTCCCTGCTCCAGGGGTCACCAGCTCCATCCCACAGGCAAATCCCAGCAGGCTCCAGGACAGTGACCGGGCTCCCAGAGAGGGAAAACAGCAGGATGCTGGCTCTGGAGCCGCTGTCTGTGAAATCTCATGGCTCCTGGACATGCTGTCTCCCAGATCCGTTTACACCT
Source organism: Zonotrichia albicollis (assembly GCF_047830755.1). Lineage (NCBI taxonomy): Eukaryota > Metazoa > Chordata > Aves > Passeriformes > Passerellidae > Zonotrichia > Zonotrichia albicollis. The sequence continues at coordinate 48,204,314 of NC_133824.1, forward strand.
CTCCCTGACATTTAAAACCATCTGAGCCTTTTGGCTTCTGCTGCTGTCATCTCCGTGCCAGGGCTTCTCTGGCTCTAAAAAAAGGCTGGGAGTTGATTTCCCGGCAAGCGCAGCCCTCCCAACAGGTCTCCAAGCGCGGTGGCAGGGCAAGGGGAAAGGGGGAGAGGGCTGGAATCGGGAATCGCTGCTGCCACGGGGGCGGGAGGTGTGCCAGGAGCCTGTCAGATCCTGACGGCCACAAACAAGGCTCTGAGAGCAGGAACTGGAAGAAAAGCGGGGAAAGAATCCCTTGGCAGCAAAGGTGGTGGAGCTCCGAAGCTGAGGCACGCAGCACCGTGCGGCTCCAGGCTGGGATTTCAGGGATCCAGCAGGAAGATCAGGGGGTTTGGGGAATCTCTGCCCACCTCAGGCTGTTCCCCGGCACTGCCACATCCATGGGCATAAAACAGAGGGATGTGGGGAGGAAGAACCTGAAAGGTCTCCAGGAGAGCTGGAGAGGAACTCTGCACAAACTGGAGTGACCGGACAACAGGAATGGTTTCCAACTTTCCCACTGGAGGGGAAGGTTAGATGGCATATTGGGAAAAACTTCCCTGTAAGGAGAGTGAGGCCCTGGAATGGATTTCCTAGAGGAGTTGTGGCTGCCCCATCCCTGGAAGGGTCCAAGGCCATGTTGGCAGGGGTTTGGAGCAACCTGGGATAGTGGAATATGTCCCTGCCCTTTCAAACCAAACTATTATGGGATTCTCTGAGGGAAAGCTCTGGAAGCAGCATTTATATCTCCCCCATCCCACCTATTCACAGGCATCTCTTGGATTGAAATCACCCCAAAAAAGTCCACTGCACTCCACAAAATCCACTGCAGATCCCAAAATTCAGTGACCAAGAGCCCACAGGGAACCTTCACTGGGCACTCATTCCCAGCAATCCCACATCCCACACAAGCTGGGGGAAGTCCTGAGCAGCAAGGACAGGATCATCCACTCCCCAGGATTGCTCTGCTCCTGCTGCCAAGAGGAGGAGGAGGAATTTGCTCCAGCCACACAGCACCTCCACAGCCCTGTCAGGAGCAGACAGTGCCATGGAAAACAGGGAAATCCCTGGATGCTACAGAATCCAAGGATCACAAAACAGTTAGTGATGGAAGGGACCTTAAAGATGACTGAATTCCAGCTCCCTGCCATGGGCAGGGACACCTTCCACCATCCCAGTTTTCTCCAAGCCCTCTTCAGCCTGGCCTAGAGCACTTCCAGGCATGGAGCACCCACAGCTTCTCTGGGAAGCATTACAAGGCAGCTGATGCTCCACAGACAGATGGGAGGACACTGGACATGCCACCACCACCCTCTGGACTTCCTTTGGGCCACCAGAGATTCCCAGGAAGGGAAGAAGATGAGGAGAAGTGCCAGTGCCAGCTGGGAGCTGCTCTTCCAGCCCATTCCCCTGGCTGTGTGGGCAGCTCCATCTTGGAGCCACATCCCAAGGAGCTGCAGCTCCCGGATTCCGTGCCAAGCTGCCACTGGCTGCTGTTGAGATAAACCCACACAAACAAACAGATGCCTGGAGGAGCCAGGAAGGTGTGGAATACAGCAGCATGGATGGGCTGTCCCGAGGCTGGGCGCTCTCCAGCTTGTCCCTCCCGGTGATCCCAGTGTTTGGAGATGTCACCAAGCACAGATTGGCCTGGTCCCTCAGAGCAACAGGGAGTTTTCCAGAGGGTCACACCCCCTCCTCTTTGCCAACAGCTCCAATTCAGTTCCCACAGAGTGGGAATGCCCAGGGATTGGGTGGTAGGGATTGAAGGGAGCATCCAGCTCTGGGTAAGGAGGATTCCGGCTCTCCTGGAGCCAAGGGAGGAAACCCCATGGACACATCCTTGTCCCATCCCCATTCCTGGCTGGTGGAATCTGTGGGAGCAAGGCCAGACGGATTTGTATCACCCAGGACACTTCCAAGGAGGACACAAAGCTGAAGTCCTTCATTCCAGGACACTGACACTGAACATCTCCCAGGAACAAAACTGCCTTAAAACTCAAACTAAGTATTCCAGGAGAGCCTGATCCCACACACATGGCCAACACTTAACACAGACCCTAAAAATCCCAAGGATGCTCTCCCAAACTTTGCTTTCCTCTGCATTCCACAAGGAATTCCATGCTCTCTGTCCCTCCTGCCAGGTGCTGATGAGGGTTTCCCTTCCCCTCAGGCAGCAAATTCCCATTTTTGGGGGAAGAGGGCCAAGGATGTGTGCCATGGACACATCCTTGTCCCATCAGCATTCCTGGCTGGTGGAATCTGTGGGAGCAAGGCCAGATGGATTTGTGTCATCCAGGCCACTTCCAAGGAGGACACAAAGCTGAAGTCCCTCAACCCACTACACTGACACTGAACATCTCCCAGGAATAAAACTGCCTTAAAACTCAAACAGGGAGACCCTGATCCCACACATGTGACCAGCACTAAACACAGACCCTAAAAAACACAAGGATGCTCTCCCAAACTTTACTTTGCATTCAAATGCAATTCCACGCCCTCTGTCCCTCCTGCCGGGTGCTAATGAGGGTTTCCCTTCCCCTCAGGCAGCAAATCCCCGTTTTTGGGGGAAGAGGGCCAAGGATGTGTGCGGCGGCCGCCCCTGGCAGGCGCGGAGCCAGGGACACGCCGGCATTCCAGATGTCCGGCTGCCGGCACGGCGACTCCGGCTGCTGCGCCAGGGCTGTCCTGCAAATGAGCCCGGCAAGACACAAAGAGCCTGATTTCCCAAATTAAGCTGCTGGAATTACTCATCCCAAAATCAGCAGCATCAGCTGCTCGCCGTGACACCAATTACGCGCAGCCACTGCCCGGTGCTGCTTCCCACTCATCCCAGCACATCCCTACTACAGGCATTCCTAAGGCTTGCAGCAGCGGAAAGTCAGGCAGGAATTATTTTAAACCAAAAAAAAAAGGTGGATTTAGATGGGATGTTGATAAGAAATCCATCCTTGTCAGGGTGGGGAGGCTCTGGCACAGGGTGCCCAGGGAAGTTGTGGCTGGTCCTGGATCCCTGGAACTCCAAGGCCAGCTTGGATGGGGCTTGGAGCAATCTGGGATAGCGGAAGGTGTCCCTGCCATGGCAGGGGGTAAAAGGAGATAATCTTAAAGTCCCTTCCCACCCAAACCATTCCAGGATTCTTCCAGCAGAAGAGCTACCAGCTTGGGACATGGAATAGGCACGAGGTGACAGGAGAAGCTGGGAGAGCTCCAGCTCTCTCCGCTGCTGGGCATGGTGAGGGCACAGCTTGGAGCCCCCCGGAGCAGCCACGGACCAGGGGCAGGCTGGGCTGGAGCAGCAGCTCCAGGGAATTGCGTCCCCGACGCAGAGCCGAGCTGTGCAGGAGCCTCTCCTTGAAATGTTTTTTGCTGGATCACCAGCCCGGCTCTCAGGGACACTGACTCATCCTCAGGAGTGCTCTTGCTGCTGGTTGCACTCCGGATCAGGCAGCAATTCCTGACACACCTCCCAGCTGTGGGGGAGCATCCCTGGATCTGCCAGCTGGATTCTTCTCCTTGACAGGGCCAACTGGGATACCCAGAGTCAGGGAATCATGGAGGTTTTTGGGTTGGAAGGGACCTTAAGGCTCATCCAGCCCCACCCTCTGCCATGGGCAGGGACACCTTCCACTGTCTCAGGGTGCTCCAAGTCTTGTCCAGCCTGGCCTTGGACACCTCCAGGGATGGGACAGCCACAGCTCCTCTGGGAAATCCCTTCCAGGGTCTCACCACCCCCATGGAGAAAAATTCCTTCCCAATCTCCAATCTATACAGGTGCTCTGGCTGTGGAACACATTCCCCCTTGTTCTGTCACTCCAAAGTCCCTCTCCAGCTCTTGGAGACACTTTAGGCACTGGAAGGGGTTCCATGGCCTCCCCTGAGCCTTCCCTTCTCCAGGCTGGACACCCTCAGCTCTCCCAGCCTGTGTCCATCCCTCTGGCACCTCCATGGCCTCCTCTGGCCTCTCTCCAGCAGATCCACATCCTCCTTACAGTGAGGCACCCAGAGCTGGACACAGCATTCCAGGTGGGATCTCACCAGAGCAGGAGAGAGGGGAAAAATCCCCTCCCTGAACCTCTTGGCGATGCCAGGGAAAAATTTATGTGGGAAGAAAATGGAGGAAAATTCCTGGTCCATCCCCAGGGCCCCCCCATGCTCCAGACACAACCTGGGAAGTAACTCACCTTCTCCCAAAGCACTTCCAGCAGCTCCAGAGCCCCAGCCTGCATCCATCCCACCAGCACAGCAAGGAGCTCACCAGGACTTCCAAAGGGCTGGCAGCCCCCCTGAATTCCCCTTTTATCCCTCCTCTGCTCCAGCTGTGAGGCTGATGGGCAGCACCTGGGATCAGCAGGGAGGGAAGCAGGAAAAGCTTTTACCAAGGGCAGAAACCCAATATCTCAGGAATTAAAGTGTTTTGGGAGCCTCCCACCGTTTCTGGCCTGTCCATCCAAGCCTGGCAATGCCATGCCTTCCACCTCCTCACTTTCCTGGGGATAATGGGCCCATCCATCCTCCCCTCCCACTCGGGGGTGTCCAAATCCCCTTCCCGATTTCCAGGCCCCAGCCCCGCGTGGGTGCAGCTCCAGAGGCTCTAATGAGGGAGCTCATTTACTGTGACCTAAATATTCCCTGTGCTCTGCCTGCCTGCCTGGCACCTCCCTCGCCCATGGAGCAGCAGCAGCAGTGGGATTTCAGCAGGGGAGGAGGGTCAGCATCTCCCCATCCCAGGGATTTCCAGCCATCCCTCTCCCTGCTCCCTGCATGAGCTCCCTGGTTGGGGCAGCCCCAGATTCTCCTCCTTCCCACACCCCAATTTCCCTCTGGGAAGCAATCCCAAGGGAAGGAGGGGCTGGCACTGCTGGCACCCACCCTGTCCCATGCCCAGCAGTGCTCCAGGAGTGGGACAATCCCATCAGGGACTTTCCTCCCTGTGGAAACCAGGGCCAGCAAGGAACAATGGATGGGGTGACTGCGGTAGAATATTCCAGCACTACCAAGCTCTCTTCCTGCTTTTCCAAGGCTGTTTCCCTTGGGAATTCACAGCTAATTTAGCCAGAGGTTGGGCTCCCTGGGCCTGGGCTGAGGGAGGATGCAAATGGGACAGGTTGCTATAAAAAGCCACCAGCAGCTGCTTATTTTGGAAGCCAGGTATTGATTTTTCCTTGTGGAGCTCTGACTGGAGGGCACAGCATGGAATGGGGGCGGGACCCTTTCCCGAATAACAGAGCTGGGAGTGATCCCAGTGGTGGCACATCCCACCTGGATCAGGTGCACGAGGTGATGAGCAAAGCACAACCCCACCACTGGTTACCAAAACCACCCCAATCCCACACCTGCTCCCTCCTTTCCAGCCATCCCGGTGACACTGCCAGGCCCAGGAGGGATTCCTGGATATTCCTACCACTTTAGGGACAACTCCCATTGAGGAGCAGCAAGCTGCTGGGCTGGGGACACAGTGCAATCCATGGAAAGCTGTCTGGAAGCGCAGCTGCAGCTGCCCTGAGGGTCCTGGATGTTCCCATTCCTCCTCTCTCCCTCTCATTTTCAATACCTTTGCCAGCAAAAGGCAAAATAAAGGAATTGCTGCTCGCAGCAGAAGTGATTTTCCACTCCCGCCTCTCTCCCACACTCGGATCAGCAGGACCGTGGCCTGAAATCACATTCCATGCATTAACACCAATCCTTCCCAGACCCCCCCCCCATGCCGGCGGCGCTCCGGGGTGGTTGGTGGCTCTGTGGGGACAATGATCCCAGCTGGATGTTCCCATGCCATGAGGGCCGGGATGCGGCCCCGTCCCATCCCGGCTGGTTGCGGGAACGGGAAGATCCATTCCATCCCGGAATTCCCGTGGCTCCACGTTTCCCGGGATGCTGGGACGTTCCCGGGCCGTGCCCCGGGGCTCTCCCGCGTATCCCGGGCCTCTCCCGGTAGTTCTCCCCGGGAGCCACGAGGAGGAGCTTTCAGACCGCACCGCCGCATCCCGGGGCTCCCGGCGCATCCCGCTGCATCCCAGCGCTCCCCCTTCCCGGGCATCCCAGTGCTCCTGGAGCACCCCTGCACCCCCTGATGCTTCCAGACCTCCCGGTCATCCCTTCTGTTCTCAGCGTTCCCGGTGTTCCTGGAGCATCCCTGTGCTCCAAAGGGACCCAGTTCCAATGAATCCCAAGGCTTGCAGTGTATTTCAGTGTTGCTTCTGTTCCCAGAACTCCCAGCGCTCCTGGAGCATCCCTCTCATGGATCCTCATCCTCCCAGTGCTCCCAGTAAACCACTCTGTTCCCAGGGTTCTCCGTGCTCCCGGTGCATCCCAATGCTCCTGGTGCATTCCAGTGCTCCCACCATTCCCAGTGCTCCCAGTGTTCCCAGTGCATCCTGGTGCTCTTCCCAGGAGATCGCGTTGTTTCCAGTGCATCCGAATAATCCTGTCCTTCCCAGAGCACCCGGAGTTCCTTGTGCTCCCATCCCAGCAGTCCCGGTGCTCCTGGTGCCATTGGTTCCCCTTGGCCCTCCACAGCCATTCCCAGAGCTGCATTCCAGGGATTCCATTCCCCAGCTCCATTCTCCCACCTCGGGGCCCACATCTCATCCCTGTGGAAAGGCACTCAGGAAGAGCTGGATTCAGAATGGGATTTTACCACTGTTCTCCAGAAGCTGCTCCAGCTCCTCCTGCCTCCTGCTGCTGCCCTGGGGCTTCCACATGGATGTCTCCTGTGTGCTGGGATAGTGGCCCATCCCATTCTTTCCCATTCTTTCTCATCCTATCTCATTCTTTCCCATCCTTTCCCTGTCCATCCCACCCCATATCCCATCTCATCCCTGGTGAGAGTGTTGCCATGAGGGAAGTGGGAGCATCTCCAAGATGGGCGCCCGCATTCCTGCTCCTGTCCAGCTCCAACCATCCCACCCTTCCCTGGGATTTGCGCTTCCAGCTCCTCCAGGATGGATGCCCATCCCATTCCTGCTGGCAGCCGGGCTGTGGGATCCTCCCTGGCAGCGCCGGTGGAGCCGTTCTAAATCCGGCACCTGGGATTGGGGTGGGAGGATTTGCGTCAGCCGGTGACACTCGGCTGAGGAGGGGGATCCCGGCGGGATGAATCACACAGGGAGGAGTTCCCCGGAGCGGGATGGGGCCCACAGGGGGTGAGAAGCTCAGGATGAGCTTGGAAGGAAGGGGAAGTGGAGCCTTTCCTGTTCCTGGAGGAAAGGCAGGGTGGGATTGTGGGATGTACCATCCTCCTGCCTCCTGGGATGGGGAGACTCCCTGGAGCCCAGCAGGGCTGAGCTCAGCACCAGTGCTTCCCTCTGCACTTCCCAATTGGAATAACCTGCCCTGGGTGTGCTCCTGCTGGACATGAGGGGGTGGGAGCTCATCCACACTTGGAACCCTAAAACACCAGCAGGGGGTGGGAAAACCCTGTTTGGGGCTCCTTAGATGGGCACAGACATTCCATCCCATCCCATCCCATCCCATCCCATCCCATCCCATCCCATCCCATCCCATCCCATCCCATCCCATCCCATCCCATCCCATTCTTTTCTCATCCTATTCCATCCCATTCTTTCCCATTACTTCTCATCTGTTCCTGTTCTTCCACATCCCATTCCATTCAATCGCATTCCTTTCCATTCATTCCCATCCCTCCCCATCCCACCTCATCCATTCCCATCTGTTCCTAACCTATCCCACCCTATTCCTGCCCCTTATCCCATCCCATCCCTCTCCCACTCCCCTGGGAAGGATTCCCTCCAACTGTGGGCAGAGGCCACCAACAAGGGCAAGACCCAGCAGACCCCAATTAAGTGCTGGCACTGTCCCAGCTCCTCCCATCCGAGCCTGGAGCACCTCCATGGCCCAGAGAATTCCCTGCAGGAAAGCAGGAGGAGCAAATTCTCCCACTGGTCTAATCCCTCCCAAAGTCCTCCTCCAGCTCTTGTCTCCACTTCCCAATAAAGCCCCTATTGAGCATCACAGACACACCCCAGCCACAGGGATGGCTCTGGAGCCTCTGGAACACCAAGACCTCCCTCTCATTCCCAGCTCTTGGAGAGGAATCAGGAAAAGTGCCAGGCGCTGCCGGAGCGCCGCGAGTCCTCACCCAGGCAATGAAATGGCCCGTTCCCAAAATACCACCAGGATCACACATCCAGGGAAGGCAGCAGGTGCTCGACAGCGCTGGCGGGATCCTGCTGCCTCCCAGATCCTTTTTGGGAATTCAGACAGCCTGCTGTGCCATGGAACGTCTCCATATCCATGCGGGAATAGCGGCTAGGGGCAGGAGAGCGGGTTCACGGTCCCGGCGCTCCCTGCCGAGGCAGGAATTGCTTTCCTGCGCTGGAGCATCGGGAAGCCCATCTGGCGCTGCCCGTGCCAGGAGCTGGGAATTTGTGGAGCGTGCCGGAGGTGGCCGGTGCCGGACATCTGCTGCCGGCCTCGGGGAGCGCGGAGCGGGAGCGGAGCGGCAGCGGTGCGTGACTGCGGAGCCGCGGGCGGCGGGAAGCGTGCAGGGAGCTGACAGCCCCAACATCTGTCAGCAGCTGGCACGGAGCCGCAGCTCTCCCTGCCCAACACAGCCATCCTGGGATGGCTGCTGTGTTTGGATCAGGGCTGAGCACTGGGGACTCCGGATGGAGCAGGTCCTTTTCCGAGGAGCCTTTTCCAGTGTGCCCTTTCCCACGGCAGGACACAAATCCTCCCATCCCACTAAACTGAGTGCCAGAGGCTCTGGTGATGGTGTTGAGGAGGGATCAGATGGGACTGGGATTGCTCTGTAACATCTTTTTGGTGGAGAGGATGGGATGAAGTTTCTGTTGCCCTGTGAGGTTGTGGGAGGCCCTGGCACAGGTTGCCCAGAGAAGCTGTGGCTGCTCCATCCCTGGAAGTGTTCCAGGACAGCTTGGATTGGGCTTGGAGCACGTGGAAGGTGTCCCTGTCCATGGCAGGGGGCTGGAATGAGATGAGGTTTAAGACCCTCTCCACCCCAGCCATTCCAGAATTCCATGATCTTCAGCTGTGCTGCTCACACTGAGAAACTGGCCCCTTCCCAAGCAGCTGAAGATCCCGGAATCCCGGAATGGTTGGGGTTGGAAGTGACCTTAAGACTCATCTCTGTCCCTGATTACATGGGAGCTGTTAGAGGGCTTTGGCACAAGCTGTTCCCAACAATCCTTGGCCATTAAATCCCTTCTCCCAGCCATTAAGTGCCTCCACAAGCAGCTGTTTATCTCCATGACGGGATGTCAGGTGGGTTCCCACCTTGGCTCTTCCTGTAGCTGGCGTGGCATCAGCCTCCCTCCTCCCTGCTTCTCCCACCCCTGATCCCGCCTCTCTGCATCCATCACAGGCAGGTGCTGGAGGCTTTTCCAGCCGGATTTGCTGCAGCTCTCGTGGGGCTGGACTTTGCTCCGGCGCCTGTGGCAGGACGGAGATGTTTGGATAACAAGCGGATGTGGCAGTGCTGGCCATGGATCATCACTCCTGTGCCATCGCCTTCCTGTGCTCCTCCACCCCTGGCTTGCCATGAATTCCCAGCATTCCTGGTTTTCCTAGAGTCCTTGGAGCAGCCAGGGTTTTTTGGGATATTCAAACAGTGCTCACCCCATCTCCCTGCCCAGCCCAGGCTGACGGGGTCCTGTAGGATTTTCTCCCAGGTGCCAGGTTTTGTTGCCCACTGGATGAGGATTGGGCATGGCTGCATTGTGGCATCGCCCTGGGATTGTGGGATCCTGTTTCCAGATGGAATCTTTTCTGAAGCATTATTTCCTCCAGGCTACTTCTGCCCACCCTGCCTTCAGAGGGAAAATCCAGGCCTTTCCCAAGGCTTTGGAATGAGGGTTCACCCCAAAATGTGTCTGGGGAGGCAACGAGTCCTATGTGGCTGTGCAAAGATTCCCCGTGGGAGGTGGGAGAAATTAATGAAATTGCTGGTCGGGGCAATGGGTGCAACAGGAATGTCTCTCTCCAGCGCTTTCCTGTCTGATTTTCAGGCAAATCCCTCATTTTCTATCTCTATCTGATTTTTCCTGATCCCACTGACCTCATCCCTGCCATCACAGCCACGAGAATCAAAACTGCTCATCATCCATCCATCCATCCATCCATCCATCCATCCATCCATCCATCCATCCATCCATCCTTCCATCCATCCATCCATCCATCTGATGCAGGAGTGATTTATCCCTAATGGTACAGTGACTCGGCCTTTCCACTCTCCAAAAAAACCACTGGAGAGGCACTTTGGGAACTCCTGAGGAGCCGGAGAGCTCGGCTAATAGAGGTCACCACTCATTACGGAGCCGCGCTCCGCAAATTATCCAGCATCAGGATGCGGAGAGCCGCTGTTTCGGATGGGCTGAGAGCTCCTGGCTCCATGTTGGCAGCACCAGAGCACTTTGGAATGGGCAGGGAAAGGGCAGTGCCTGTGCTGTTCCTTCCCTGGCCAGGGTGTCCAAGGGCAGCTCCTTCCAGCTCTGCCTTTCCCAGGCATCGACCGCCGGCGCTCATGAAAAAAAGATGATCCAAGGCCGGCGCTGAAGGGCTGGGAAAGCAGCGGTTGGGAGGATGGGGTTCAACAGGATTTCAAAGTGGGGAGGGAACCACTCCCAGGCTGTGTCCCAGCACGGCTCTTCCCCTGGCAGCACCTGGAATGCAGAGCGGGATCATCCCGACACCCCGTGTCACCATTCCCGGCTTCCCCTGGGACAGCATTCCCCGTGCTGGGAGCACCAATCGCTCCCAAACCCCTTCCCGGCTGGTTCCAGCCTTCCCAGAGAGGATCCAAAGGCACAGCGGGGACTCTGGGAGTCGGGCCCTGCTGAGTCAGGGCAGCGGGGCTGGAGCGACTCCATCGATCGAAACCTGATCCCAAATTGGCTGCGCAGAAGGACCCCGGCACGACCTGGCTGTGAGCTGCAGGAAGGACAAACCCTCCTCCCGTCTCCGCAGGATTTTGGGAGGCAGGATCCCCGCATCCCTAGCCCAAGGCCTCTGCAGAGCCTCCACGGGGTTCTCCTGCATCCCGTGGCTGCCGCGGGCCCGGAGCCAGCAGGGAGGATCCTGTGGGCAGCCTCGGATCCCGTCTCACCTGCCCAGCAGCTGCTCCCAGGGCAAAGTCCACAGCGCGACCTTCAGCCTCCACCTGCCGCCTTTCCCGCCTTCCCTCGGGGCTTTCTGGGCACCCAGGTGATGCCAGAGGGCCCAGAGCTTCCCTCCCTGCTCCAGCAGCCAGGTCATCCCTACGGGGTGCCCAACACTGGGAAGGCAGCGGCCTCCTGCATGGCAGAGAGCTCAGCCAAAGGGTTTATAGCCAAAATTATCCCAAAAAGATAAAGAGCACTGGGAAGCTGAGGTTTATATACACCTCAGACAGGACCATGTGGCACCATATGGCAGGAGGACAGCGAATGTGTCACATCCCCCATGGTCACCCACCCTGGCTCATATCTCTCCATCCCCAGCATTCCACATGAATTCTAATCCATATTCCTGGTTCCAACTCTTTTGTTCTTTTAATACTTTTCTGCCTGGTAGAGGAGCAGGAGTGAGTTCCTTGGATGGAGAGTGCAGCTCCAGGGCTGGATGGGTGAGCTCCCAGCTCTGTGCTGGAGCATCCCACGCCCTCCATGCATATTCCTGGTGGCTTCATGCTCAAACTGGAAGACCCTCAAATTCCCAGCGTGCCTTTTTTTGGGAGCCGCCGCACCTCGGCCCCGCCCAGGGACACGCTGGCGTGCCACAGGCATGGAAAACTCCAGCAGCTCCAAAGGGCTGGAGGCACGCAGAGCAAACAGGGAGAATGTGCCGAGGGCAAACAGCGCCGGCCACGGCGGGAGTGTCCCTTGGAGCCGCTGGCAAACGCGGCGCCGAGCGGCTCTGCCACACGACGGATGCTCCCTCCGTAATTAAAACATCCAGAGGACACTCAGCCGTCACAGGGATAATTATTCCCATTCAGTGAGGGAGGCCTGGCTGGGGTTCTGCTGCATTCCCCGCTCCCCGCTGCCCCCACGGGTGGGCTTCCAGCCTTCCCCGCGCATCCACAGCCCGAGGAGCCGCCGCGCTGCTCATCCACGGGCCAGCGAGCTTGTCCATCATTTACCCGCTCACTCATGGAATAACGCACGGGAGGATGAGCATCCTCCCGGAGCCAATCCCGCCGCTCTCCTTCCCGCTCCCCCCGGGACCTCTCCCGGGATGCGCACCGGGATCCCGCCGGGTCGCCGGACCGGTTGTGCGCCGCGCTGTGTTTGCACAGGGAAGGCAAACACGGCCCTGCTTCCGCAGCGCCGGGAGCGGCGGAGCGGGAATGGGGAGCGATGGGAACAATGGGAGCAGCAGCCGGGTGCCGCTGCCGGCTCATTAACATCTTTATTAGCTGTGACAAGCGCCGGGTCACCGCCCGCTCATGTCCGACTTGAGGGATGGTTCGCTCCCTAACCCCCTGTAATTGCTCCCGTTAGGCTCCGAAAATTTCCTCGTTTTCCATGGAATTACCCCCGGCTTGGCCTCGGCCCGGAGATTAATTTGGATAAACAGCTCCAGCGAGGGGTAATAAATACAAAGGGAAAGGTTCTCTCCGTTGGGTGCGGAGGGAGAAGAGAAAATATCCATTCTCTTCCCCCCAAAAAGAGGGAAAATGAGGAGAAAGGAGCGGGATGACTCTTCCTGGAGCAGCCAAGCAGCAGAATGTGCCTTTTCCAGGGAGTCCTGAGCGGGCACTTGGGAGACATCCCAGAGACACTGGAGTATCCTCCTGCCCAGCTGGGCCATGATGGTTTGGGATTTGATGTGCCCAGGGATTTGGAAAGGCAGGGGCTCCAGGCATCCAAGGCTTTAGGATGGTAGGAACTCATATACCCAGGGATTTGGGAATGCAGGTGTCTCTAGGGGCACTAGAGTTGGGAATGGCAGCAGTTTATGCACCCAGGGGATTGGGGCGCTCAGGAATCCAGAATGGCAGTGACTCAAGCGTTCGGGGCACCAGGACTCACAGGGCCCCACTTTGGGCCAACTTCCTCCTTCCACGCTGGCTCGGGAGAAAGGAAAGGCTCCCGGGCGGGGTCGGGGGCTCACGCGTGGCCCGGGGCTCACGCCGGGCCCGTGACTCAGCAGCGCTCCCGCCCACCGGGAGCGACGGCGGGAGCGGCTGAGTGGGAGCGGGAGGTTACGGAGCTGCCCGCCTGTCTGTGCCTGCGGGGATGGGGATTTCAGAGCCCGGGAGTGTGTGGGAAGCGAGTGGAGAGGAGCGCAGTGAAAGCCAGGGCCGCTGCCAAGGGCTCCATGAGACGGTTCCCGCGATAGGGGCAGAAATCGTTCAGAAATCAAAACAAAGCTCCGTGGCCTCGGGAAGATGCTCCGTCAGCCCTGGAGCACACAGAGGGGCAGAGAGGTGCCCTTTTCGCGGCCCATCAGGAGTGCCAGGAGGGCTGGCAGCAGGCTGGCACTGTTCCCCATCACTGGAAGAGCTCTGCCAGGGCGCACGTGCCAGAGTTTGCCTGGCACGCGGCTCCCAGATGGTTTTCCAAAGCGGGATGTGGCTGGTGCAGTGATGAGGTGCTGGGAGAGGCCCCCACCCCCAGGGAAGGGTCACCTCCCCTGGTGTGAGTCAGGCACATGAGACCAGACCCCTCATCCCTCACCCCTTGTTCCCCTGCCAGGGAATTCCATGGCACCGGGGAGTCACCACTGCCCCCAGTTCAGCCCCATCCCTCAATCCAGTGCCTGACAGTTCGGGGTTTTTATAAGGAGATATTTCCTGCTTCATCTCTTGCTCCAAATCCAACCCAGTAGTAGTCCCATATTACTCTCCCAAAGAGCTTCCAAACCATGGCTGAGGTGGTTTCCTGCTTTTTCCTGGTCCGGTACTACTCCAGTGAGATTCCAGCTGATTCCCAGCAGTTTGGGTTGGAAGGGAGCTTTAAAGGTCATCTGGTCCGAGTTCCATTCCACAAGGACAGGTTGGGCTCTGCCTCTGGAGGCTCCCACTAGTCCTGAACCAGCCAGGAGTGTCCCAGCCCCATTGCCCCATCCTGGAATGAGTCCCTGACCCCATCACCCCATCCTGGGTTGAATCTCTGATCCCTCCACCCCAGCAGAAAGCGGGAGCCAGCACGGTTCCCAATTCCAGGAGAAAACCCCCGATCTCCATCATCTTTCCCCCAGATGCCTCTTCCATCCATGAGCACACCCTGCATCAGCAGGATCTCATCCCCGGCCGCCCCCCCTCGCATCCCGGGTGTCCCCAGGCCAGCACCCCTGGATCCTGGCTGGATGGGCAGGAATTCTCCGGGAATTGTCTTTGCGCGGCGGTGTGGGAGATAGCAGGAGCGAGCTCCGTGAATCCACTCCGTGTTTTTCGGCGCCCGCAGCGCCCGCCGCGCCCGCAGTGCCCCGGCAGCGCCCGCCGCGCCCCGGCCCCTCCAAAACCCGGCCTGGATCCCGCCGGAGCGCGGCACACGGAGCCTGCGGGGGCCCGGAGGGGTCCCGAGCGCGGCCCCACGCGTGTTCGGGGACCCGGGGCGGGCTCGGCCTTCCCAGGGCGCCCCACGGTCAGAACACGGGTGCGCGGCCCTGTGTGTCACCCCTGTGCGGGCCCGCCCGTCCCTGCCCCTGCCACGCGTGTCCCCCTCCCCACGCGGGCGCGACGCGCGGATCCGGCAGGTTCACGGCCCCACGGCCGCGTTACCGGGGCGGTCAGTGCGGGCCCCCGGGGACGTCACGGCGGGCTCTGTCACCACCCCACGCGTGTCCCCCTCTCTCCGTGCGCATCCCGACCCCCCCGCCCCCCCCGCCGCTCCGCTCCCTCCTCCCTTCCCGGCGGCTGCAGTTTCCAATCCCGCCAGCAGCGAGCAGCAAGTGGATGCAGGATCGCGCCGCACACGCACCCGCACACACCCGCACACGCACCCGCACACGCACCCGCACACGCGCGCACCCCGCAGCAGCGGGCGGCCAGCACGGGCTCCGCGGGGCTCCCGGCCCCCCGCCGCCGCATGCGGGCCCCCGCCGCCCCGCCGCCGCCCCCCGCCCCGCCGCCCCCTCCCGCCGCCGCCTCCGCCGCCGTCTGATGAGCCGCGGCCCCGCTGCACCGGGCAGCCGCCGCCCCGCCGCCCCGCCGCGCCCCGCCGCCGCCCGCCACCATGTACCTGCACCCGGAGGCTGCCAGCGCAGGTGAGCCCCGCGCCGCCGGGGAGGGGGGGACGGACACACGCAGGACGCGGGGACACGCACCGGGGGTGGCCGACCGCTCGCCGCCCCCCCGGGGATCCGCCGTGGCCGCTGCCCGCTTCCCCCCGCGCCGCCCCGGGAGTTACGGTACTTTGGGGAGAAAGTCACCGCCGCCGCTGTCACCGCGCTGCGGAGCTGCCCGAGCCACCGGCACCCCCCGCCCGGCGACACCCCAACCCCCGCGGGCAGCATCCTGCTCCCCAGCCCCCCAAAAACGCGGGGCGAGCCCCAAATCCCGCCGGGCGCCGGCGCCCAGACAAACACCCAGCACATCCCCCCTCTCCTCACCCTGCGCAGCCGCTGGAGCCCCGCGTCCCCCCCGGGACACCCCAAGCCCCGGGGGCAGTATCCCGCTCCCCAGACCCCCAGCAAACCCCCGGAGCCCCGGGCGAGCCCCAAATCCCGCCATCCAGAGCAGCATCCAGCGCTCAGCACGCCCCGACTCCTCACCTGCCGCCTCCTCCGTCCTTCTGGGGGTCCCCGTGCCCCGTCCTGCCGCACCTCCGGAATGACACCGGGACACGCGGGGGTGGGCGGCTGGGGAAGGGGCTTCCTCCGCCGCGGATTTGCTGAGCTCATGCTGGGAAGGCAGCAGTCGGCCCCGCACCGGGGAATCTGGGACGCTGGCGGGGACGTTTTGGGGGTGCCCGAGCCCGGTGCGGAGACACAGCGATGCTGCCGCCGGAGCGATGCGGCTCGGCGGGGCCTGGCCGCCGTGTCCCGGGGCCCGGGGAGCGGGCAGAAGGACGGCGTGTCCTGCGGTGGCGTGGGGACGTGCCGGCGGGGACAGCGGGCGCCGCCGGGGAGAGCTGCAGGTGCCAGGCCTGCGGGATCGGGCGGGCTGGGGCTCTCCACGCGCTGTCACCCGCGGCAGGTGACGGCGTCACCGCTGCCCGGCAGCCGGAGGCTCCGGCCGAGCCGCCTTCGAGGGCAACTTCGCGCCTGCCCGCGGGCCGAGCGCTCCCCCCGGCAGCGGCTCCATCCCGGGGCACCGCGACCCCGCAGGGATGCCCGGAGCGCGGCACGGCACGGCTTGGCCCAAGGTCACCCGGGGGGGTGGGTGGCACAGGGGGGACGCCAGCCTGTCCCCGCCGGCAGCAGCCTGACAGGGCTGCCCGTCCCTCCCGGTGCCCGAGATTTGCTCCTGCCTCGTTCTCCCTCCAAACTTTGCACCTGCCCCCGGTTTGTCCCCCTTGTCCCTGCCGGATGTCCCCGTCGTTGGCCGGTGGGCCACTGACGGCTGCTTGTGCCATGGCCAGCTCTGCTTGGCAGGCTGGAGGCTCCCAGGACAGAGCTCGAGCTGCGGGATTTGGGGGAACAGAGCCCCTCTCCCCAATTCCCGAATCCCGTGCTCCCGGCTGCTGGGGCTCCCGTCACGTGGGAGTTTTCCCACGTCACCGGCGGCGGCTGTGCCGTGAGCCCGGAGCCGTGGGGTGCTGGGGGTGCTCACACCTGTGCAGGCGCCCTGCCACTGCCTGCTTCCCGGCGCCTTCCCACCTTTCCCGCATTTTCCAGACGTGCTGCTGACGGGGTGCCGGGTGGTGCCTGATGGAGGTTGAGGGGGTGCTGTCATCTCACACCCCCGCAGGATTTGGGAAGAGCCAGCCAAGCCACATCCCGGGGTGAAGCAGTGCCTGTTGTGCCCCCAAAACGCTGCCCGAGGTGGCACCGGCCTCGTCCTCCTGGTGCCCTGCTCCGTGTCACCGTGCGGGGACAGCGGCTGCGGCCCCCAGAGCTGGCTGCGTGTCATGGGGGGAGAAGATGCCGGGAAATTCGGGAAACTTTGCTGCCCAGGGAAAGAGGGATCTGGGGGGTAACGGGAGCCCGGAGGTGCTGCTGGGGCGGTTCTGGGGCTGGAGACGCCCGAGGGAGTCTGGTCTTGGCTGGCGAGGGGTGTTGGGAATTGGGATCAAGCTGAGGCGCTTCCCAAAGCTGGGGGCATTTTGGGGGGACTGCAGGGGGCTGTGCTGCTGGGGGACCCCCAAACCATGTGTCAGGAGAGCCGCGTCCAGGCTCCAGGCAGAGCTTGGGGCTGCCCACAAAGGTGCCCTCTGTGCCACAGGGACAGCGTCCCTGTGCTTTGGGGACACCGGACAGCTCCCTTGGCCCTGCCAGCCTCTCCCCACCCCATCCCTGTCCCCCTGCCGGCCCCAGCTGTCCCCTCTGGGTGACATTCGCACCCCAGAGCTCCATCTCAGCAGCGAGCCCGTGCCGGGGGCCCTGCTCCCCACGTACCCATCTTTCCCGGCTGGAAGCGTTCCGAGCCGAGCCGCGCGGCGGCTGGAGGTGGTGAATCAATAACCAGGCAGCAGCTGCCTGTTTTCCCCCCGCACCGCCTCGGAGCGGGCGATGGAGCCCCTGGAGCTGGGAGCAGCTCCGCGGGGATGGGAAGCAGAGGCGCGCTTCCAGAGGGGCCGGCACAGGGCGAGCAGCGGGGCGGGGGCGGCCGAGGGGCTGCGGGCGGCATGAGGGAGCGTGACACAGGGCGGGAAGGCAGACAAAGAGCGCAGGGATGGCAGCGCACGGGCCTGGCCGGGCACCTGCTGCAGCCGCGTCCCGCACGGAGCGGGAGCCCCCGACCCACCGGGCCCCCGTCCTTGCGCCTCTCCGAGTCCCCCTCCCAGCCAGCCCCTCCGCTCCAGCCCGAGGGACGCTCCCGCCGGAGCCTCGGAGCATCCCCGCGGCCTCAGCCCGGCCCTTTGTCCCTCAAGCGGCTGCATCCCGCTTTCCCTGGCGGTGGGGGCTCCACGCGGATGCCGAGCCCCCCACGGTGGGCGTTCCTCTCTCCCACCAATTCCAGCCCTTCCAGCCTCCCCACGCCCGCGCTGGGGCGTCCCAGGACCCCCCTGAGCACAGCAAGGACCGGGATTGGGGGCTCCCCGCCTGGCGGGGGGTCTGGCAGGGAGGTCTCGCTGATCCCCCCCGACTCCGAGGAGCAGGAGCGGAGCCGGAGGCGGCTTTTCCAGCGCCTGATCTCGCGGCTTTTCCGCCTGCCGAGGAAGGAGGGGGGAGCGGGGAATGAAGACAGATGCAGATAATATCGCTGCCACCCCCCGGCCCCCGGGGGCTCAGCTACAATATCCATTATGGATGGATCCGGAGAGGGAGCGGCTCCCGGAGAGCCGCCGGAGCGCGGGCATGATGGGCAGAGCGTGGAGCAGGGGCCGGACCTCCCTGGCTGTGGCTGCCGGGGGGCTGGGGGATGTCTGTGGGGCCGGGCTGGGCTGGGGGGCGGTGGGTTGGGATGCGCCGAGCGGAGCATCCCCATCCCTGCGGGTGCCAGCGCTGTGGCTGTGGCACGGGAGGCTCCGGGCCCCCCTGCCAGCCCCGGGTGCCCCCCCAGCGCCCCGTCCCCTCCTGGCGTCCCCGGGCCTGGCTGCAGGAGGGAGAGGGTCACCTTGGGGGGAGTTAATGAGCTTTGAAGGGAAGCGGTCGCGCCGGCGGGGACGGAGCCGGCGCGGCGGCGGAGGGACAGCGCAGCGCAGCAGCCCCGCTCCCGGCCCTGCGAGGGGGGCACGGCCCGCGGGAGGCAGCCCGGGGGGCTCCGGGTGTCCAGGGAAGGTGGGGTGATCCGCTCTCCCCCTGCGGATGGGGCTGTGGGACACCGGTGGCTGCGGGGGGCCATGGGTCCTGTCCCCGCTCCACCAAGGATGGCCATCCCTGCTGCCCCATGGATGACCCTGCCTGGGTGTCCCTGCAGGATGCAGCCCCGGGATCAGGTGCTCCTGGAGGATTTCCACCGCGCCCACCTAGCCCGGGCACCTTCTCACATCTGAGTCCCCAGTCCTCCCTCTGGGGCCTTCCTCGGCCCTTCATTCCCCTCCTCTGCCTCCTCCCTCCGAGCTGCGTTTCTCCATCTTTCCATGTGTTCCCCTCCAAGCCTCCTCTTCCTCTCCCAGCAGCACCAGCCCCCTGCTCTGAGGGCTGACCCTGAGCATCCCCCATCCCTGAACTCCCTACGGGAATCCTGTCCCCACGGCGGCCTTGCTGTCACAGCCCGTGGGTCCCGGGTGACGGGACCGGGGGGCACTGCCAGGGGGAATCGAGGAGCTGGGGAGGCCAGCGGGGGCTCCTGGAGCCGGGATGGGCTGCGAGGAGCCTGCCCGCCCTTGTTCCCTGGGAGCCGCTGGCTCCGTGCCCTCCCTCTCTCCTGCTGTCACCCGAAGGGCTCGGCAATGATGGAGAGCCCCGGGGCGAGAGGCTAAGTGGCGACGGCGCGGGAGCTGGCAGTGCCACTCGGGATGAGAGCCCAGCGCGCTCCTCCAGCGCCAGGAGAGGATCCTGCGCCAAGGGAAGGGGGGCTGGGGTCACTCCGGGCTGGGGAGCGATGCCCGAGGGCTCGTTTGGGAGCAGGGATGACGTGGAGAACCAGCGGGGCCAGGGGATCAGCGGCGTCCTCTCGGGAGCTGGGGCTGGGATGGGGCTGGAGATAGGGATTAGGATGGGGATGGAGATGGGAATGCAGATGGGGATGGGGATGAGGATGGGGATGGAGAAGGGGATGGGGATGGATGCAAACCGCGGGATCAGAGGGGGCTCCAGGGTTCTGGGTGCTCCTCAGGAAGAGAGGCTCGGTGGGCACCACGAGGCAGAGAAACCACACGGCTCTCCGGAAATCCTCGGCCAAAAATAGCCCGGCACCAGGGAAGGAGCGCCTTCCCTTGCCAAATTCTCCCTCCGTGCCCAGCTCCTGCTTGCTGTGGTCGCAGAGCAGGGGCGGGTGGCATCAGGGCTGGAGGGGACACAGCAGGGGCTCATCCATGCATGGCAGCTGGCGGGGACAGGGGATGCCTGGGAGCATCTGGGCAGAGCTGGGCAGTGTTTTGGGTCGGCGTTCAGCTGCCCCAGCCCCGCGGGGCCGGTGTCGGTGGGCTCTGCCCCCCGAAGCCCCCCAGGACCGGCAGCTCGGAGTGGGAGAGGCAGAGCCGGCCGGATTGACAGCTCTGGGGGACGGACAGATGGCTGGATGGAGAGGCAGATGTGTACGAGGGATGGACGGACGGATGGATGGATGGAGAGATTGATGGATGTGTTGGAGAGGAGGACGCACGGATAGACAGACAGACAGATGGGGAGCAGACGCCCGTTCCCGCCCAGAGCACGCCTGGGGCGCTGAGCTGCGGCACCGCTCCTGTACCCCGAGGCTCATCCCGGGATCCTGCCGGGCAGCGGGATGACCTTGGGGCTCTCCATGATCCCTCACATCTCCAGAGCCGCCGGGAGCCCGTGGGCAGGTGGCACTGCCGGGCCCAGCTGGCCCAGCCCTCCTGCTCCTCCCCGTGACGCGCCAAGCCTGGCTCGCAGCATTCCCAAAATGCCCACCGGGCTGTTACCAGGCATGGCAGCACAGCCTCGTCCCCCTCCGTGCCCATCCCTTCTCATGTCCCTGTGCCAAGGGCTCGGATCCCGCGTTCCTGCTGCGCCCGCGGGGGTCCGGGCCGGCTCCCCCCCCCGCCGCGCCCGGGATCCTGCACAGGAGCCAGAGCTGCAAATTCACAGCTTTTCAGCTGCATCCTAAAAATAAGAGGTTTGGGAAATATCAAGCAAATGAGTGGGAGGATGAGCAGAGGAGGAATTAATGGCCTGGCGCCAGGCAGGCAGCATCTGGGGAGCCCCGTGGTGACAACGCGGCCACCTCGCTCGGTGCCGTGCGGCCCTGCAGCACGAGGGGCCTCTCCGACGCCGCGTTCCTGCCCTGTCCCTTCCCATCCCGGAGCTCCTCCCCGGCACCACCGTCCTCATCCTCCCCGGCACCACCATCCATCCCCATCCAGCTCGGCGTCACATCCCGCTCCGGCTCCGCAGCTCGCCACGACCACGATGGCGGTGGAATGTTGGGGAGGGGGCGGGGGGACGCGCTGCTCGCTTGGCACCTTCTCCCGCTGCCCTTTTCCCGGGAATGCACGCGTTTCCGCTGCCGGTTTGGCGGCTTGGCACGTGGAGCCGTTTCTGCGTGTGGAGCTGCGGATGTCGGCTTTGATCACGGCTTCCAGGGAGCTCAGCGGGAGCCTGGCCTGGGGGGGCTCCCCACTGCTTTGATTTTCCCCCCCAGGGTGCTTGGCATCCATGGATCTCGCCGCTGGAACAGGGTGAGTGGGAGGATGCTCCAGGGCTGCAATACTGAGCAGCAGCCAGGGATTGTCCACAAAAGCTGGGAATTTGAGGGTCTGGATCCAAAAATGTGGCCCTGAGAGCCTGGACAGGGCCATCCTCACTGGGACACCTGCAGAGAGGTCGGTTCCAGCCGTGGTGCCACAGGTGTGAGGCTTGTTCCAAAGCCTCTGCTCATCCAAAGCCTCTGGCACCCCGTGGAGATTCCAGCCTCTCTATCCTGTGCAGGAGTCATTGTTTGGGAGATCTGGAACCATCCCTGGATGTCTCTTGCAGGGGCTTTGCCTTCCCAGCCTTGCTCCAGGGCCGTGGGCTTTGGCTGGACGTGATGGGGCTGAATCCTGGGATAGGCACAGGGAAACAGGGAATAGGGGGGAATGGATGGAGCTGCCCATGAGCCTGATGGGCCCCAGCAATGCCGGTCCTGGAGCTGAGCGTGCACAGGGCCACCAGCACCACAAGGCCACCACGGTGTCCAAGGCTGCTGGGGTGCACAGGGACACCGGGATGCACAGGGACACCAGGAGGTCAGGGACACCAGGATGCACAGGGACACCAAGATGCACGGAGACACTGGGATGTGCAGGGACACTTGGATGCACGTCTCTACCAAGATGCACAGGATCACCAGGATGCCCAGGACTACCAGGATGTTCAGGGATCACTGGGATGCCCAGGGCCACCAGGATGGACAGGGATGCTGGGATGTGTGGGATCACTGGGATGCCAACGGCCACCAAGGTGCACAGGGACACCAAGATGCCCATGGCCACCAGGATGCACAGGGATGCTGGGGTATGCAGGATCACTGGGATGCCCAAGGCCACCAAGATGCACAGGATCACCAGGATGCCCAGGAATACCAGGATGCTCAGGGCCACCAGGATGCTCAGGGACACCAGGTTGCCCATGGCCACCAGGACGCACAGGGATGTTGGGATGTGCAGGATCACTGGGATGTACAAGTCTACCAAGATGCACAGAGACACCAGGATGCCAGGGCCACCAAGATGCACAGGGATGCTGGGATTTGCAGGATCACTGGGATGCCCAAGGCCACCAAGATGCCCAAGATCACCAGGATGCCTAGGACTACCAGGATGCTCAGGGACACTGGGATGCCCAGGGCCACCAGGATGTTGGGATGCTGGGATGTGTGGGATCACTGGGATGCTCAGGGCCATCAGGATGCCCAAGGCCACCAAGATGCACAGGATCACCAGGATGCACAGGATCACCAGGATGCCCAGCGACGCCAGGATGCACAAGGCCACCAAGATGCACAGGATCACCAGGATGCACAGGGACACCAGGATGCCCAGGGACACTTCTGGGCGCCCCTGGAACGGGCTGTGCCATGGCTCCCACACCCACCATTCCCGCACGCGCCGGAGCTGAGCCGTGTGTGGGATCTGTCAGTGCTGGCAGCTCTTCCCAGCCCCGGGTGCATCTCACCCACCGCTGGAGAGGGCTAATCCCTCTTGGATCTCCGCACCTCTCCTTGTGCCGGGGTCGGGTTTGAAGTGTTCCCTCGCATCCATAAAGGCCAGAGCTCGCTCGTGCTCTGGAGGCAGCTAATCCCGAGGCGGCAGGAGCGGCGGATAAAAGAGGATAGGCACGTGACCGCATCCCTGTCTCCCAAACATTTCCCATCTCCCACTCCGGAGTGGGCACTGAGGAGGGTGCAGGGGCTCCCTGCTTGTCCTGGATCTGCCATGGAGACCCTTCCCCCGAATCCAAAACTCTCTCCCCTGGCACAGGGACTCTCCCCTGACATGAGGACCCTCTGCCCGCATCCAGAGCCCTCTCCCCCGGGAACAGGGACCCTCCTCCCTGGCCCACGCAGCACAAATCCCACTCTGGAGAGCTGCAGCGCTAAGGAGGCAGGTAATCCCCTCGTCAATATCGGCCTGGAAAAGTGGAATTATATCCCGTCAAGTGGCATTGAATCCTGATGAAAGAGCCGCAGGGATGTTCCACCCCCTTCCATCCCAGCCTCCGCATCATCCCCTGCTCTGCCAGCACGTGGGACGGGACTGGGACCTCGATCCCTGCGAGGAGCGACGCGTGCTCTCCGCCTCCTGCCCCCCCCTCGGGATGAGGCAGGACCAGCGAAGTCCCGCCGGGATTTGAGACACCACGGCCGCAGGGATCTCATGGCCATGGACCTCCAAGTCCCTCCCAGCCGTCTCCGTGCTCCCGCCTGGATGCGCGCTGGCAGCCGCGGAGATTTATGGAGAGCGGCAGGGAAGGAGGGCCAGGGGCGGCGTAAACAAGCGGCGCGTTTCCACCTTGTCCCCGCTCCCGGGGCTGTGTCCCGGCGCCACGCAGCTCCCCGTGTCCCCCCCCTGGATCCCCCCGGCCCGGCACAGGGACCCCGCACCTGGATCCCGCATCCAGCCCGGCACAGGGACCCCGCACCGCGCCCCGGGCTGGGGACGCGCCAGGAGCTCCGAGCCGCTCCGAGTCTTTAATTAATGGAGCGCTAATTGCCTGGAAAACGAGTCATTGAAGTCATGCTGAGGGCGGCGCAGCCTGGGGGCCGGAATGGCTCCCCCCGCCGTGGGGATCCCGCCGGGAAGGGCCGGACCCACCCCTGCAGCCCCCCAGGCTGGATCCCGCCGGGGAATCCATCGGGATCGTGGGGTGACGCCAGGTTCGGGGGGTGGTGGCACCTTGGCACGGGGAGTTTGGCCCCGGGAACCGGCGCTCGCTGATGTCCCTCCCCAGACACCGCGGTGCCTCCGCAGCGCCCACCCTTCCCTCGCCTTCTCCTTTGATTCCCTCTCTCCACATTAATTTGAGGATGAACCGGACCCCGCGGGCACCGAAGGATCTGTGGGAGCTCCGGGCTGAGCCCGAGGGGCTGGAGCAGGGAGCACCAGGCGGCGGGGCAAGGAGAGCTGATCCCAATTCCCAGTCCGCCCAGTGCGGCCCGGCGCAGATTGAACTGGCCAGGGTCGCAGGCGAGGAGGGGCGCCCGGAGCTCTCCGGCCGTGCCCGCTGCTTCCCATTCCCCCGGCAGCTTATCCAGCCGGGGTTTATAAATGTTGGAAATTAAGGGCTGGTCCCAAATTCCCTCCTAGGCAACAGTTGCTATGTGAGTTTTATACACAGGCTCCTCGTGATCCGGGAGCGACGGAGGAGCTGCCTTTGGATGGAGAGAGCGCGGGTGCTGCAGGGGAGACCTGTCCCCAAAGCCACCCCCACCGCGTGCGCGAGGAATTGTCACCAATGTCCCCTTCACGGCCACCGCCCCCTTTCCTGGTGGGATTCCAGCGGGGATGTGGGAGCTGCGGGCGCCTCGGCACGTGCCGGGGGCGATTCTCAAGCCCCGATCCCCCCTCCCGGTCCACTCTGACTCACCCCGGCCTCGGAGCCGCCGGGAATTTGCGTTACAATAACAAGGTCTGCGGGCGAATTAATTATTAACGTTTATTGTTTAATATTTATACTGCAGCACCGCTGCTCCCGGCGCTGCTCCGGCCCCGCCGCCAGCTGCGGCTCCCGCCACGGACAATCCCGTCCCGGTGGGCACGGCGGGAGGCGGAGCATCCACAGGGATGCTGTGCCGGGGGTCCTGCCCCAAGACAAAGCTGAGCCGGTCTGGGGTCCCACCGGACCCCTCCGAGCCACCTGGGGCCCGTATTCCACCCCACAGTGGTCATTCTGCATGCTGGGAGATGGATGAAGTTGTTGGGTCCTTCCCACGTTTTTGGGCTCCCCGATGTTGTCCCCAAGGCCAGGCTGGGAGGAGTGGGCCTGCACTGCCATTTGGGATGAATCCGTATGGGATTGGCCCACAGAGCAGCGGCCGCGGCCTTTGCGGGCGCTCCCAGGGCGCCAGTGGGGATTGAATCTCCAAGCTGAGCTCCCGGGAAGGGCTCAGGGCGCATTCCCAGCAGGACACACTCGTCAGAAGCCAAAGGGATGGCCACCGTGACGGGACACAGCAGAATGAGTTGGATCCCGTTGGATCACATTCCCTGTGCTTTCTCTCCCTGCGCCCCGGCAGGGACACCCCAGGATTCGGCTCTGACCCCCCGTTTGTGCTCTGCTCCCCGCAGGGACCCCCTCCCGCGACGTGCTCCTGGTCTCAGCCATCATCACCGTCAGCCTTAGCGTCACCATCGTCCTCTGCGGGATCTGCCAGTGGTGCCAGCGGAAAATGGTGAGTGTGTCCGCCCTCCCTGCCGGCATCCCGGGCGCCCCCCGGGCCAGGGGGCGATTCCCTCTTCCAGGGCAGCGGCAGCCAAGCGGAGGCAGCTCCCCGGAGCCGCCGGCTGCAGCTTTTATTTGGGCTTTTCCGGATGCGCTAATGAAATGTTTGGGCGAAAGTGTTTGTGTGGCACAAAGGAAAGTTTCCAAATATATGGATATATATTGGTGACGAGCCGGAACGAGCTGGCCCCTGTCCTGCTGGGCACGCTCCTGCCTGGAAAAGCCCCGTGGGAAGGCGGCCAGCCCTTGCCTGGCAGCGCCGGGCGCCGTGAGCCATCCGTGCCACCCGCTGAGCATCCCTCATCCCTCCCCGACCGCCGCCGGGGCCTGGGACAGCGCTCCCGCCCTCCCGCGTCCTTCCTCCTCCTCCTCCTCCTCCTCCTCCTCCTCCTCCTCTCCCGGGAGCAGGACGTGCTCGGCCACGTTTCCTTCGCCATCGGAATCGAATCTGGGTCAAGTGCCGCGATGGCAGCGGCGCTTCCCGCCCGGGAGATGCCCACCCCCAGCCGTGGGAAGGCAGCATTCCCTTGGGAATGGCAGAGGGGCTCCGCAGGGCGGCGGGTGGGAAGGGCCCTTCAGGTGCCACGCAGGGGATGGGGAGAGAAAGGAAAAAGCACTGGAAAGCAGGAGGCTGGCGCTGGCAGAGGAACAAAGGAGTGTGAATTGGCCGGGAAGGCGCATCCCGAGCGGCCCTCGGGAGCGCCCGGAGCTGGAGCGGGATGCGGGAATGACGGCCAAGCCCGGCCGGCTCCGCGCCTGCCCACGCGGCCACCGCGGCCGTGTCCCCAGGAGCCCCGAGCCGCCGCAGCTGGGGACACGGATGAGCGCAGGATTGGGGGATGATTCCCTCTGGGATGGCCTGAGAGCATCCAGCGAGGTCAGGCACGGGTGTGCCTCGCGGCGGGATCAGCCCAGGGGCATCCAAGGAGGGCCAGGTGTGTTCCCCTGCAGCTCCTGGCAGCATCAGCCCTCGGACATCCAAGGAGATCCAACAGCTCCTGGCAGGATTAGCCAATGTGAATCCAAGGAGGGCCAGGTGTGTTTCCCTGCAGCTCCCAGCAGCATCAGCCCTTGGGCATCCAAGGAGATCCAACACCCCTGCAGCTCCTGGCAGGATTAGCCCTTGGGAATCCAAGGAGGTCCAGGTGTTCCCCAGCAGCTCCCAGCAGGATTTGGACATCCAAGTTCAAACATCCCTGCAACTCCCAGCAGGATTAGATTAGTCCATGGACATCCAGGGAGGTCCAGGTGTTTCCCTGCATCTCCTGGCAGGATTAGCCCTTGGCTGCCCAAGGACACCATGCTGAGGGTCCAGGTGTCCCAGCAAGCCAAGGAGATGGCTCCATGTGGATATGAAGAAGCTGGGAAGAGGGAGAAAAGGGAAACCTTCCCGTTCCATGGGCAAGCAGGGCCAGGCCTGTCTCCTGAGGTCCAGGACAGTGGGAAGCAATGGCTGGTTCTCCACCCCATCCTGCTCCAGCAGCTGTTCCCATCCCACCTCATCCACCTGGCCCTGCATGGAGCATCCTCGCTCCCAATTGTTGGATAATTTGCATTAATTGGCTCCCGCCCACCCTGGCTCAGAGCAGCGCTCGGAACCTGCCGGAGTGCCCTGATTACCAGCCCCAGTTTGGAGCCAGCTCCAGCTTCATTATCCTATGGCAGCACTTCCCTGGCGCTGGGAAAGGTGAACTCAATTAATTCAGGCCCAATTAGGCCTAAAATTATCCACTCCTTCCCAGTGAGGCCCTGGAATGGGATGCTGGTGGCTGTGGCCATGCTGTCCTTGGGGTGAGGCAGGGCACGATCCCCCAGGGACCAAGGGATGGAGCCTTTGGGAATTTTGCTGCCTGGATAGCTGGGATGGAGCCTGGAGACCATAGGGGAAAGGGCAAAATCCAGATCTCTAGGTGGTGGCAGCTCCCATCTTCCACTGGGATATTCCAGGGGCCTCTGTGACCCCCTGACCCCCTCTCCTCTCTCTTCCACAGGGAAAGCGTTACAAGACTTCCCTGGAGACTGTGGGAACTCCGGATTCCAGCCGAGGCCGCAGCGAGAAGAAAACCATCAAGTAGGTGCCAGGAATGGGGGGGGAGAGGAAGGACAGAGGTGGCCATCCCTTCTCCCAGTGGGAGAGGGGCTCCCTCCAGGGGAGACTGGGAGAGCTGGTGGGTGTCTCCAGCATTCCCGTGTGTCCCACTGAGCCGTGGAGTCACGGGAACTATGGCGTGGGTGTCCCCAGGGACATTCCAGGCCTGGGTATGGATTCTGAGCTCTGCCCGGCAGGGCTGGAGCAGCTCTGCATTCCCTGGGCATTCCATGGAGAAAGGAGAGCCCAGCTGGGGCATCCCATGGAGAAAGGAGAGCCCAGCTGGGGCATCCCATGGCACTGGATGGGGAGTGAGGTGGAGGCTGGAAGCTGAGGGTGCTCTCCTGGGCATCCCAAATCCAGCATTGCCTCTCCACACGCTCCGCAGGCCTCCAGGGAGGAGGGAGCTGGACCACCAGGAGGGGAAAAGCTCCTGCCTAGAATAAGCCTATGGAAAACTTCCTCCCATGGCTGGCCTGGGTGTTATCAGGGTGCAGGGGCACCTGGATGGCTGCTCCCAGCCAACCAGGATGAGCTGGGAATGGAGGGGAAGGCGCATTCCATCCCATGTCATGGCATGGGCAGCTTTCCCAAACTCCAGCACATTCCATACAGCTGGGATCCACCCGGAGCTGCAGGTGAGCACTGGGGGCTTTTCCAGCCTCCCAGCACCAGCAGGGAGCTGCTGGGCGCCCCAGCCCCTGGAACACAGCTCCAGTGGCTTCCCAGAGCCAGGAGGTCCAGGTTCTGTGCTGGCAGCAGGCTGATTCCATGGGAAGGGATCCACAAGAGAAAGAATCTGCAAGGGGAGGGATCCCCAAGGGAAGGGATCCCCAAGGGAAAGGATCCACAAGGGAAGGGATCCAGAAGAATCTGGAAGGAAAGGGATCTGGAAGAGAAGGGATCCCCAAGGGAAGGGATCCACAAGGGAAGGGACACGTAAGGATCTGGAAGGAAAGGGATCCACAAGAGAAGGGATCCACAAGGGAAGGGACACGTAAGGGTCCCCAGCACGCAGCACTGTCAGGGCTAACCGAGCTCTTCCAGGAGGCGGCTGCTGAGCAGGCGAGGACACACAGACACGCGTGCCGAGGGCGCACGGACACACATCTGGGAATGCCGTGCAGGCACCGCGCTCGCCGACGCCTCCGTCACCCCCCACATCCTTCTCTCCCTCCCAGCCGGTGGAGCCGCCCGCTCCTGTCTCTCCACAGCTCTTTTCCCTCCTTCCATCCTTCCTTCCATCCTTCCTTCTGTCCGTGCCCGTGTGTGTGTGTGTGTGCGTGTGTTGGTGTCCGAGGGGTGGGCTCCCCGTCTCTCTCCGCAGGATCCTGGCGCTCCGGGGGCGGAGGGCTGCTTTTCCTTCTCTCTCGCAGGAATTCAGCTTCTCTCTCTTGTATTTCCCTTTTCTTTCTCCCCCGGAACCCGGCCGCTGTAGCGATCTAGACAGAGACTTTTGGAATAACAATGACAACACAGTGCAGCAGAAATGGAGCTCCTACCCTCCCAAGGAGTTTATCCTAAACATTTCTCCTTACGCTCCGTACGGTGATCCGCGCCTTTCCCTCAAGTGAGTCTCTCCTTACCGAGTTTGCTCCGTGTAGTGAGTATATGGGCAGCACCCACTCGCCTTCCTCCTCCTCCTCCTCTTCCTCCCCCTTTCCCTCCTTCTTCTCCTCCTCCTCTCGCTCCCGGGCTCCCCGCACGCCACCCCATGGGCCGTCCCATGGAGACGAGCAACCCCTCCTTCCCGCATTCCCGGGGCCGGCCGGGATCTCCCTCCAGGACGGGGTTGCGCGTTGGGGGCACCCCCTCGGTGCGGGGACGGGTCCCCCCGGGGCTGGGCTGCCGGCGAGCGGGACCCTCCCCCCGACCGTCTCCCTCCTCCGCCCTTTCTCTTGGATGTTTTGCCGAGGCCCCCTGCGCATCCCGCGGCCAGGATCCTCCCCTTTTTTTATTTGCAGTGCTGATGTCTCTCTTTCTCTCTCTGTCTGTCTGTCCGTCTCTTGTCCGTCTGCCCCCTCCGGCTCTGTCGCCCTCCCCTCATTCCCCGACGGCTCCCCACGTCCATCCGTGTGTCCGTCCGGCTCCTTTCGTGTCTGTCTGGGGGGGTCCGGCCGCCGGCCCGGCCCAGTGGCTCTCTGTTATCAGGGGCCAAACTGACCGCGTCGGCCGCCGCCGGGCTGTCCGGGGACCGCGACGGCCGGCCCGGGGACAAGCAGCGGCTCGGCGAGGATGGAATGAGGAGCAGCGTGTCCGCCCACAGCGAGCCCGGAGCTGGAAAGGCGGCACGGGGCCGCTGGCACACGGTGCAGAGCCACTTGGCCGCAGGGAAGCTCAGCCTGTCCAAGTGAGTGAGCACGGCACGGTCCGGCACGGCACGGCACGGCCAGGACCGGCGGGCCCGGGGCCCGCTCCCCGCTGCGGATGCACTTGGATGGGGGACACCGACGGGTCCCCGGGGCCGCCAAAGGGTCCCCAGGACCACCGTGCCGAGGGAGAGGAGGCGTTTCCCGCTCTCCCAGCGGTATTTGGCTCAGGGGCAGCCGGGCAGGAGCGGCACCTTTGGGCGCTGTCCCCAGCGCTGAGGGTGGCCCTGCCCAATCCCGGTGGGAAGCGGCTCAGCATTCCCAGCTCGGCTCCTCAGGGCAGGCAGCGCCACCTCGGTGGTGTCCCAAAGGCAGGAGGTGCTGTCCCGTGCTCCCATCCCTCAGGGACAACCAGGGACAGTGTGTGGCATCTTCCCCCCTCCGTGCGCTCCCTTGGCCCCCGGCACAGCCACCGGACCCGGCGACGGCACCGCCACCTGATGCCGAGAAAAGTTGGGGAAAGTCCGGAACTTTAGGGATTTAGGGAAAATCGGAGCTCTGCCGGGCTCTGCGGGGCTCCAGGCCGGGGTGGGGGTCTCAGTGAGACCCTTCACTGCTGGCAGCGCCGCACCTCTGACGGGGGGTGCCGGCTGTGGCTCCGTCCGGCGTTCCCAGTCCCTGCTCCGCTTCTCCGCGCTGGGCTGCGGCAGCCGGGGGGTCCCGGGCGCTCGGGGACAGCTCGGTGACACCGCCCGTTCGGCGGGAGGCTGCTGCGCTCCAGTGGGGCGCTGGGAAGCAGGAGGGAAGGAAAGGCGAGGAAAAGCGGGAGCGGCGCGGCCTCCAGCAGTCCCCGCGCTGGGAACCCAGACAGACGGACGGGACGGAGCAAGGCGGCAGGGACAGGGTTAAGGGGACGTGGCGGAGCGCCCTGTTCTCCAGCATCCCCCTGGCGCAGCTCCGCCGAGGTCGGGGTGCCCGGGGCTCCGTGCCGAGGGTCGGGCGATGCCGGTGCCGGGGGATCCGTGCGGGCACGGGCACGGGCACGGGCACGGGCACGGGCACGGGCAGGGCGCGGCGCCGCCTGGCACGGCGCTGGAGGAACTCGCGCCTCCAGCTGGCGCGGGGCCGACAGGAGCCAGATTTAGTTTCCTGTGACTGAGAGGTTGTAAATTGAACTAATTTAGGATTCGATAGGAAAACGAAAGGAGGTCGGCGGCAGTGCGGAGGGGGGGGCAGCAGCGTCCGGGCAGTGCCTTTGGCCCCGACCGCGGGGCTCCGTCCATCCCAGCTCTCCGCTCCTCTCCACTCTCCTTTCCCTCCTCTCTCTCTTTCTCCCACCTTTCGCTCTTTCTTCACCTCCTTTTTTTTTTGTTTTTTTGGAGCTGTCTATCCCTCCCCGCTCCTCCTCTGTCCCCGCTGCTGGCACTGCACGATGGCACCGCTTCGGGACGGGGACAGGGTCGGGGGCTGCCGCTCCAGGCCACCCCTCGGTGCCGGGCAGTGGTCCCGGGAGGTCTTTCCTCCCCTGATCTCGTGGCCTCGAGCACCCCGGGCTGCCGTGGGCGACCCGGCACTGCTGCATGGGCTGTGCCACGCATGTGCTGCATGGCCAGCGCCGCTTCCTTGGGGCATCCCCTGCTCTCTGCGCTCCGCCGCCCGCACGAAGCCCGTTCGCCCCGGGCTCTGTGCCCCACCAGAGCTGCGTCCGTAGCCCCCAACCCCATGATCTCCCGCCCCGGTTGGAGCCTGGCTTGGCCCTGGGTTCGCCTCGCTGCAATGTCACCACCCCGGGGGTTCGGCGATGCGGGACTCGCCCTTCCCGCAGCGCCCAGCACGGAGGGGCAGGGCCGCCGAGCCCCCGCGGCGCTGGGCTGGGCTGGGCTGGGAGGGACCGGGGCGCTGGGATGGGCTGGCTGGCAGCACGTGAGCGGGCGCCACGGGATTTGCCTCCCCGCAGCAGCCTCATTATCCCGCAGAGCAGGTCGGCCGGCGTGCTGGGCAGGCGCTGGCGGAGCGGCGGCCGCGGGAGCGGGTGGGCATCCGGCCCTGGCGAGCCCCCCGGGAGGCAGGATGGTGGCGGCCCGAGCCCCCCGCGCCGCCGGCAGGGCCGAGCCGCGGGCGAGAGGCGGAGGATCCGGGCGCTGCCCCCGCTGGCTCCCGCCGGAGCGCTCCCTGCGCTGGGGCATCTTCTCTCTAACTCTCTTCTTTTCCTTCCTCCAATTTTGCCCCTTCACCTTCTTCTCCTTTCTCTCCTCTCCTCTACCCTTCCTCTCCCTAAGTTTCGAGGACTCCACCCTGTCCACAGCCACTACCCTTGAGTATATCCCCACCTCAGCAGGCGATCCCAAATTCCAGAGGCCCCGCACGCTCGTGCGCCAGCAAAGTCTGCAGCAGCCCCTGAGCCAGCACCAGCGCGCCAACCACAGCCAGCCCACCACCAGCCAGAGCCTGGGCCACCTGCAGGCCCACAGCGGCTCCCCCGCCTCCGCCGCCAGCTCCCGGGGCTCCCGCGGCGGCGGCCCGGCGCGCCAGGGCACGGCCGCCGGCTCCAAGACACGGATGGCCGGGGGCAGGAGCCGCTCCAACCCCGGCAGCTGGGACCACGTGGTGGGGCAAATCCGCAACCGCGGCTTGGACATGAAGTCCTTCCTGTAAGTGTGCGCTCGCCATCACTGCCCTCTGCGTTCTCCTCTCCGCCCCCGTCCATTCCTCTCTCCATCCCTTCCCCTTCCTCTGCTCTCTCTGCTCCATCACCCTCCGTCACCGCTCTGTCCTTCTGCTCTTTTGTTCTCTCCATCCCTCTCCGTTGCTCTTGCTCTCTCCATTCCCTCTCCATCCCCCTCTCCTCTACTCCTTCCTTCTGCTCATCCCTCTCTCCTATGCTCCTCTACTTGCCCTGGCGCGGCCGCTCATCGTTCACCCCCTTGGGGACACGCTGCCCCTGGCCTTTGGGAAGGTCCATGTCCCCCGTGAGCAGGGAAGGGCTCCTCAGTGTGTTTTGCCACGTCCCTGGCCATCCCCTTCCATCCCCAGGGATGGCCACAGCGAAGTCCCCAGGGAGTGACGTTGTCCCCAGTTGTCACTGTGCGGGTGGCAGAGTCTCCCGTGCCGGGTGACCGTGATTGGGCCCCGATGTCATTCCCAGCCAGAGGAGCTGTGGGATCTCTAATCCTCCTTAACCCCATCTCCTCCATCGGCGCTGGATTTCCAGCATCAAACCCCGGGCACTAATCCGAGTCCCGTGTTGTCACCCTGTCTCGGCACATGACATTGTTGTCCCTCCTCTGCAGAGCTGGGCCCCCCGGCTCCATCTTCCCTTGGATTCTCCAGCTCCTCCCCGGCCGCTGTTTGCCCCCGGCATCCTGGAAAAAGGGATGCTGAGGTCCCAGCTTTGCTTCCTGCAGGCTGGTGGCACTTGGAGGGGATGCAGGACTGACCCTGCTGTCCATGAGCTGACACTTCCTGCACCAGGATTAGATGAGAGACACAAATTTGGGTGCCCATCCCACCCTGTCCCGCTCTGGTGAGCGGATTGAACCTTCCTCCAGGCACCCTGGGGTGCGCTGCCCACCATCCCCTCTCCACTCTCCCAGGTTCCTCCCAGCTCCATTTCCCGGCTTCCCGGTGTGGAGCTGCGGCTCTCCAGCCATCCCGAGGGTCACGTTCTCCCTGTTTACCCAGCGCCCGTGCTGGTTCCAGCCTGACTTGGCGGAGAGGGAGCAGCAGCCGCAGAGCCCAGACGTGCCGAGTCAGCGCCGCTTCCCAGCGGAGGAGCCGCTGTCATTCCCCACCGCCTCTCTCCCCATCCATCGATTTTTCTTTCGCTCTTTCACCCCGCTCTCCCTCCCCGGCGCCGCGGCGTAAATGCAGTGACAGACCCGGCGAGGTCAAAGAGCCTGGCCACGGCACCGCCAATCCCTTCCTCCATGGAATGATGCTGGCACCTCACTCCTGTCACGCTCTCCCTCATTCCCAGCCCCTCCAGGCACCTTTTCCCCCCCTTTCATCAGGATTTTGGCACCCTCCCTGCCCGGACCGGTGGAGGAGAGGGACAGCGCGGGTACCCACGCCTGCCGGGCTCCCTGGAGCCTTTCTCCCCACAGCCCTGTGCGCCCATCCCGGCACCGCCACCCCGCAGGAGCCGGCGGGGAGAGCCGGGGTCCCCTGGCCGCCGGGGGTCCGCGGGGCGCCGCCGGCTCCTGCCGGTTCCCTGCCTGACGCTGTGTTCTCCTCTCTCTTTCTCTCTCTCTCCCGCTGCCGGCGGGGCCGCCCGGGCAGGGAAGGCCGGATGGTGGTGCTATCCCTGGTTCTGGGACTCTCAGAGCAAGATGACTTTGCCAATATTCCCGACCTGCAACCCGCTGGGACGCAGCCGAACCAGGCGAACGCTCAGGGGGACAAGAGGTATGAGCGAGGACGAGGCCAGTCCCGCAGGAGGAGGAGACGAGGGCCTCACCCAGGGTGGAGGAGGAGGAGGAGGAGGAGGCTGGCCTCGTGGAGCGCGAAGGTTGGAGCGGCACAGGGTGGCCCAGCGGGCACCGGGACGTCTGAGCTCTCCCCGGCACCGGCACCCGCGGTTCTGCCTCTGGAGCAGCGGCACCGAGAGGACCCCTATCCCTTCCTCCTCCCTCCTCCCTCCTCCCTCCCCTCCTGCCCTTCCCGGCCCTGGCTGCATGCGGGGAGGGGGGTGGGGGACACGCTCAGGGACAGGGGGGCACGGGGGGTGCCCCCCGAGCGATGCCGCATGGGCTGAGCCGCGTTCCATCCCGACACCCTGCTGCCGCCTCCATCCCGGCGGGATGGGCAGCTCCCCGGGGACCCGGGGTCGCCGCTGAGGTGGCAGGGGGGGCACAGCGAGCGCCACGGGCCGGCAGGATGCCGTACCCCCGTTCTGCTCCGGCACGGCACAGCCCTCGCCTCCGGCTGCTCCCGCATTCCCTGCGCGCCGCAGGCTCGGCAGCGCATCCAGCCCCGGCACCGGCGCCCGGCCGCGGCCACGGCGCTGGCTGGCAGAGGCAGAGGGTCCGTGCGCCGCCGGGAGCGGGTGCTCATCCCCTCCGGAGCGGGGAGGAGGTGTGAAGCCGGCGGGCGCTGCCTCCCCGTGTGCTCGGCGTGCGGATGAACTGGCACCGTTCTCGCCCGCCGGCTATTT
This sequence comes from Zonotrichia albicollis, assembly GCF_047830755.1. Taxonomy (NCBI): domain Eukaryota; kingdom Metazoa; phylum Chordata; class Aves; order Passeriformes; family Passerellidae; genus Zonotrichia; species Zonotrichia albicollis. The sequence goes on from NC_133824.1 coordinate 48,239,454, forward strand.
TTACCCTGCTCCGCTTGGTTTCGCTCCATCTTTTAGCATTTCCCTCCCCGGCGTCGCGCTGCGCAGCCGGTCCCCGCCGGGAGCACCGGCAGCCCGTGCCGAGGGGACCGGGACGGGGGACATGGCGGGTGGGTGGCTGTGCCGCAAGACCCCGCTCCTGCTCCCCGCTTGCCGCAGCTCCCTGCTCCCAAACCCCATCCCAGCACATGCATGGCACTCCCCGCCTCCATCCCTCCCGCTCCTCGTTCCCTGGACTCCGCAGGATCAGCCGGCGGAGGGGACGCGCTCCGGCAGCCTCGGCTCTCTCCCGCCCCCCGACGCTGCCGACCACCCGCTCTTCTTCCTCAAAACATCTCCTCCATCCCTGTTTCGCAGCTTCTTCCTTCCAGCCTGTCCCCGGCGGCTCCAGCCTCGGCGTGTCTCCTGTCCCGGCGACTCCGTCTGTCCGTCCACCCGCCCCTCTCCTCTCTCCCATTCCCTCCCGGCAGGCCGGCGCTGGACGACGCTGCTCCTCCTTTCTTTTGCTCTCTCCCGCTCTCTCTCCCTCGCTATCCGTGACCTCCGCCGGCATTCCCGGCTCTACCGGCGCCTCCTCGCTCAGCGGCCGCGCCGCCGGCTCCTCCACCTTCATTTTCCCTGGTTTTAACCTGATTTTGCCTCCCCAGCTGCCTCGGCCTCTCCGGTCTTTCCTGGGTGCCATCCCGTGTGTGCGTGTGGGTGTCTCCATCGCCCCCCCTCCATGTCCCCTCCCCGTGTGTGTCTGCGTGTGCTTGGCGTGGTGGCGCGTGTCCGTGGCATGTTGTGGCTTCCCGTGTGTCCCTGCGCCTCTCGGTCCGTCTGGTGGTTTGTCACCGTGTCCCAGCTCGGACAGGAGCCGTGGCGGGGGGAGTGGGAGCATCCCGGGCTGCCTGTCCCCTCCGCCACGCGCCTGTGTCCCGTTGTCCCCGTGCCTCGTGGCAGCGTGGCCTCGGCGCATTCCCGCCTGTCTCCATTGCTGCTCTGTCCGTCTGCCTCCCGCCGCTCCCGGCTGCCCACCCTGCCCGGCGCTGTGCCCGGGAGCCACCGAGAGTGGGGACAGCCAGGACAGTGATCCCAGGGCTGTGAAGCGGGACAGGGGCAGGGAGCCCACGTGGAGCACCCGTGGGTGCCTGGCACCCACCGGGACAGGAGGGTGTTGGTGTGTGAGGAACAGCCAGAGTCGTGGGTGCTGTGGGGACCGCGCTATCCCTGCCATCGCCGTGGGACGTGGCCAGGGGGACCTGCTGCCGTGCCCCAGAGGTGCCAGGCCACCAGCTGGCTCTGGGACAGGGCCGGGACGCTGGCGGGCTGCAGCCGCAGCGTGTCCCGGCAGCGTCCGTCGCTGGCTCAGTGTCCGCTGCAGAGGGCGCCTGGGAAGCCCCTCGCTGTCTCGCCCCCGGCTCCCGGCCCCTCTCCTCCAAGGCCTCTCTTCCCGCAGGTTGCCGGCCGCTGGGAAGGCTGGGAACGCGGCACCGGCACCGGGGCAGCCGCCGCACGATGAGTCCGACCGCAAGACGGAGCCGCACTCCTCCGTCTCCGACCTGGTCAACTCCCTGACCAGCGAGATGCTCATGGTGGGTGGGATGCGCTGGGTTTGGAGGGGCTCCACGCTCGGTGTCCAACCCTCCCGACTCCTCCCCGCGCCATCCGCCAGCGCTCCGGCACGTCCCCGCCCGCTGTGCCAAGTCCCCGTCGGCCGAGCCGGCGCGGCGCGGACGTGTCCCCCGGGCTGGCACGGGGGAGCGAGCGGTGCTGGACACGTGAGGGATGCGCTGTCAGGAGGAATTTGGATAATTGGAGCTCCCGTTCCGCCGGACGAGTGGCGCCGAGCCAGGAGCCGTCGGAAGCGGTGGGGGCAGCGGGAAGCCGGGCAGAGGCTGATGTCCCCTGACAGCTGGCGGGGCTGGGGTCTGGGGGACGGGGCTCGGGTCCCCGCCTGTCCCCGGCGCTGCGCTCACCCCCTCCTCTGCCTCCCTCCCGCAGCTCTCCCCGGGCTCCGAGGATGACGAGGGCCACGAGGGCGTCAGCCGGGAGAACCTGGGCCGCATCCAGTTCAGCGTCGGCTACAACTTCCAGGAGTCCACCCTGACCGTGAAGATCATGAAGGCACAGGAGCTGCCGGCCAAGGACTTCAGCGGCACCAGCGACCCCTTCGTCAAGATCTACCTGCTCCCCGACAAGAAGCACAAGTTGGAGACCAAGGTCAAGAGGAAGAACCTCAACCCGCACTGGAACGAGACCTTCCTCTTCGAAGGTATGGATTGGGATGGGCTGGAGGGGATCAGGGTGGGAGCGGAGCCTCCTGTGGTTCAGCTCAGCTCGAGCCACCGGAGTGGTGGCTAGGGGGGATGCGATGGGTTGGCCAAGCCACTGAGGCCAGGCTGGATGTGCATCCCATAAAGGGGATGTAGGGGAAGGTTTGGAAGGCTCTGTGCCCCCATGGGTGGGTGCAGATGTGGGAATTAATGTGGCAGCAGCTCCTTGTGCCATGGGCTGCTCCCCAGCCTCTGCCTGGTGCCAAGGTCTTGCCACCAGCACAGGAAGGGTGGAGCCGGGCTGGAACTGCTCCTCATCTCCTTTGGCTTTTCCTGTGCCACAGGGTTCCCCTACGAGAAGGTGGTGCAGCGGGTGCTGTACCTCCAGGTCCTGGACTACGACCGCTTCAGCCGCAATGATCCCATTGGAGAGGTGTCCATCCCGCTCAACAAGGTGGACCTGACCCAGATGCAGACCTTCTGGAAGGACCTGAAGCCCTGCAGTGATGGCAGTGTAAGGCCCTGGACCCCCTCATCCCCCTGGGGAGGGGAGGTGACTCCCTGCCCCTGCAGTGTCCCAGGAGGAACATCCCCCATCCCAACAGGGATATTTTCTCCTTCAACATCTGATGGAGATTTTTCTCTTCCCAAATTTTATATTAAGTAGCCCAAAGTCTCATTTTGGGTCAAATCAAACTGTTTCAGGTAGACCTAAAATGAAAGTTTTTCCCTTCTCCTGCCTCCAGCAAGACCAGAAAATGTCCCACTGGGGGCGGCCCCATTTCCTCCTGTCCTGCCCTGATTTTCTGTGCCTTCCCAAACCCCAGCCTTGGGTTGTTCTCGTGGGAGTCCCATGGCAGCACCCAGCTCCCACAGAGGAGCTCTGGGGGGCGTGGGTGTCCTCAGGGAACACGTGTGTCCTGCAGGGAAGCCGTGGGGAGCTGCTGCTGTCACTGTGCTACAATCCCTCAGCCAATTCCATCGTGGTGAACATCATCAAGGCAAGGAACCTCAAAGCCATGGACATCGGGGGCACCTCAGGTACGGCACAGGCTGGCCCCGATCCCGGGCAGCATTCCTTGGCTCCCATCGGGGGCTGAGAGCGGCTCCTCTCCCGCCAGATCCCTACGTGAAGGTGTGGCTGATGTACAAGGACAAGCGGGTGGAGAAGAAGAAGACGGTGGTGATGAAGAGGTGCCTGAACCCCGTCTTCAACGAGTCCTTCGCCTTCGACATCCCCACGGAGCGGCTGCGCGAGACCACCATCGTCATCACCGTCATGGACAAGGACAGGCTGAGCCGCAATGACGTCATCGGCAAGGTGGGTGACACGCCCGAGGGACACCCAGGTGGGAATTGGGGACAGCCAGGCCCGGGGCTGCCAGCGCCTGGTGCCACCTCCAGTGTGGAGCGTGGTGTGAACCCCTCGTGCTGGGTGTCACAGCCACAGACGGCTGGAGCTCTCCCAGAAAGGCAGGGATGGAGGGATGGAGCACGGGGCTGGATCCCACCCCCTGGGATTACTCCCGGGGATGGGAGCGGTGGAATTATCCATGAAATCACCCAGCTCATCGTTAGCACAACGATGACAAACGAGAGCCATAATCCCCATCCGTGATCCCCAAACGCCGCACTGGGGTCGGGACAACTCAGCAGTGGGGATAAATCCATTAAATAAATCCCTGGATCAGCGCTGCGGGCTGCCGAGCAGGAGGGGAGGTGGTGTCCTCAGTGTGGGCACATCCAAGAGCCTGATTCTAGGGATGGACAGGCAGTGGCCACGATATCCCAGTCTCCGTTAAAACCCCGCCGTGGCCTGAGGCTCGCTAATCACTTTTGATCGCGTAATTAGCAGCGAGCTCGGCTCCATCCCGGCTCTCCGCGCTGATCCGCTGAGCGGTGGCACCGGCTCCCCGAGGTGGCAGCAGCAGCAGCAGCAGCGAGAGCTGGCACACGCGCTTTTCCGCGGTGCCATATGGAAAACTGAGGGATAAAAATAGCGCGGCCCCGTGCCGAGCCCGGAAAAGCGGGGCTGGAGCAGTTTGGGGGTGAAGGCGTCAGCGCCGGGCCGCGGGATGGGTGGGGATGGAGAGGCCGCGGTGGCTCCAGGGATGCGTTTCCCGCAGATTTACCTGTCCTGGAAGAGCGGTCCCGGCGAGGTGAAGCACTGGAAGGACATGATCGCCCGCCCGCGGCAGGCGGTGGCACAGTGGCACCAGCTGAAGGCCTGAGCGCCCCCGCTCCGGGGGCTCGGGGTCCCCCTTGCCAGCCCCCGGCCCCTTCCCGCGGCGCTCCCGGCCAGGGACCGGCGGGACAGCGGCCTGGCTGGCGGGAACCCCGCGGGAGGACGGGGACGGAGCCCCCCGAGCCCCGGGTTCGCCTCTCCCTGGGGCGCGGGGCTGCGGAGCCGCCCCCAGCCCCGGCCCAGGAGGTGCCAGAAGCGATGTCCCCCCATCCCTATTCCCACCACCGGGCAGGACTTCTGCGAGTGCTTCCAGCCCCGCTCCCGGAGCCCCTCGGCCCCTCCCCGGCCTCGCCCCCTGCCCCATTTCAGGGGGTCAGGCTGCGGGTGCAAGAGGGACCCTCCTCCCTCCCCTTTCAGCTCCATGACACCTCTCGGAGCCGCCAGCGGAGCCACGGAGCCCCCCTGCCCCAGCTCGTCCCCCCGCGCCCCCACACCGAGGGGAGGGGACAGCCCCTTTTCCTGGGATCGGAAGCCATGACACAGTTCCTTATCCAAAGCGGGCTCCTTCGTGCACTGCCTTCAGCCGGGTTCGATGCTTTACCTCCGTCTCGGGTTTCGGCGGGAGCGGCGGGTCCCCAAGCCGCCCTGGGGACCCCCTGGTCCTGCCCTCCCGCCCAGCCCGGGCTGGAAGGGGCCCCTCGGGGGAATGCAGAGCTCCACAGGGTCCCCTTCCAGCCGGGCTGATCCGGGCGCCGGGGCTGCCCCGGGAGCTCCGTGCCCACCCCTGGGGATAAAGGGTGGAGCGAGCGCTGTTGTCCCTATCGAGGGCAGGTGACATTCCCCGGGCTGGTGGCATTCCTTGGGACAGCCAGCCTGGCAGGATCAGTGCCAGCAGCAGCATCCCCGCGGAGCCCTGGGATGCACACGCCAGACCCCTTCCCACTCCTCTCCCTGGGACCCCCAAAAACAGGGACAGACCCACCTGGGAGCCCCACAGCGGTGACAAGGGGGTCGGTGGTGGCTCTCCGTGGCAGACACCAGATCATCCTCAGTCTTCCTGCTCCCCCCGTGGCAACCTTGGCTCCCAGCAGCTCCCACAGCCCCAATTTAGACGATTTTGGACAATCTGGAGAGAAGTCATAATACTGCTATTACAGTAATAACAACGCTTTTAGGGACATTTGTATTTTTGTCATATTCTCTCTTTTTTTAACATAAAAGAAGAGACTTACATGCCTGGGGAAGAGGTGGCAGGGCCGGGGCTGTGCCAAGCCGGGTGCCCCCCACGGCCCCTCGGGCACCCCGCTTTTCCAGGCTGGATTCCTCGTCCGCGGTCGGGCTCCCCGGGGGTTTGTGTGTTCATTTTTAACTCTAGAGCTCGTAGCCGTGATCTTGTTCAGGTTCTCTCTTCTTCATGTGACGGTAACATCCAACTGGTGTGTAAAATAAAGAAAAACAGGACAAAAAACAAAAAAAAAAAGATTAAAAAAATGAAAAAAAAAAGATAAAAAATCCAATAAAGAGCCCGGCCCGGCCCGGCCTGGCTGAGGAGCGGCTGGAGCGGGGGGTGCCCGGCTGGCGATGCCAAGGATGGGGCGCACGGGTCGGGGCGCCTCCTTTGAAGAATCCTATTTTTGGGGAGTGGGGCCCCTCGTTTTCTGGAGGCAGCCCCTGCTCTCAGTAATAAAGGACAGTCAGTAACTGCCAGCGTGAGTCATCTGTGGGATGGGAGGAATGCAGGGGGTGGATCCTGGGGTGGGAATGGGGGCACCACACACGGGTGAGCACCACAGCTGAGTTGGGGGCACTGAGCATCCCCCCCCAGCATTATCCCTCCCTGCCCTGAGCATTCCCACAGTATTATCCCACCCATCACCAAGTATCCCCTCAAAACTCTGCGATCCTGCTAGGATTGGGATCCCCATGGGGGCTTCAGAAACAACACTGACCCCCGAAGCTTGCTTGGAGCCAAGTGAGTTCCCATCCCATCTAGGTCTGGGCTGAACTCCTTGGCATAGGATAGGGACTGGAATGTGGCTCTGAAGAGAAGGAAGAGGCAGGGAACCATATCCTGTGTCCTGGTGCCATGGAAAAGGCAGTGGTGGCTGTTAAATAATTCATAGAATGCTGGTCTTAAATAAATAAATGAAACTCCAAACGCAGGGATAGCAGGAGGGCCATCCATGTCCTCCCTGTAGAGGAAAAGATCCCTCTGGATCCACCCTTCAGGCCCTGGGATACAATGTTGGAGGTGGCAGCAGGGGACAACGCTGTCCCCTTGCCACCTGCACCCCTGTGGAGGGGAGGTGGCTGCTGCCTCCCCACCAGCTGAGCCAAATCTGGGAATTTTGGCATTCCCAAACTGCCAATGGCATTGGTGCCACCGATCCTGGCTCTGCCTGGGCTCTTACACCAACGCCGGGCTCCTTTTATCCTCCCAAACCTTTGGAAGCGCTGCGATCCGGGCGCTCCTGTTGCACAGATCAGCAGCGATTCCCGATCCCGGTGCCTGGTGCTGGCAGGCAGCGGGAGCAGATGGAAATAGCAGCGTGATCCCAGCTGCGGAGAGGCCACAAACCGTCGCACGCGGGGCCGGGCGAGGAGGCAGGGATATATATAGGGACAGACGTATGGATGATGCACTGCCAGCAGCGGGGACTCGCCGGTGCCAGCGGCCCCAAAATACTCGAGCGGATCCGGAATCTGTCAGATCCCCACCGGCTGCGGCAGCTCCTGGCCCCGGTGTCATCACCGTCGTCACCGGTGCCTGGATCCCGACCCGGCTCCTTGGGAAAGGCTGGGTGGTGAGAAAAGGCTGCAGACAGGGAGGACCCCCCTATGCCAGGTGTCAGAGCTCCTGGATCTGATCCCAGCCATGGGGACAGGCTGGTGGCATCCAGAGCCACCTGCATCCCAATTCCTGCCGAATGGGTGGGCTGGCAGGGATCTGCATGGAGCTGCCGGCATCAGATCTTGCCTGCATCAGGGGCTTGGAATGCTGAGGGTCTCTGGCAGGGTCAGCACCCTTGGGATCATGGATAATTCCTTGCTAATTATCAGCAGTGCCTCCCCAGACAAAGCAGCATCACTGTGGATCGATGGCATGAAGGGCTGGGAGACACCCAGAATTCCAGGAGTGTGTTCCTGGGATGTTGTGGGATCCTGGGATGCTCTGCCCTACAGTGATGGGTACCTGGGTGGGAAAAGGGATTGACAGACTGCACCTGTTGGGAAGACCTGATTCAAAGCTCCTGTTAAGCCCCTGAAATTACCCCGGAGGAGCTGGCACCGACAGCTCCTGCACATCCCGCAGCTGAGGAAGTTCCACGTGTCCAAAACAGCCTGTAGTGGTTCCTGCTGTGGGATGGGAAGTGGAGGGAAACGCCGGCAGCACCCGCCCTGCCAGTGCCGGAGCGGATGTGGCAGGAGCTCTGGCTGCCTCCCAGCCCCAGCCCCAAATCCACGGCCATTAAAAGCGGATGTGTGGTTTGAAACCTCCAGCAAGCTGCAGACCTCGGATCCCCAGGCTTTCCACCACACTGGCTCAGCTTGGAGAGGGATGGAGGGAATCAGGATTCCTCGGATGTCCAGAATAAGAGGAGCTGGTGGTTGCACACCAGGATATGTCACTTGGTTTGATGGGATCCCAAATTAACCCTTCCCTGAGGCTGGTCCCCACCACTTTTCTCTCACAACAAATTCCTTGGATTTGTGCTTTTTATTGCCTGTATTCGGTCCAAGAGGCACTTGAGAGAGGAAGAGGAAGGATAAGGTGTCAGCCCTGGATCTGGTGCCCGTTTTGGGACAGACAGTGCCAGGCATGAGCCTCCTCTTCCCACAGAGGCAAAACCCTGTCCAGGTTGGAGACAAGCAGTGCTTCAACCCAGGAGGAATTTCCATGGGCTCTTTCCCAAATCTGATGGCCAAGAGGAGCCTGGTGGAAAATTCTCTCCCCCAGCCCAATTCCAGCAGCAGGATGGGGTTCTCAGGGTCTGTGCCTTTGTTCCCAAACCTCAGAGCTCTCCAGGATGATGGGATCCACGGAATGGATGCAACCAGCATTGCTTTTTCCTGTGCTGCCCATTTGGGACAGGAGTAAAGGATTTTCAGAGGTGGAGGAGTGGAAATGTCCCCGTTCTCGTCGGGTGGCAGTGTGGGATCACCCCCCTGGGAGGGGGGCTGTATCCCAACCCAAGGCACCCTGGAGTAGGTGGTATAACCATTGGGATCCATGAGCCCTGCCAATCCAGGACACAAGGCTGCTGTCCCAGCTGGATAAGGGTGATCCTCAGACCGCTGGTTTATCTATGTGGAGGCTGTGAACTTCCTCCTTTCCCAGCCCTAGATGGGAATTCCCTGGGAGGCAGGTGGAGGCTCTGCACCCCTTCAGGGGGACAGCGGCTCACGTTTCCTCAGGAGATCCCGTCAGGGCTGCAAATTCCCCCTCCCCATCCTCAGGCCCATCCTCGGGGGATACCGGGGCGGCCTCGGTGCCCTCCTCCTCCTCCTCCTGTTGCTGCTGCAGGCTCTGCAGCCGCTCCTGCCGCGCTTCCATGTATTCCTGCGCCCCGTCCCCCACCAGCTGCACTTCATCCCCCACGCAGGGCGGCTGCCGGACGGGGTTGTGGTCGTAGGACAGGAGGCGCAGGGAGGCGAGGCCGCTGAGGTCCGGGAAGCTGGCGATGCGGTTGCGGTCCAGGTCGAGGACGCGGATGTGATCCATGCGCAGCAGCACGGGCGGGAACTCCTGGAAGCGGTTCCCGTAGAGCCAGAGCCCCCGCAGGCTGGCCATGCGGGGCAGCGCCGCGGGCAGCCGGCACAGCCGGTTGTCCCCCAGTTGGAGGCTGCGCAGCTCCGGCAGCTGCAGGAGGGCGCGGGGGAAGTGCGCCAAGAAGTTCCCCTCGATCCAGAGGCAGCGCAGGCTCTGGAGCTGGGCGAAGGCGGGCGGCAGCTCCTGCAGCCCGTTGCGGCCCAGGTACAGGTAGGCCAGGTGGGGCAGGTCGCACACGGCCTCGGGCACCTCCATCAGCTCGTTGCCGTCCAGGGCGAGGGTCCGCAGGTGCTGCAGCTCCGCCAGCTCGTCCGGCACCTCCCGCAGCCCCGCGTCGCTCAGGTAGAGCTTCCGCAGCCCCTGCTGAGCCCACAACTCGGCCGGGATCTGCCGGCGCCGCACCTCCAGCCGCTGCTCGACGCCGTCGGGGCCCTCGGCGGCCGCCACCGGGACCCCGCGCCCCGAAGAGCCGCCGCTGCCCATCGCTCACCGGGACCGGCACCGGGACCTGCACCGGACCCGGCGGGGAGAGGGGAGGGCGACGCCGTGGCCATGGCAACGCGCCGCGGCCAATGGGAGCCCGCGCCACCGGGGAAGAGGCCACGCCCCCGTCCCAGTCATGCCCCGCCCCGCCGTTCGCGCCCATTTAGGCCACGCCCGTAATTTCATTCACGCCCCGCCCCGCCGTTCCCACGGCCCCATTCCCGCCCTACTTGTCCCGGCTCTGTCCCCAAACCAGGCAGGACCCCCTCGCACCCCAGCAGTCCCAGCCCCGCTTCCAGCAGCCTGGCATCAGCGTCCTCACCCTGAATTCGGCGTGAGGCCCTAAATTGAGTGTGCGGTCCTTGGGCTGGGTGGGAATTCCTGAACTGGCGGGAGGGGCTCCCTGAGCTGTGTGTGGATGCCTTGATTAGGTGGGGGTCCTTAAACTGGTGGGGAGTCCCTCTGTGATCCCGCACATCCCCTGGGACCCTGCCGGTAGCCACTCCCCGGGGCACAGATCCCGTTTCCCATGATCAGGGAAGATATGGATGAAGCCTCTCCAAGAGCCCCTTCCCCGTGCCATGGCTGCCCGCCCCTCGGGGTCCTTCCTCCTCCTCATCCTCCTGCTTCCCACCACAGCCCTGCCCGGATTTTCCTGCCGCAAATCAGCTGTGTCATCCCAAAGGCGGCTCGGAAAGCTGGAAAGCCGGGCTCGTACAGCCCTCCAGCGGCAGCGGGCCAGGTGACACCCCCTGACCAACCAAACCACTCCTGCCAGCTTTTTGGGATGCAGGAAACCCCCAAAATGAGGGAGCAATCCAAAGGCATCGTGCAGGGTCTTTATTCCTCCTACAGGGATTTGGGAAAGGCCGAGGATGGGATTCCCAGGATGCAGCAGCACTTTTGGGGGGGGCATCACGTCAGGGGGTCATCGATGCGCCACAGGCTGGTGGGGCGGTTGTTGGTGCTGAAGCCACTGGGACTCGGGATCTGGACGCCCTCCACAGATCTCGGGGCCCAGGTGATTGGGGTCTGGGCCCACCAGCCTGGAAAATCCAGGGGGGATTGGTGAGAGGGGTGTCTGCTCCTCCTGGGGGCTGTGATCCCCCCCAAACTCACCTGGTGCTACAGGGGCCATCTGTGAGTGCTCGATCAGGTACTGGTTCTGGATACTGCCATACCCCAGCGGCTTCTGAGGGATGCAGTGAGTTGGGAGCGTGGTTCCTTGGGAAAAGGGATGGGACAGGGGACATGGCTGCACCCACCTTCTCGGCTGTGACTCCCTTGGGTCCCACCTGGAGCTCCGGGGGGGCGAAGGGGGCCGGGTAGCCCATGGCAGGCTGGTACTGTGTGGGGACACAGGGATGGGATCCTGCTCATTGCCATGCCCAGGCAGCTCCCGCTGCCTCAGAGCCCACTGGGAGCACTGGGACAGGATGTCCCCTGCCCCTGCCACCCCGTCCCTTTGCTTACAGTGCTGCACGTGGCAGGAAAGGAATCCATCCGACCATCACCGACACCAAGCTGTGGGATAGGAAAAGTGTTCCCTGGGGTGCTGAGGGGTGGGGGGGACAGGGGACACAATGGGGACAGGGCTCACAGGCTGCTCTGGCTCGGTGAGGTCACTCCTCGGGGTGGTCTCGGTGCCGCCCGACAGCTCCATCGCCCTTGGAGGGACATCTGTGGGGAGCAGATGGAGCAGGGATGTCCCCTGTGTCCCCAGGCCTGGCATTACCTGGATCCACCTGTCCCACTGTGTCTGAGAGGGACAGGGGGTCTCCAACACTCCCAAAACCTCCTGAGGTCTGACCTGGCTCCAGGAACACTGACATCCCAAAATCCCTGGAGTTGGATGTGTCTCTGGGACCATCAATAATCCCAAAACCTTCCTGATGTTGGAGCTGGACCTGGAACCCCTAGGGCCGCAAACCCTCCTGTGGTTGGAGGTTTCCTAGGAATCCTACCACCCCCAAATCCTCCTAAGGACAGAGCTTTCCCTGGGATCACCAAGACCCCAGAATCTCCTGGGAATAGAGCTTTCACTGGGATTTCAACACCCCAAAACCCTCCCACTGAGGCTGGAGCTCTCCCAAGACCCCAGAATCATACCTGGCTGGGCAGGAGTGGCGCAGTACCTCTGGATGCCGTATTCCCCAGATGTATTTGGGGCTCTCACCTCCCTGAAGCGGAGGCGGGAGAAGGAGATGCCAGCGGGATACTGACACTGCGGATCATCCACGTGCTCGGGCAGCATCCTTTGGTACTCTGGACGCCCGAACACCTTGAAGTCCTCGGCGGTGGTGGAAATGTCGGTGTCCTGGCTGGGGTGGGAATGGCTGTGATGGGGTGATCCCAAAAGGCGCCCCCCAAACTCCTGCAGCAGGGACCTACCGCTCCATGTGCGGGCAGAGCAGGGACCTGAGCTCTGAGTAGTTGTTGACGACATATCCCGAGCCGGTGTGGACGCCGAGGAGGGGGTGGATGCTCCTGTCACTGGGGAGCTCAATGGCCAAAACTCGCCCCTCCTGCACCTTTGGGGGTGACCCCCTGGGCCTCTTGCCAAAGGCCGCCTCGTAGCTGGTGACGTAGAAGCCCATGAGCTCGGAGGGGGAGCCCTTCACCATGGGGAAGCCCGTCCCCAATCCCGCGGCGGGCGAGTCCTGCGGCTGGGACGGCATCCTGCCTCTGGGAATGGGCCCCTGGCGCCGGGAATGGCCCGAGGCACGGCCCTACGCCATGGCTGGAGCTGCACTGGAGCTGCGGGCCCTTCCCGGCAGGCACGGAAGCTGCGGAATGTGCCCGGGGAACGCGACTCTATCTCCTGGTAACCGCGACAACGGGGACCTCCCCGAGGCTGTCACCGCAGGGCAGGAGGTGGGACAACCTCTCTGCTTGTCGCTGGAGGGCACCAACTGGGAATGTCCCGCTCCAGCTCCACGACAGCCCCCGCCCCGGGGTGGGGTCACCTCCTGGGGGTCCTGGGAAAAGGGGCAGGTGGGAATTGGGAACATCAGTGAGGTGGCAAGGGCCAGATCGAGCTGGGAATGTCACCGAGGGCACGACCCCGATGTCACAAAGCAGGAGAGGGGCAGGGCCAGCAGCCAGGCAAGGCCGGTAGTCAGGGCTTTATTCAGCATTGCATGAGTGTCCAAAGGCTGCTGGAAGAGGAGGAAAACCATAGGGAAGGTGGAAATGCCAGTCCAGAGCCCCATGTCCCCGTGCTAGTCCAGGGAATGGGGACAGAGGCATCCCCTCCCTCAGCGTGGTGCCTCAAACAGATATTCCAGGTCCGGCTGCCGGAGCCTCTGCTCCCTGTTCCTGTTTTTGGCAAACTCCCTCAGCATGGCCATCACATCCGTGTCGAACTCCGCTGGCGTGGGCTTCGCTTCTGAGGGGAAAACAGGAAAAATCAGCTCTGTGCTGTGCCCAGGTGCCACCCCGGTGTCCCAGGGCGTGGGCACACGTACCAGTGGCCCAGTAATAAATGTCCCAGTCGTTGCTGGGCTCGTTGATGAGGCGGTCGTAGCGGTTCAGCTGTTCCTCGCTCATGCGCGCCAGGTTCTCCTTGGCAAAGAGGCTGGAGAGGGATGGATTGGGATGAGATGAAGGAAGAGCTGGGATACAGGAACCAGCTCAGTGTGATCCTGGAAAACACCGACCGCCAGCCTGCCCTCCCTCACCTCTGTGGGTGGGAAAACACCTGCCCAGCATTCCCAGAGAAGCTCTGGAATCCCTTTACCCAGCCTGGTCTGATGGAAGGTGTCCCTGCCCATGGCAGGGGGTGAAATTGGATGACCCTTTAGTCCCTTCCATCCCAAACCATTCCAGGATTCCATGTGCTCGTTCATATGAGATATTGGAAAGGGATTCTTTCCTGAGAGGGTGCTGAGGCCCTGGAATGGACTTCCCAGAGAAGCTGTGGCTGCTCCATTCCTGGAAGTGTCCAAGCCAGGTTGGATAGGGCTTGGAGTAATCTGGGATAGGGAAAGGTGTCCTTAAGGTCCTTCCCCACCCAAATAATTTCAGAATTCCACAATTCTATGTCTCTAATCTCTCTTTCAACATCCAACTGGCCTTGTGTCCACATGTCCCACGATTTACAAACATCCTTCCCAAAGGATTTTGGCTCTCTGAGCTCTCCCAGTTCTACTCCACCACTGGATCCTGGACCAGCAGGTTCTTGGAGCAACTTATCCCTAGGATTTTTGCCCTACCTCAATGAACTCTTCCCTGTTAATGACTGGAATGCTCAGAGCCAAGCCCACCTGAGCAGGATGCAGTTTTCCAGCATCCCCCTTTTCCTGCTCTCGTACAGCAGCCGGGCTCTCTTGGTGTCCAGGGGCTCATCCGGATGCTCCTGCCAGGGGGGCAGCGGGATCTCCAGCACGTCCTTCCCGGAATCCGTGGGGGAATCCCCCCGGTAGCCGCGCTGCGGGATCAGCGGCCACAGGAGCTGCCGGCGCAGGGAGCAGAGCTGGAGGGAACAGGGAAAGCACAGGGACATCAGGCCTGGGAGTGCCTGCACACAGGGACCTCTCCAAATCCTACTGGACACGATTCCCACTCCCCCACAAGCCCCGCTGCCCAGACCCCATAAATCCCACAGACCTCCCTTTTCCCCCCAAAATCCCCTTTTGTCTGCTTAGATTCTCCTCCTTTTTTCCTCTCAATACGCTAATTTTCCTCCCATCCTGCCTCTCCCGCAAACTCACTTCTTTCCCCTCCTTTTCCTTCCCCCTCTCTCCCCGTTTTTTCCCTTTCCCACTTTCCCTTTCTTTACCCCCTTTCCCCACTGTTTTTCCCTCTCCTTCCCCTTTTACCCCCTTTTTACCCTTTTCCTCCCATTTTACCCTGTTTTTCCCGCTCTCCCTCCCTTCTCTCCTCTTTTCCCCCTTCCCCTTTCCTTTGCCCTCCCAGTTTCCCCCCTTCCCCCCCCTACCCTGGCCGCCGCCATCTTGCCGGACGCCGCTCTGGCCACGCCCCCTCCCGGTTGGATGGGGCGGGGCGTGCCGGAAGTGGGCGTGGCCACGCCCGGAAGTGGGCGCGGCGGCGCTGGCGGTGAGCGCGGGCGGCGCGCGCGGGGCTGGGATCGGGGGAGGGGGGGCCCAGGGTGGGGGGCGCGACCTATCGCGACATATCGCGACCTGCCACCCCCTCCCCTCACATTCCCCCTGCCCACAAACCCCCCAGCCCGGGCCCCGCCGCTCCGCAGGGCCGCATATGGCGGGGACGGGGCGGCGCGGAAAAGGAGGGGGGGGCAGTGGGGGATCGTGGGGGGCACAGGGAATTTGGGGGGTAACAGGGATTTGGGGGGGAGACAGGATATGGAGGGACGAGAGGATTTGGAGGGAAATGGGATTTGGGGGGGCACAAGGATTTGGGGAGCAGAGGGGATTCAGGGGGACACAGGGATTTAGGGGGCACGTAGGATTTGGGGGGGACACAGAGATTTAGGGGGAAGAGGGGATTTGGGAAGCAGAGGGGATTTAGGAGGTAGAAGGGATTTGGGGGGGGCAGAGGTATGTGGAGGGAAGAGGGGATTTAGGGGCACACAGTGCCTGGGGTGAGGAAAGGGGATTTGGGGCTCGCAGGGATTTGGGGGGACGCCCCCAGCCGGTCCCCAGGGCCTCAGTGACCCCCTGCCCCCATTCCCAGAGCACCTTCCGTGTCCTGGCTCTGCCCGGTCCCAGCCCGGGCTCCCGCTCTTCCCGCCTCTGGAAATATGTCCGAGGGAGTGGATCTGATTGACATCTACGCCGACGAGGAGTTCACGCAGGTGAGGGCTGGATGGGGGTGCACATCCCCCCCTTTTCTTTCGGGAAGAGATCCCAGTGTCCTGCAGCTCATCCTGGTGGAAGATGCAACTGGTGTGGCTGGGAAAAGGGAAGGATCGTTCCCAATCGTTCCCAAATCTCGGTGGCTGCCACCTCCAGCTGTGATTAAACGGTTTCCCTGGGGGTTGTGACACGTGGCTGGTCACGGAATGTTTGGGATTTAGGAGCTTAGCTGTGTCCTGGTTGGAAAAATGAGAAATTCCAGCTGGAAGAAGCATTTCCAGGGAATTACACAGTGAGGGGATACCAGAAGCCAAATCCATGGGATCACCCAGGCTGGAATCTGTGCAGGAGCTCGCTGTTCCTGTGCTGCTTGTCCCATCCCAGGAATATCTGGGATTCACAGGAGGAAATGATGAAGGAAGGGGGTGTTGGAGAAGCAGATTTTAGGGAGTTCTTGGATATGGGAAAGCAAGTGCGAAGGCAGATGTTGGAAAATTCAAAACTGCTTGTGGAGAGAAGTTGGCAGGAGGAAAAGTCATGGAAACTGGAAGCAAAGCACCCGGAGGAAGGAATCACCATGGAGAAAGGAATTCCTGTGAGCTCCTGCAGTGATCAAGAGAAGCTTCTTCTGGTTACTGGGTGAGAATATCCCATGGAATCTCCTGGGAGGACCAAGTGGATGGAGGATTCTCAAAGCTGGAATGGTTCCTCCCTCTGGGATGTGTGGCAGGAGAGCACCGGGAATAAATCCATGCCAGGATCAAAGCAGTGGGGAGGTGCTGTGGTGTCCCTGTGGCACTCCAGGGATGCCAGTGCAATTCCAAATCCCACATTCCCACGTGGTGATTCCCTCTAACAGTGCCCAGCTTCATCCCTGTGCACCTCAACTCAGTGTGCATGGATGGGGAGCAGGAGAATCCCTCAAATCTTCCAAGCTGAATCCCCTAAGTAGCAGAACTGAGGGATTCCAAGGGATTCCTCCTCTAGCCCCTCCTTCCTATTTTTGGTTTTGACTTTCTGAAACTTCCAGGCGGGAATCTTCCAGCCTTGGGCTGTGTCCAAAGGCTCCTGGTGGAGGTGGGAGCGTGGGAGTTGGATTAACCAAACACTTGAGCTTTTTTGGGAAATGAACACAAAACTACAGCTCCCTTTTCAAATCATTCTTTTATCAGCTCCAGGGAAAGAGCTGGATGCAAAAGTTCAGGGAGAGGGAAAATGGTTGGACTTTTTGGATTCCTGGGTTTCCACAATCTTTGGAAAGCTGTGTGCTGAGCATCCTTCTCTGTCCAGCTCCCAAGAGGGTGTTTGCAATTCCCTGATCCTCAGACTGTCTCCAGCAGAAAACATTGTCCAAACTGCCTGGAATTGAAAATCTGGGAGCAGAACCTCTCGTTTTTGTGGCACACCAGCTCCTGTGGGACGGATCCTCATGGAGTGATTTTGTGGGATGAAACATTCAGCACAATGTGAACGAGGAACTGGGATCCACAGTAAACACAGCACTTGCTGGACATTCCAAATTAAATATAGTCTGGGAGAGAATGGGAATTGGGAGGCAGATCTAGGACATGCTGGGATTCCCAGCTTTGGTGCTTCCTGAGCTTCCTCTACCATAGAGATAGATCCAATGTGTGAGAGCTCCTACCCTAAAAAGGGCTTTTTGCCCAAAAATGAGCAAGTTTGGGGTGCTGGGCATGGTTTGAAGGGGGTGTGCAATTCCAAAGTTGGATTTTTGGGACACATGTTGCCAAGGAGCAATAGGCTCATCCCTATTTGGGATTTGGTTTTGCCTACCATTTGGTTTCCACCACTGAATTCGTGCCCTCCAAATTGGGAATTTCTTCCTGGTGGCAGCAACAGGGTCTTCTATTGTGTGGGATCCAAGTGGGCTGATCCTTGGAATGTGCTGGAGCTCAGTGGGGGGTTAGATGAGATATTGGGGAAGAATTTCTTCCCTGTGAGGATGGTGAAGTCCTGGAATGGATTTCCAGGGAAATTGTGGCTGCTCCATTTCTGGAAGTGTTCCAGGCCAAGTTGGACAGGGCTTGGAGCAACCTGGGATAGTGGAAGGTATCCCATGGCAGGAGGTGGGATGGGATCATCCTTAAGGTCCTTATTCCAACCCCAACCATTTCATGATTCCATGAAATCAGAGACCATCATCCTGTTTTTTGGGATTGCCCAGGCAAGGGGTGGCTGTAATTCCCAACTGTGCATAGACCCAAACCAAATGATTTGGGCCTTAAACCTTTGAACTCGGCTTGGAAATTCCGCTTGGGAATTGGGACAGCAGGTTTGGAAAGGGCAAAGAAGGCTTCCCAAGCCCTTCCCAAGGCAGGATCTCATGACATTTTCCCAGCAGGACCCGGAGTTCAGTAATGCTGACCAGATGGATCTCTACGACGACGTGTTAGCAGCCAGCTCCCAGCCCCAGGAAAAGCGTTCCAGCAGCTCGGAAGCGCCTCCGGAGATCCGTCAGGAGCCGTCTCCCAAGCCCAACAGCAAACCCCCGGCCATCCTGTACACCTACAGCGGCCTCCGGAACAAGAGGGCCGCCGTCTACGTCGGGAGCTTCTCCTGGGTGAGCTCATCTTCCTGGGAAATTCGGGATTCCTGGGGAACCTCTGAGGGGCTGCTGGGCTCTCTAGGGGAGGGGAAGGGATTTTGAGGGGCCTGCTCCCCCTCAATGCTGAGCTGGATTGTGAGCTGGGCTCGGCTTTGTGATCCTCAGGGAAAAGGGATTTGTATCCCTGAGGAGCTTCTGGGCAGGGGTATCTGCTGATGTCCCTTTGAAGCTGTAATTTTGGGGTGCTGCTCCTGAGTTGCCTTTTCCTGCTCAGGGATGCAGGAACAGTTTTGGGAAGGCTCTGTCTTGTCAGGAGAACTTGTTGCTGTTATCCATTCCCAAGGCTTGTTCTGGATGATTTTAAGCTCCCTGAGGAAGTCTGGGGGTGACATTCCTCATGTTGGTAGGGGGACACTGGGGACAGACATGGATACCATAGCCTTTCCCTATGCCCTCAGTGGACGACTGACCAGCAACTGATCCAGACCATCCGCTCCATTGGAGTCTATGACGTGGTGGAGCTGAAATTCGCGGAGAACCGAGCCAATGGCCAATCCAAGGGGTGAGAGCCAATGGAATTTCGGGTGGGAATGATGGGAGCCAGGCCCTCATGGCCACATCCATTGTTTGGTGGAGGGTGAGGAGCAGCCAGTGCTTTTCCTGCCTGAGACAGGGAATCCATGGAGCATCCCAAAGAGCATGGAGAAGTGAGGAGGGGGAGTGGAACGGTGGGATGGGATCAGGAGGAGGGGCTGGGGGAGGTCTCTGCCGCAGGTTCAGGGCTCAACCTCCCTCTCTCCCGCACAGGTATGCGGAGGTGGTGGTGGCCTCCGAGAACTCGGTCCATAAACTCCTGGAGCTGCTTCCTGGAAAGATCCTGAATGGAGACAAGGTGGAGGTGAGGCTGGCGACCCGGCAGAACCTGTCGCAGTTCGAGGCTCAGGCTCGCAAACGTGAGTGCGGCACCGGTGTGAGGCGGGGTGGGGGTTCTATCTCACACACATCCCAAATCCCCCCAGATCAGCTGCCAGGCCCAGCCCAGCGAGCCCTCGGGATGGGGGGAAGCCTTGCCAGGAGCGTCTGGGGGTTGTTTTTCCCATTCCTGAGCCGGATTAGCTCCTGACCCGAGTCTTTATGATCCCCTTTTAGGTGCTCCCACACTGCGAAGATCCCTCGTAGCCTCCTCCTCCTCCTCTCCAAACTGAATGGGCTTAAGCTCTTCAGGCTCTCAGCATAGCTAAGACCCTCCATATCTATTAGTAGCTCCTCTCTGGATCTGCTCCAGAATTTTTCCATCCCTGCGGAGGTAAGGTGCCCAACACTGGAGGAATATTCCAGCTGGGGCCTGGCCGTGGGCGTCCCTCAATGGCAATAGGTGGTCCTGGCCTCACTCCGCAGCGATGCGATGGGATCCGCAGGGATTGTCCTGGCAGGAGCATGTCTGAGGAGGTCTTGGCCAGCTCTGGTCGTTGTAGATCCCTTGGCATGTTTTGTGCAAGGAAAACTCCCCCTTCCCAGCAGAGTTGCTTCGCTCCCTTCCTTTGGCTCAGGTGCCCGAGGGGATCAGCTGCTTGGTGCTTAGGCTGTGTCCCAACTTGCCCTGCAGTTTTGGTGGAGCAGGGAGTGTTCCCTGGGCCGAGTTCCGGCTGCCCCCAGGGCACAGCAGAGCTCCCATGCACCCTTTTGGCACAGCTGGGAGCTGTGGCTCCTGTCACACCCCTTCTGTCTCATCCTCAGTGCCTCTTTGGATAGCGCAAGACTTCTTGACCCTCTCGGAATGCTGAGTTTTCCTTCCTCTAGCAGCAGCTCTGTTGCTGTCAGCACTTGAGTTCTGTCCCCTCATGTTCTTCCACGCTTGGGCCTCTCCAAATCCATGTGTGGATCTCAGGCTGTCCGGGTCTTTGGATGTCTTTGGGGATCTCTCACCATTCTTTGTGGCTTTTGGCTCCTGTCCCTGTGACCTGCCTGTCCCCAGGGCACTGTGCAGGGTCTTGCTGGAAAGCTGGGCCCCTCTTGGAAAAACACATGGAAGTGAAGGCTATGTGTGGCCGGCTGGATCTCTCTCTGGGCACCTCCAGCCCTCCAGGGGTGGGAGGAAGAGGAGGAGCAGGAGGTCTCGGAGACCCGGACGCCCTCCAGCTGCACCTCACAGCTCTTTCCCCGTGCCGCTTCCAGGTGTGCCGCCGCGGGCCCACTCCCGGGATTCCGTGGATGCGGTGGACGGCCGGGCGACGCCGACGGAGAACGCGCTGCCCCCCGCCCGCATGGAGAAGCCCCCCTCGGTCCTGCCCTTCTTCAGCCGCCCCCCCGCGCTGCCTCTCATGGGGCTACCCCCTCCCCCCATGCCCCCCCCGCCTCCCCTCTCCTCCGCTTTCGGAGTCCCTCCGCCTCCTCCTGGAATTCCCTACCAGCACCTGCTGCCCCCGCCGCCCCGGCTGCCCCCGCCCCTGGCCGTGCCCCCGCCGGGGGCCGTGCCCCCCGCCCTGCACCTCAATCCCGCCTTCTTCCCACCGCCCACCGCTGCCCTGGGACCCCCTCCAGATACCTACGGCAAGGCCATGGCTCCCTACAACCACAGCAGGTGAGCCGGGCAGGAGTGGGGTTGGGATGCTCGGGGAGGATCCCGCTGAACCCCCGTTCCTGCTGTGCCCACAGCCGGGAGCTGGGCCCGCCGATCCCGGCCTTGAGCGAAGGCGAGTTTGAGGAGATCATGAACCGCAACCGCGCCATCTCCAGCAGCGCCATTTCCAAGGCGGTGTCCGGCGCCAGCGCAGGTACTTCTCGTGTCCCTCATGTCCCCCGTCCAGGGATGGATTCCCGCTCCTGACCCCCTGCTCTGCTCCTCAGGGGATTACAGCAACGCCATCGAGACGCTGCTCACAGCCATCGCTGTCATCAAGCAGTCGCGCGTGGCCAGCGACGAGCGGTGCCGCGTCCTCCTCTCTTCCCTCAAGGATTGCCTGCATGGAATTGAGGCCAAATCCTACAGCAGCAGCTCCAGCAGCAGCTCCAGGTATCCCCCTGGATCCAGAGAAGGGGATCCTCCCTGCAGGTGAGCGGCTAAAAAATCACTCTTTGGGTTCTGTCTCCTCTTCTCCCCCAGGAAAAGGCACCGATCCCGGGAGCGCTCTCCCAGCCGGTCCCGCGAGAGCAGCCGGCGGCACCGGGATCTGCTCCACAGCGACGATCGGCATGAGGATTATTTCCCAGAGCGCAGCCGGGAGCACGAGCGGCATCGGGACAGGGACAGAGACAGGGACCGGCACCACTGAGACAGGTGGGAGGCTGGGGAATCCCCTGGAAGCATGAGGGATGAGGGAAGGGCGCTCCCACCATTCCTCTCCTCTCTCCCGACAGGAATTTGGCAGGAAGTGGTTTTTAATGGACTCTATCTCCTCACCTCGACCAGGATGCCGTGCCCGAGGCTGCTCCGCCCCATCCCGGTCCCTTCCTCGCCACCGCAGCCCCCTCCGGGCGGGACCCCCGCCCGCACCTCGTGGCCTTGGGAATCCCCCCCACCACTGCTGCTGCTTCCTGGGGCCATCCCGCTCCGCTCCGTGGATACTCGGACCCAAAGAGAAATGGTGCTTTTATTCCATGGAGGGAGGTTTGTGAGCCCTTCCCAGTCCGGGGGGGAACAGAGGAGACGGAGCCCTCCCTGTGCAGCTCGGGGGCTTGGAGATGCACAGCTCCCGATCCTGGGATCAGGAGCCACGTGCCGTCCTCTGCATTGCCTGGGGACACTCACGTCCCCATCGCCCTGGTGGGACACTGTGCCACGCCCCTCCTTTGGCCCTCCACCCTCCAGGAGCTGGGAAAAAGGGGCTGGAGCTGGGTTGGGGGTCATCCTCTCTCTCCCGACATTCCCCACAGCAGCATTCCCACGCAGATGGCAGCTCCGGCCCCTCCCGCAGAGCCTTCCTTGTTTTAGAGGAAGCGGAAGAGGCAGGGCAGGCTGTGACCCCCTTGTGTCCCCCCAGAATCCCAAGAAGGAGAGGGAGGGAGAGCCCAGGAGGGTCAGGATGAGCTGGGACACACTGGGTGACTTCCAGGGCTGGAATCACGTTTGGGTAGGAAAACCCAGGCCCTGGAAGTCTTTTTAAGTTGAAATAACCTAAATTCAGGAAAAACCACCCCGATTTTCCCAAGCCCCACGAGGTGGGAGCACTCGGCAGGAGAGCTCCGGGTTTTTTTTTACTTACCGCCACAGATTTTTAGTTTCTTTCCAAATAGTGGAAGGGGGAAAAGATTCCCCCCTAATTGCAGAGCAAATCCCTGGAAGCCCCGGCGAGGCGCCGCCCCTCCTGCTCGCAGTGATTAGATTTGTCTTTGGATAGGTTGGAATTGTGTAATAAACTCAGATGACGTTGTCAGTCTTTTACACAGAGCTCCTGTTGCCTTCCTACAGTGGGATTTGGGATAATGAGGGAATGGGAGGGATTTGGGGAGGTCTGTGCACCTGTTGTCCCTCACCCTTTTCCTCCTCCAATGGGTTCCTGTGCTTCCCAAACTGGCTCTGAGGTGCTGGAAGCACCTGAGCATTCCCAGGGGGGACCCACATTCCTGGGCACCAAGTAAAAATAAATATTTATTGGAAAATAGTGAATTATTCTGGAAGAAGGTTGTAGAAAAAAAAAGGATTCTTCATACCTTGAGCTGGCTCAAGCTCTGAGGAGTCCAAGTGGATTAGAGAATGGGAAAGGTGGGAGGGATATGTCCAGGGGGCAGTGGGAAAAGGGAGGGATGAATATGTGGCACCAGGTCCCTGGTGAAGTGGGAAGCAGGAAAAATGGGAGGGATATGTCCTCATAGAAGTGACAAAGGTGGGAGGGATGTGTCCAGGTGGCACCAGGTGAAATGGGCAGTGGGGAAGGAGGGATCCTCCCCCTTCCCGGGGCTGGGAAGTGGAACTGGCACGGGTGATGCTCCCCTGTGTCCCTGGGCCGTGTCCTCAGTAGGGATCCGTGCTGTGGGAAAGGACAGAGACAGGGATGTGTGGGTGCCAAACCAACCTGGCAGCTCCCGCGCCGGCTCCCCCAGTTCCTGGGATGCAGCACCTGGAGAAGGAGAGGAGCGCCAGGACGCCCAGGAGCAGCTCCAGGCCGTAGAAGAGGAGCAGGATGGCGCTCAGGAACGCTTCCAGGCGCAGGGAATATGTCTGGAGCAGCAGGTAGTACACGGCCAGCGCGGCTGCCGGCACTGTAAGTGCCAGGCTGAGGGACAGCGGCACCTTCCGCTGGCACAGGTTCCCCTTGGAGCCTTTGGAGCACAGAGTTGGGATCATACCATGGAAATCATGGGTGGGGAATTAAAAGTCCCGTTCCCGTGGGCAGGGACACCCTCCTCTAGCCCAGGTTGCTGCCTGCCCCATTCAGCCTGAACATCCAGGGGTGTCTTTGGGGGTGTCCCGGGACTCTGCACTCCCTGTGGAGCCTCTGGCATTCAGGGACACTCACCGAAGAAGATGCGTGTGGCCTCAATGCCGAGGTAGAGGAGGAGCAGCACCACGTCCAGCACCAAGTTGGAGACGGGATAGGGCAGGAGCAGCACTGCAGGAAAAGCACCGCCCTCAGCACCACATTCCCGCCCGTCCCGGCGGGATCGGGAAGAGTTCTGGAGCGAAGGACTCACCTTTGTACACGAACACGAACGCTTCCAGGAGAAAATATGTGGCGCAGTACCAGCCGTTGAGGAAGAGCAGGACCTGCAGCGGAGCCGAGGAGCGATGGCGGTCTGAGGGGACACGGGGCGGCCATGAGAGGGGGCAGGGGGCGGCCGTGGCAGCGCGGCCCCCGGAGCCCTGCAGCGCCTCGGCCGCCCCCCTGCCTCGTTCCCAGCGTCGCTCCCAGCCCGGTTTCCTCTCGATACCCCCCGCACCCTCCGGGATGCCCCGTTTCCCCCCCCCGGTCCCGCTCCTACCCCTGGGCGCCATCTTCCATCTCCATGGGAACCGCCGCCGCCGCGCTCGCCCGCACGGGGGCGCCGAGGGCGAGGGCGCGAAGCGTGAGGGCGGAGCCGCTCTATGGCCCGCCCCTCTCTGTGGTTTGGAGGCGAGCGCGCTGCCGCTCTAGCCACACCTCTCTATGGTTGGAGGACCGAGCGTTGCGACGCGGGTTCGAGTCCCCCTCCCTCCTGACCCCGCCCCCGGTATCCATCGGGACAGGAATCCCACACCGGAGCGCGGGAATGTCCGCGTTTGGTGGCTGCACTGTAACCCAGGAATTCCACACCGGAGCACAGGAATGGCGGCTGCATATGCAGCGCCGAGCTGGGTTACAATGTAAGGAGTGCAGCCCTCACACCGGGTGGGCACAAACACCCGGCAGCCTCTGGAAAGCACATCCGATTTATTCCTTTAGTGTTTCCAAAAATATTCCAGTCCCAACCGTGGCTGTAGCAGTGAAACACAGGGATGCCCCCCAAGCCTCCTGCTGACTCCCAAAATCCCAAGGGCCGGACCCCAGAGAAAGGATGAGCCGGAACCGACGCCGACAGAGCCGGTGGAGTGCAAGGAGACTCCAGGGGATCCATCAGCCACGGAAGTGGGCAAATTCCTTGCGGAGCCAGAGCGAATCCTGGTAGAACAGGGGGTCTCCCAAGTGCACAGCTGTCCTCTTGTAGAAGTAGCAGTAAAGCACGGCCGCTGCAGGGAATTTTGGGATGAGAGAGGGCCCCCAGCACCCCCAAAGGATGTGGGATCCCACCCTGATCCTTGGAGTCCTTACCCAGCCTCTGGAAAACGAACAGGGTCTGAAGGCCTTCAGTCCAGATGAAGCGGCTGGAGTCACGCCAGCGCAGGTTCTGAGGGGGTTGGAAAACTGGGAGTAACCCCTGGAGCAGTTTTGTTGAGCCCTCCCAGACCCCTCACCCCATTCCAAAGGTTCTGAGCGGGATGGAGGGACATCAAGGCAGGAATTACACCTGGAGAAGTTTGGGAAGCTCCCCACCCCAAAGGTTAAGCAGCTCAGGGGATTTAGGCATTGAGCCCGGACCTATTCCGGCTTCAGACTGCAGATCCCTGCAAATCCCTGCAAATCCCCTTCCTGGACAGCGTGGGCAGCACCAGAGCAGCTGCTGTGGCTCCTGACCCCCCAAACATTCCCTGTGCTCCAGGGCAGCAGGAGGGAGGGAACTCCAGGAGGTGTCCAGGGGATGGGAACTGCTCCATTGGGAAGGAGCTAGGAAGGAGTTTATCCAGGAAAGAAAAGGGGAAGGTGCTGCCAGGACAGATCCAGGAGCCTGCACAGCCATCAGAGCTGTGGGAAGGGAAAGGGCTGCCCCCAGGTATAGGGATTAATCCCAGAAAAAGCAGGAGCTGCTAGCACAGGCTTTTCCTGGGGAAATAATGAGCTGGGATGGGGCTGGCATTGGGCAGGACACTTCCAGGCTGATGCCAACCACAGGGTGATGGAATGGGACATCTTCCATGGGACACCTTCCAGAGAGAAACCATGAGAAAGGACTGTGGGAAGCTGGGGGTCATGGAAAAAGCCCTTGGGAGAATCCAGCAGCTGTGCCCACGCCATCCTACCATAATCCAGACGTGGAAGGAGATGCTGAGTGCCAGGTAGGCTGCAGAGAGCAGGATGGTTCCCTTGAATTTATGGAACAGGAGGTTGACCAACCCCGCCTGGAACACGTAGGTGTTGAAGAACATGAGGAAGACGATGATGACGTTGAAGACGATGGCGATGTCCTGGATGCTGCCGGGAGAACAGAGGGATTGTGGGGTCCTGGATCTCCTGGATCTGCTTCCAGGGCTTTCCCCACCTTCCCTGTACTCACATGAAGAGGACGAGCTGCACGGCCGGAGCCGTGCGCAGCAGCTCCGAGAAGGAATTCACAAAGAGGTCGTAGGAAAGCAGCAGGAACTGCAGGAACAGCACCAGGCTGTAGTTGCTGGGCTGGAGCATCCTCCTTCCTGGGGCTTGCAGCCCTCAGCCCCAGCATTCCCAATGGATCATGGCGCTGAGGGGGATCAGCAGGGCCTCTCCCGACTTCCCAAACCTGGAGGGGGAACACGGGGATTGGGATGGATCCCAGAAACCAGGAAAACCCAATGAGCTGCATCCTCCCTCTCGTCCAGTGTCTTCCTTGCCCCTGAAATGCACCCCAATCCTGATGTGAGGCAATCCAGGGACGAGTGAGACGTGCCGTCCGAGGAAGCAGTGTCCAAGCAGGTTATTCCTGGCTGTTCCCAGCTCCGTGGCCAGTTCAGAGCAGGCTTGGGCATGTCCCATTCTGGGCACAGGGAGAGAGGAGTGAGGAGAGACAGACGGGAATTTTTGGACACCGGAGCAGGTACAGCCCTCGTGGGACACATATCCCACGGGAACAGGCCCCTCAGGGATCATCCTGGCTGGAGAGGGACGGAGGGGACAGGGATTTCCCGTGTCCCGGCAGGAAAGGGCTGTGCTGGGGGCTGAATTCCCTGAGGGGGTGACATGGTGACAGACGGGAGTAAAGGGGCTGGGAAAGGACGGGAAGTAGCTGGAAACGCGGAGGAAGAAACGCTGGACATGGGAGCGAGAAACTGACAGACGGGAGGGGGGAAGGAGCTGGATATGGGGATGAAGAGAACACTCTCTGCCCCTCCAGATCCCGCGTCACTCCGCCCCTTCTCACAGCCACCACTGCGGAGACCCCGGGCCCCCTCTCGCCGCTCTCTCCCCCTGTCCCTGCCCCCTCCCCGCTCCCGGGGCCGCCCCCGCGATACGCCCAAACCCCGCTGGGTGCCGGAGGTCCCGGTCCCGGCGGTCCCGCTGGGTCCCCGCCGTGCCCCCGCCCCAGGCGCTCACCCGCCGCCGCCATCTTGGTCCCCATGGAAACGGCCGCCAGAGCCGGAAGTGAAGGCGGAAGTGGAGGCTGGAGGACCCGCGGGGCCGCTCTGGCCGCCGCTCCCCTCTGTGGCAGCGCATTGGGGTGCGCGGGAAAACCATAGAGATGAGCCGGCAGAGCGGCGCTCGCCAAGATGGCGGCTCCCAGTGACGAGGAGGGGGCGGTGGGACCCAGGTACAGCCCCGGGGTTGGAAGGACCGGTGGGCGGCTCCGGGGTTGGGAGGGGCCGAGGGACCCCGTGGTCTGGGTTTTGGGTGGAGTCAGGGCCGGGTGTTTTGTTCCAGGTCCAGGGGAGTCTGAGGTTTGGGGGGGGGCTGTGAAGACACGTGTTCCCAGATTTCGGGGAGTCATGGCACTGAGTGCCCCAGGTTTGGGAGATCCGTGAGTCTCTGTATCCCACATTTTGGGGAACCATGGGGCCGCGTGTCTCCACCCGTTTCCTGTCACTATGTCCCGTGAGGCAGCTGATTTGAGGGTGTCGGGACATCCCCCGTCCCCGGAGGGGACAGAAATACCCATTTCTGGGGGCACATGCAAATCACATGCAAATGAGAGCTGTCAGGCTCCTGCCAGGGGGACCATGACAGCTGACACTGAGAGCCCCTTGCTGCCATTCCCTGGGCTGCCGTGCCCAGGAATTCTGCTCTGCATGTCCTGTTCCATCGCTGGCGTCCGTCCCAGTCCAGAGCACAGCTGGACTCTGGTCACCCCCTCAGCGTTCCCAGTTCCCCTTTCCGTGGTTCCTCCTGGCAATGTCAGAGAGCCCCAAAAGGCCCCTCGATCACCCCCAGGTGCCACCATCCTGGATCCATCCCTGCCACCATTCCCAGACTGGAAAGGAGCTGGGCCATCTGTGGCTGGGAAGCAGCTCCATCCCTGTCACCTTCCCCAGGCTGGGAAACAGCTGCCCCCCCACACCCTTTTGGGGCTCCCAGTTCCTCTTTCCGTGGCTCCTCCCTGGGACCGCATCCGGAGCCTGAGCCGGCTCCTCGCTCACCCACAGGTGCCACCACTGCTCCCCAGCCATGCTGGACGTGCCCTTCCTGCCCTTCAGCGCCTTCCTGGGAGCGCTGGGACTGCTCTGCGTGGCCATGGTGGGCACCTGGTGCCAGCACTGGCGCGGGGGCTTCTCCCTGGACGGCAGCTCCCGCACATTCAACTGGCACCCAGTGCTGATGGTGACGGGCTTGGTGGTGCTCTACGGCGCAGGTGAGCAGAGGGAGCGCGGGGATCCCGCCATGCCTCCTTCCTGATGTTTTTTCCCCTCACAGCTGCCCTGGTTTACCGCATTCCCCACACGTGGAGCGGCCCCAAGCTTCCCTGGAAGTTGCTGCACGGCACCTTGGCTTTGGGAGCGTTCATCCTGACCGTGCTGGGGCTGGCAGCCGTGTTCTGCTTCCATAACTCCCAAGGGACGCCCAACATGTACTCGCTGCACAGCTGGATGGGGCTGGCAACTGTCCTGCTCTTCTCCTGCCAGGTGGGAATCCCTCCTGCATCCCCCCATCCCTCCGGCATCCCGAGTTTTCCACCCTCACGTTCTCTTCCCACAGTGGGCGGCGGGTTTTGGAGCGTTCCTGCTGCCCTGGGCTCCCACCTGGCTCCGGGCACTCTACAAGCCCATCCATGTTTTCTTTGGCTCCACCATCCTCATGCTGTCCGTGGCTTCCTGCATGTCAGGAATCAACGAGAAGCTTTTCTTCAGCCTGTGAGTGTCAGGGGCAGGGGGGTGGGCTTGGGAAGATCCCTCACAGGGATAGGGGGGCACTCAGGATGTGGATTTGGGCTGGATCTGGGAGGGACCAGCGCAGAGCAAAGGGAACTGAGCACTTCCTCAGGTGTGTGGCTCCCTGCACAC
Source organism: Zonotrichia albicollis (assembly GCF_047830755.1). Classification (NCBI taxonomy): domain Eukaryota; kingdom Metazoa; phylum Chordata; class Aves; order Passeriformes; family Passerellidae; genus Zonotrichia; species Zonotrichia albicollis. The sequence continues at coordinate 48,268,205 of NC_133824.1, forward strand.
TTCCCTGCAAAGTTTGGGGGGGGAGTTTGGGAATATCCAGAACATTCCCAGCCTTTCTTCCCTGCTCCAGGAAGAATGGGACCATGGCATACAAGCTCCTGCCGGCCGAGGCCGTGTTTGCCAACACCCTGGGGCTCCTCATCCTCATTTTTGGAGTGCTGGTGGTGGCTGCCCTGGCCAGGCCCAGCTGGAAGCGCCCGGATTCCGACTCCCCGGACTCCCGCCAGGTACAGGAGGTGCTGGGAGGATTTGGGAAGCTGAACTGGGAGCTGCCCCCCAGCACAGTCCTGAGGGTGGGGAAGGATTGAGGGACCCCGGTTCATCCCTGTCTCCCACAGCCCCTGCTCTCTGCCGAGCGCTGATCCCAGGGATCTCCAGCACTGCCAAGCTGCATCCTTGTGCCTCCACGTGCCAGCTCCTGCCTGGATCCCGGGCCATGCCCAACCCCAGCGCTTGCCGGTGCCATCCCTCAACGCCGCAGCTGGAGCTGCCGGAGCCTCGCTGGGACAACCAGGAGCATCCTTGTCACTGCCACTCCAGAGGATCCGGCTCAGGGTGGAGCCACTCAGGGGCCTCATGGACATGGAATAAAATACTGGCTTCTGCAGGGCTCTGGCACTCAAATCACTGGGGACAAGGGAGGGCCTGGGAGCTGGGAGCTTGGGAGTAGGTCTTGGCCAAGCCAAGCTGTCCCTTCCAAGGGCTTGTCCTTGCTGGTTGCCTGGAGACATGAGACAGCTCCCCGTGGTCACCCCACGGGATTCAGGATCATGCTCTGCCCTGTCCCTGCTTCTCCTTTGCCCCTTTCTCAGACTCGCCCCCAGACCCCGTGCCCAGAGCCATGTGAGCTCTGTGGCTTCCCCTCCACACCCTGGGTTTCCTTCCTCCCCCAGTCACAGGATCCCTGTTCCCATCTCCCTTCCCAGCCTGGAGCAACGGGGGGCACCCCCACACCCCCAGATTCCACCACCCACCCCTCCAGGCTAGCATGGGGCACACGGAGGATTACTGGGGGCCACGTCCTAAGGTTTATTGAGAAACATCCTTGAAGGAGCACAGGGGGTTGTTGGGATACACCTCCCTGTCACGTGGGTGGCACAAGTGTTTATTGTGATAACCGTTTTGATGACTACAAGGGGACACAGGTTTTTAGGGATACACATCCCTGTAATTACTGGGTGCCCAGGGGGTCCCGCATCCCCTGCAGCACCGCCCCCAGCACTGCTGCCACTGCCACAGCCCCGGCATCGGGCTGGTCCAGCCGGGATGAGTGCACGTAGCTGGCTCTGCCCGCCCCAGCCTCCATGTGCCTGGTGGCCTCCGCCGCCGCCTCCGCGCCCTGCCGGGGAAAGCAGGGTGTTCTCCAGGACAATGGCAGGGACTCCCATCCAATTGTCCCGCTGTCCCAGCTCTCCATACCTGGACAGCTGCCGCCAGCACTTGGAGTGGGTCAGCACCTGGATTGCGCAGGGAATGCAGAGCCTGTCCGGCTGCAAACAGCGAATCCAGCTGCAAAGGGTGGGAATTAGTCTGGGAGCCTGGGCTGAGGCCAGGTGGGAACTCCCTGGCATCCTCCTGGAAGCTTTCCCAGCTCCTGGGCTCTCCCAGCACTCACCATTGTCCGGTCTCCTGGGGCGGCTCCTCCGTACCTGTGTGGGATACAGGGAAATTCAGGGGGGATTGGGATTCCCAGGGGGCTCTGGGGTTCCACAGCCACGGCACTGACCTCTGCATGGCCTCAATCCCGGCGTCCATGGCATCAGCCCACGCCCCGGAATCGCTGCGGCCACGCAGCCTCTGGCTAGCCGCCGTCAGGAACAGCCCGTAGAGCTTTGGGAATACCATCAATCTCAGCCTGGAACCACGGCCCCATTCCCAGGTGTGTTCCCCCATTCCCATCTCCATTCCCATTCCCACTCACCACTCCGGAGGAGCCTCCCATCTGCGCCAGCACCACATCAGCCAGGGAGGAGAGCAGCAGACCTGGGGCAGCCGGAGGTGGCCGGGAGCGCATCCATTCCTGGATGGCTGTGGGAATAGAAGGGATAACGGGATGGGGGGTGGCCCTGCAGTCCCCTGTCCTTCGTGGGGACAAGCAGGGACAGCCCTCAATTCCATAGGGAAGCTGCCACTGGATGCAGGATACAATTACAGGAAGGGACCCCCCAGGTTTCCTTGGTCCCAGGAAGGGATGTCCTGGGGAATTCCCCACTCCTGGGAGGTGCCATTGGGGCAGCATTCCCCACAATTCCCTGGATAATGGCCCCCACACCCACCTTGGGCTGCCTGGGCGTGGGTGTGGCCGCAGTCCCCATCACCTGCCCCCCGATCCAGCTCGTTGAGCTTCTCCTTCATATCCAGCAAGGTGCTGCACACCCGCTGCAGGACCCGCTCCACCCGTGCCGTGGTGAGCCCTGCGGAGAGGAGATGCAGCCTGCACGCTCCCGAGGGAAACTGAGGCACAGAGCGGGGGTGTGACAAGGGATGGGAGCCCTGTACCAGTTCCAGTCTCATCCTCTGCCTTCCTGGGTGGCTCTATCGGTGCTGGCACCTCCTCCTTCCGGGTGGTCGCCGGTCCCACGAGAATGTTGGGCCACGCCATGGCCGTGGTCTTGGCATCTGGAAAAGCCAGAGGCATGTGGTGGCTCAGGATCCCATTGGATCCTCACTGGCACACCCAGCAGCCAGAAATTCCACCCCCAGACATCCCACCGACCTTGTGTCCCATCACCCAGCATGTAGAAACCCCTGTGCCCCAATCCCAGGCCACATTCCCACCAGGAACTCACCGATCAGCCTGAGCAGCTCCTCATCCACCAGCATGAGGGTGAGGGAGACTCCGGCCATTTCCATTGCTGTCATGAAGGATCCCACCATGGCCCGGACGATGCGGATCCCTTGGTTCTCTGCAGGATCCAGGATCCAGACAGGGTCATTCCAGAGCAGCCAGAGCCAGGGAATGGGATCCCAAGCTCCCCTCTGCGCTCACCCAGGTAGCGCACAGCAGCTCCGGCCACAATTCCCAGCTCCAGGCAAGACAATCCACCCAGGTTGTTCACAATGAGCACCACAGAGGATCCTGCAGGGTGGGGGGCAGGGTGAGACTGGGATCCAGGGGTTTGGAGGAGCACAGAGGGTCCTGGGGAGCTCACCAGGCTTCAGGGACAGGTGGGAAGCACTGGATGGATCCGTCATGTGCGTCAGCATCGTCTCCACAGCCTTATCTGCCGGCAGCATCTGGAGGGGACACGAAGGAGGGGAGGAGCAGAGTGGGGAGGTCTGGGAATCAGAGTATTTGGGAATGGGGAGGAAGCAGCAGGATTTCCTCCTCACCTTCATCCTGCGCACTCCAGCCTCGCCGTGGATCCCTATGGAGATGGGGCCGTGTCACATCCCAGCCCTGGTGATGCCTCCCCGGGGGGGCAGGGACACTGGGACCCTCCAGGGACACAAGAGGGACACCAAGGGGCTGCTCCTCACCCAGCCCCAGCTCCATCTCGTCCTCAGCCAGCTGGAAGGAGGGCTTGGATCCTGGGATGCTGCAGGGAGACAGGCTGAGACCCAGGGTACCTGTGCAGGTGGGAATGTTCTGTTAAAACTGGGGGGATTTTTGGGGTTCAGGGGCTGGGTGACACAGGACAGCATTCCCATGGGATAACACAACGCACCCATGACTTTGGCAGCCGCCATCGCCTTCTTCTCAACCTCATCCAAGCTTGCGCCCTCCTCGGCCAGAGCTCCCGCCACCTGTCCCGGGCAGAGCGGGTGAGTGACCCCCCAGAATTCCCCAAATCCCCACAAAGGGTCCCAGCAGAACCTTGTGGATGAGGATGGTGCCACAGATACCACGGCGCCCAGCTTTCCCCGGCTTGGTGAAGGCGCAGTCGTCGCCCACCACCACCATCCGCACGTCGGTGCCCTCGGCCCGCGCCTGCTCCAGGGCCATCCCGAAATTCAGCCGGTCCCCGGTGTAGTTCTTCACAATCAGGAGGATCCCGGCTGCAGGATAGATGTGGAGACAATGGGAATGATGCAGCACTGGAGGGAGGAACCCCACAATTCCACCCTGGTGTGTTCCCAACCTGCTCCAGCCTGTGCCACAGCCCGGATGGCCGCCAGGACGCTGCCCACGGATGGGGATGCAAACATGGTTCCGGCCACCACTCCGGTCAGCATTCCCTTCCCCACGTAGCCTGTGCAGAGGGAAGAGGGCTCGGCGCCGTGTCTGTGGGTGGGGGGTACAGGTGGGACAGGGGGGTCTCACCTGCGTGGGCGGGCTCGTGGCCGGAGCCCCCCCCGGACAGCAGGGCCACACGGCCGCGGATGGCCTGCAGGTCATCCCGAAGGACCACCCGGTGTCCCTGCAGCAGTCGGAGCCCGGGATTGCAGGCCACCACTCCGGCCAGTGAGTCATCGGCACAGCCGGACACCGTTGTCACCAGTTTTTTGGGGATCTGTGGGGAAAGTGGGGAGCGGTGGGACGGCAAAAGGAGGAATGCCAGCCCCATAGGAATGCCAACCCCCCAGCTCCGGGCTCACCTCCATGGGAGCGGAGCGCAGCACTCAGAGCCGAAGATGGAATCTGTCTGCAAAGAGGGCAAGGTCCAGCCTGAAGTGGACAGCGGTCCGGAGAGGGGGGCTGGGAAAGGGGCGGGATGGGATGGTGTCTGGGGTGATGGTGATGCTATGGGGAGTGTCTGTCTGGTGGGAATGGGGCTGGCGTTGGAGTCGTCCCCACACAGGGACACCTGCCCAGGCAGGGAGTTCGTTTTGGAATGAGGCGCCAGAATGGAGCCACTCCCTCGGCACCCAGCCAAGCCGCCCTTTTGGAATAAGGCGCCAGCATGGAACAACCCCTAAACAGGCGCCTTTTTGGGGCGAGAGAGGACAGTGACGGCTCCCCCCTCAAAGAGGGACCCCCTTTCGAGGCGGGCAATCAGGATGGGACCCCCGGCCCCCCAAACAGGGACCCCTTTTTTTTGTGATGAGGGACTCCCACCTTCAGGGATTTCCCCTCAGTGCAGGTCCTTAACGGATCCACGCTCCCCCCTCGCAGCGGGGACCCCTACTCCAGGTTTCGGGGGGCACAGAGCTGCAGGGAGGGGGCTGCACCCTCCCACATGGGGCCCTCCCTTCGGGATACGGCGTGGGACCAGGGTAGGATCTGCGCGGGTCCAGCGGGTTTAGGGGGAGACCCCCCGCGCATCCCCCTCCACACCTGCGATCGGCGGGGCCCTTCAACCGCCCTTATCGGCTTCTCCTCGCGGTCCTCCCAGCGGGCTAGAGCGGCTCCTCTCGGCTGCTCCTCGCGGTCCTCCCAGCGGGCTAGAGCGGCTCCTCTCGTCTGCTCCTCCCAAGTCCTCCCAACGGGCTAGAGCGGCCCAGTGCGCCCACTTCCCGGAAGTGGCTGCGACGGCGGCGGAGAGGCCGCGCTCTCCGTTCCCCCGGTTTTCCCCGCGCCCCGCCGGGACCTCCCGGTTCCCCCAACATGTCCTACAACTACGTGGTGACGGCGCAGAAGCCGACGGCCGTCAATGGCTGCGTCACCGGTACGGCGGGGCGAGGGGTGACGGGAGCGCCCTGTTTGGGGCGGCGTGGGAGGGCGGTTATGGGGTACCGGGGACTGGGGGTACGGGGGACACGGGGGGATGGAGGTGCCGGGGGGCACTGGGGGTCCCGAGGCGGTTTTGGGGTACTGGGAAGGGATTGGGAGTACGGGGAGGATTTTGGGGTTCACGGGTGTGTTTTGGAGTACGGGGGGGTTGGGAGTACCGGGGATTTTGTTTACCGGAGGGTTTTGGGGTATCGGAGGGTTTTGGGATACTGAGGGATTTTGGGGTAGAGAAAGGATCAAAATGCTCCTGAAATCCATAATAGGAGTGAGAGAGAGTGGGATTTGGGGAAGCTACGGGAGCCCCAAGAGCCGTGGCAGTGCTGGGCGTGGTGGGAAGAGACCCCAGGAATGAGGATTCCTGAGGAAAGCCAGTGGGAAGAACATTTCTGCCGAAAAACAAGGAGTGCAGGCTGAGGGAAAGCAGATACTGAGAGTGTTTAGCTCTGTGGAAGGAAGTGAAGCAAAGTGAAAATTTTCCAGGATAGAAATCCATTTTAATTTAGGTGAAATGTACATTTTTGAGTTGAGTCTGTGGTTAGAAATTGTAGTTATTCAGCCAGACTGCAAGGCCTAAGCTCAGTGAAGTTACTTCAGCGAAGGACAGGGATAAAGGGGAGGAGACAGAAGATGATAGAGAGAGACAGGGACTGATGTGGGTGAGAGCCAGTCAGCCTGACCTCGGAATTCTTTCTGATGAAAAGGAACTAGTGGTAAAAGTCACACAAAACCCATAAAAATGAATATGTATGAACCTATTGTGAAACTGTATGTATATGTGTTTGAGAGGGGGATAAAAACAGACCTGAAATCCTCAGAGGTACGCATGCCTTTTTTTGAGGAGAGCAATCTCCGCATGTGTCCGGTGCCATAATAAACACTCCGAGCTTTACAACTTTTATAAAGTTGTGAGGTTTCTTCTTTTCTCCGCAAAACAGAAGCTGCTGGGATTTTGGGATGCTCCAGGGAGGCTGTGTGGAAGTGCAGCCTGGCTCCCTGAGCTGATCCCTCCTCTGGGATTCCTCCCTTGTTTTCCCAGGACACTTCACCTCTGCGGAGGACCTGAACCTGCTGATTGCCAAAAACACCCGGCTGGAGATTTACGTGGTGACGGCCGAGGGGCTGCGGCCCGTCAAGGAAGTGGGGATGTACGGGAAAACGGCCGTCATGGAGCTCTTCCGCCCCAAGGTGGCTGTGGCAGGGCAGGGAGGGAGCTGGGAATTTGGGAATTCCACCCCTGGAATTTGCACTGACTGTGGGTTTTTTCCGGGCAGGGCGAGAGCAAGGATTTGCTGTTCATCCTGACGGCCAAGTACAACGCCTGCATCCTGGAGTACAAGCAGAACGGGGATAGCATCGACATCATCACCCGTGCCCATGGGAACGTGCAGGTGAGGGGGATGCAGCACCTGGCATGGGAATGCCCTTCCCTAGGGGTGGTTTTGCCTCCCTGGTGCAGCAGGGTGTTGGATTTCTGCTGCTCTCTTGGTGGGTCCTTGCTGGCGGCTGGATCTGGGATGGGTCACAGGATGTTTGCAGAGTTAGTCTTGGCCTCTGGAAGGATTAGTGGAATTCTGGGCTGGTTTGGGTTGGAAAAGAGACTTTAAAGCTCATCCAATTCTCTTCTGTGGGCAAGGAGACCTTGTGCTATCCCTGGTTGCTCCAAGCCCCATCCAGCCTGGCCTGGAACACTTCCAGGGATGGGGCAGCCACAATTTCTCTGGGAAATGCATTCCAGGGTCTCATTACTCTCACAGAGTAGGATTTCTTCCCAGTATCTCATCTAAACCAGCACGTGGAATCCTGGAATGGTGTGGGATGGACAGGACTTAGAGCTCATCTTATTCCACCCCTTTCCATGGATACCTTCCACTAGACCGGGATGCTCCAAATAATTTCCCTATGGATTCAACGATATTTTTGGGAGACCTTGTGGAATAACAAATTGAATTTAAGGAAAATAAAAGCCTAAACTCCTTGTGAGGCTGAATTTTCCCTGGGAAATGAGTCCTGTGGGAATTTGTGGTGAAGCTGTGTGGTGTGGGAGCTCTGCCAGGTGGCGCAGTTGGAAAGGCATCTCCTCCTTAGGCTTGGTGGCTTCCAACTGGAATTCTCAAGCCTGTTGGGAAATGTGCAAGGAGCCATTCCTCACCTGAGGGCTGGCAGCTAAGTCCTGTCCATATTTTCAGGGATATTATCCTGGCATTAATCCCCTTTCCCTTTCCCCTGTCTCTGGAATTCTCCCTCAGGATCGCATCGGGCGGCCCTCGGAGACCGGGATCATCGGGATCATCGATCCCGAGTGCCGGATGATCGGGCTGCGCCTCTACGACGGCCTCTTCAAGGTCATCCCCCTGGACCGGGACAACAAGGAGCTGAAGGCCTTCAACATCCGCCTGGAGGAGCTCCAGGTCATCGATGTGAAATTCCTCTATGGCTGCCAGGCTCCCACCATCTGCTTCGTCTACCAGGTGCCTGCTTATCCATGGATAGCCCAGGCGGAGCCAGGGCTCCCAAGGTTTTCCAAAGGATTTTTGGAGGGCAGAATGAGGGGTGATTCCAGCTCCTCCAGGTCCATGTTCCTCCATACTGCCTTTTTCCAGCTCTGGGAGGGAGGAAGCAGAGCTTTCCCACAGGATTCCAGGGCAGCTCTGCCTTGGGTGGGAATTTTCCTTGTTATTCCCCCCAGGAGGAGTTTAGGGATCTTTCCAGCAAGATCCACAACCAGTTGTTTCCCAGAGTGAGACTTGAGCCTTTCCTTAAAAAACAAGGCAGTGGCTTGCTTACTATTCCTGGGAGGTGATTCCAGGTGTGTAAAGAGGATTCATAACCTCTCCCATCACCTGGTTCTTTATGGAAGGAGCATTCCCAGTGTTCTCTGGATGCCTTTTTGATCCCAAGAGCCTTTGCTGTTCTGACTGAGCAAGGGATTAGCTTTCCTTTGTTAAATTCCAGGCTATCCCAAGCTTAGCTGAAATCCTATGCCAGCAGTGTCTCCATTATTCCTTGTTTGGGCACTGCTGGATCCCCCCAAAACTTCCTGAAGGGAAGAAGCCACTTTGTCACCACATACTTGGAGTTTGGGGGAACAGTTGGAAAAGTGCTTTTCCAGTTTCAAGGATTCCACAATCCATGTCAAAACAACTTGAACCCTTGGAGCAGGAGCAGGATGTCAGTTCTGACTCATAAACCTCTGGATTGTTTCAATCCTTGCCTATGGAGAGGAGAAAGTTTCCAAGTTGTTTCCATAATTCCTTCTCCATTTATTACCCATTATCCCAGGACTTGGTCTGAATAGGATAGCAGCAGCTGGGATGATTTTTGGGAAGTCCTGAACTACAAGGAAAAAAGATAAAAACTCCTGAATTCCTGAACGTTTGCAAGAGCTGGAGGAGGGGGTGATACTCCATTATGCCACTTGTTCCCAGGTTGTCAGAGGAACACAAATTCCAGAATATCAGTTCCCATATCATTGTAAAACAATGGAAAAATCCCTGAGCTTTTCCAGCTCAGGGATTTCCTCAGGGTGTAATTATGTATGGAAAAATTTGGGAGAATGGTGGCATGTGGATATGGGGGAGGATGAGGAGGTGAGAAACCTCAGAAGCTTCCTGGAATGGGTGTTTTTGCAGGAGCTGAGGTGGAATCTCCTCACTTCTGGAATCTCACCCACTTTTGCTTCTCTCCCAGGACCCCCAGGGCCGCCACGTGAAGACATACGAGGTGTCCCTGCGGGAGAAGGAATTCAACAAAGGCCCTTGGAAGCAGGAAAACGTGGAGGCCGAAGCCTCCATGGTCATTGCAGGTTGGGCCTTATTTGTGAAAGATCTTCCCATGTTGTTCCAGGCTGGATGGCTCCTTTTTTCCAGGCAGGCTGTCTCATGCTTGTTGTGTGTCCCGCAGTGCCAGAGCCCTTCGGAGGCGCCATTATCATCGGGCAGGAATCCATCACCTACCACAATGGGGATAAATATCTGGCTATTGCTCCTCCCATCATCAAGGTGAGGGGATCCAGGACTGCACCCCAAAAAATCCCTCCTTTCCCAGGCCTTCCAGACAGGAATTCAAATCCCTCTTGTCCCAGGTGTGGTCTAACACTGCCCTTTACTTGGGACTCGCAGAGGTTTGGCTTCCTGGTCACTGTTTTTGGGGGCTGAGGGACATCCATGATCCCTGTGTGCCTCCTCTTTCTGTAGAGCTCTTGGAATTTTGTTTGGGCCCCAGGGACTGGGATTAATTAGGAATTAGTGCATGGTCTGGGCACAGTTCCAGGGCAGAGCCTGGTTTCATTTCAGGCAGTGGAAAACATGGATGAGCCCCCTGGAGACTTGTTCAGAGGAGAAAAGGCTTAAACATTTTGGGACAGCAATTGGACTTGTGGGTTTTGTGGGAATAACAGGCCACTTCCCACATTTAATAGGAGGAGGAAGCACCAATGGCAAGGCCGAGGTGCTGTTCCAAGCTGAAAGAAGGCTGAAAGTCCTTTTAAGATGGAAATAAGCACAAGCTAAATATCTTGGGGGAAGAAACAGGAATATTGGTGCCTGAAGGTCTCAGTCTGCTCCTGGAGCTCTGGAATGGGTGGGATACTGGAGCTGGGAGCACATCACCTGCACAGAACTTTTGGGGACTGGTTTGGGGCTGTTCCAGAGGAATCCTAGATTTCCCTGCTTTCCCTGTAGCAAAGCACCATCGTGTGCCACAACCGTGTGGATCCCAACGGATCGCGGTATTTGCTGGGAGACATGGAAGGCAGGCTCTTCATGCTGCTCCTGGAGAAGGAGGAGCAGATGGATGGCACTGTCACCTTGAAGGATCTGCGTGTGGAGCTGCTGGGAGAGGTAGGAATCACCTGGGCCATCCCCTGGCACTTGCCTGGGGTTCTCCCAAGTCTGGAAAGGCTCCTTTCAGGAATGAGTGGGAATTTTGGATGCCTCACATTTGTCACAGCCCTGAACTGTTGGGAAGATTCCCTGTGGGCACTTAAACTTATATTCTTCCCATTTTTTTTCCTGGTACTTTTACTGGGAGGAGCTTGCACTCTGTGGGATTTATGAAGGGATTAAGTCCCCTTACCTTGCCGAGGGATTTTCTGTTGGATAACAGCTTAGTGTGTGTGCCAGGACTTTTCCATGTCATTGGTGGGTCACCTGCCTCTTCCCATTTCCCAGACATCCATTGCAGAGTGCCTGACCTACCTGGATAATGGAGTGGTGTTTGTTGGCTCCAGGCTTGGAGATTCCCAGCTTGTGAAGGTATGTGGCAGCTCCTGGCTGTGGGTTCCCACAGAACTCGATTTCCATCCCAACCTGGAGATCTGGATACATTTTCCTCTCTTCTCCTTGCCCACCCTTTCCCTGTCCTGCTTCTTGAAAGACGGAAATTGATTCCAGTATTTATTCCCAGCTCAACGTGGACAGCAACGAGCAGGGATCCTACGTGGTGGCCATGGAGACCTTCACCAACCTCGGGCCCATCGTGGACATGTGCGTGGTGGACCTGGAGAGGCAAGGCCAAGGCCAGGTAACATTCCTGCTTTTCCTTCCTCACTGCTGGGAATTTTTGGCTGAGTGTATCCATAAAATCATAGGATCCCAGAATTTGGGTTGGAGGGGACCTTAAGGATCATCTCATTCCATGGGCAGGGACACCTTCCACTTGCCCAGGTTGCTCTAAGCCCTGTCCAGCCTGGCCTTGGTGAATATTTGAGGTCCCTTCCAACCCAAACCATGCCAGGATTCCATGATTTGAGAATGGCTTCCCCATTTCCATGAGAAATGGGACCTCCCAGAAAAGAGTGGGAGAGCTTCCCAGCCACAGCTGGTAAAGTCCATCTGCTTTTCCTCCAGCTGGTCACCTGCTCCGGGGCCTTCAAAGAGGGATCGCTGCGGATCATCCGGAACGGCATCGGGATCCATGAGCACGCCAGCATCGACCTGCCGGGAATTAAAGGTGTGGGAGGTGTTCCACAGCCTCAGGGGGGGCACAGATGAGGTTGAGATGTGGAATTGTGAGCAACTGCGGCCTCCTTGTTGCAGGATTGTGGCCACTGAGGTCGGATCCACACCGGGAGACGGACAACACCTTGGTGCTGTCATTTGTTGGCCAGACCAGGTAAAGGTGGGATGAGCTGATCCAGGCTCTCAGTCCCATGTTGGAGCAGGAATTAATGGGAATTCCCCTCCCTGCTCAGGGTTCTGATGTTGAACGGAGAGGAGGTGGAAGAGACAGAGCTCACAGGATTTGTGGATGACCAGCAGACCTTCTTCTGTGGCAACGTGGCGCATCAGCAGCTGATCCAGGTAAATCCAGCATGAGGAAAACATGAATATGGCTCTCCTGGTGGACATATGCAGGGCAGAGGTTGGAGTGCTTCCCTGAGCTGATGGGATCAGCAAACAGGATCCTGGGCTCATGTTTCTAAGGGATATGGAAAGAGGGAGGTTCTTGCTGTGCCACCCACCTTGGAAACACTGTTTTCCATGAGTTTTCCTGTCTCTCTTTCCAGATCACGTCTGCCTCGGTGCGACTGGTCAGCCAGGAGCCCAAATCCCTGGTGAGCGAGTGGAAAGAGCCCAATGGGAAGAACATCAGCGTCGCTTCCTGCAACAGCAACCAGGTGGTGGTGGCCGTGGGAAGAGCCTTGTACTACCTGGAGATCCGGCCCCAGGAGCTCCGGCAGATCAGGTGAGCCCACGTCCTCAGGGCCCTTGGGATGCTGGGATTTGGGATCCAGGCAGACACCTGTCCTCTCTCCTTCCTCCCAGCTGCACGGAGATGGAGCACGAGGTGGCCTGCCTGGACATCACCCCCCTGGGAGACTCCAACGGGATGTCCCCGCTCTGTGCCATCGGGCTCTGGACCGACATCTCTGCCCGCATCCTGAAGCTGCCGTCCTTCGAGCTGCTGCACAAGGAGATGCTGGGAGGAGGTAGGAGCCTCCCAAGGGTCGCAGGGGTCACTGTCCATGTCCTGAGTGACCTCATCCATCCCTTTGCCTGCTTCCCACAGAGATTATCCCTCGCTCCATCCTGATGACGACCTTCGAGAGCAGCCACTACCTCCTGTGTGCCCTGGGGGACGGAGCTCTCTTCTACTTCGGCCTCAGCCTTGAGACAGGTGACCTTTTCCCTTCCTTTCCAGTTTTTTGGGAAAGATCCTCCTTGTTTTCTCAGCCTTATGCTCAGGTGCGACTGGCTGTGGGCTGGAGGATTTCTCCAGCACACTGGAGGAAGGAGATAGATTCTTAAATCTGGGCTTACCCACAATCCTTTTTTCCCTGAGGTGTTGTGGCATATCCCAATCCCTTTTCCCTTTGAATCCAGGCTTGCTGAGTGACAGGAAGAAGGTGACCCTGGGCACGCAGCCCACGGTGCTGAGGACATTCCGCTCCCTGTCCACCACCAACGTGTTCGCCTGCTCCGACCGCCCCACTGTCATCTACAGCAGCAACCACAAGCTGGTCTTCTCCAACGTCAACCTCAAGGAGGTCAACTACATGTGCCCCCTCAATTCCGACGGATATCCTGACAGGTGAGCCCGCCACGAGTCCCTGGTCCTAAGGGATATGGGGGAGAGGGAGGTTCTTGCTGTCTCACCCAGTTTTCCATGATTTTTTTCCCCACAAGTTTGGCCCTGGCCAACAACAGCACCCTGACCATTGGCACCATTGATGAGATCCAGAAGCTGCACATCCGCACTGTTCCTCTCTATGAGTCACCCAGGTGAGGATTCCTGGGATCAGGGTGCTCTGCTGCACAGGACAAGGGTTGGGGTGATGTTGCAAATAGACAGCTCTTGTTGCTTCCAGAGCTCTTGGAATGGCCTTTCCTAGCTCTCCCATCCACATGGCTCTGTTTATCCCACAGGAAAATCTGCTACCAGGAGGTATCCCAGTGCTTCGGGGTGCTCTCCAGCCGGATCGAGGTGCAGGATGCCAGTGGGGGCACCACAGCACTCAGACCCAGTGCCAGCACCCAGGTGAGATCCCAGGCTGGGTCATCCCTATGCTGTGGGGATCAGAATTCCTGATCCAGGTTTTCCTTGGTGGTCCTCTTTTCCAAAGCTGTGAGTCCACTCCTGTTCCTCAGCTGGGGAGGAATAGAATGGTGGGATCTCTCTGAGGCGTTGGCACAGCCACTGTTCCACCTGATCCCCTTTATTTTTGGGTGCTGCTCCTTCCATATCCCAAACAGGCTTCTGTGTGGTCTCCAAAGTTTTCCTTTTCCCAAGGATCCAGCTCTGGAAACCAGCTCTTTGTAAACTCAGATTAACACCATCACTCAGCCCTGCAGGAGTAGGGAATGTGTCACTTTACTCATTCTTTGCTCCACCTGTTCTCCCATCCCTTTCCCCACTCACTGGCTTCCTGAGGCTGTGTGGATATCCCAAGTAGCACCAGGATGTGACGGATTTTCCTGTTTCCCAGGCCTTGTCCAGCAGTGTGAGCACCAGCAAGCTGTTTTCCAGCAGCACAGCTCCACACGAGACATCCTTCGGAGAGGAGGTGGAAGTGCACAACCTGCTCATCATAGACCAGCACACCTTTGAAGGTACCTGTTCCATCCCAAAATCCAGCTTTTCCCATCCTGGAGAAGCCATGGGGAGCTTCAGCCAAAGCATTTTCCTGTAGGAACATCAGCCTAAGGTTTAGGGAATACCAATTTTTGATGGCACAAGGTGGTGGGGAATAGGGCAGGGAATCTCCAGGATGTGTCTTAAGCTTTCAGTTTAAGGACTTTGGGATCCCAGTTGTTCCTACATTTCCTGCTTTTTTTTTTTTTTTTCCCCAGTGCTCCATGCTCACCAATTCCTGCAAAATGAGTACGCCCTCAGCCTGGTCTCCTGCAAGCTGGGAAAGGATCCCAACACCTACTTCATTGTGGGCACTGCCATGGTGTATCCCGAGGAAGCGGAGCCCAAGCAGGGCCGGATCGTCGTCTTCCACTACTCCGATGGTAAGAACAAGGTGTTCTCACCTGGAAAAATCCAGCTTTTTCTGGTGGGAGATCAGGGATGAGCTCCTCAAGCCCCAGAGGTCACAGGAGCAGGCAGTTTTTCCCAAGGAATCTGTTGTTGGGATCTGTAGGTGCTGTGTTCCCTTTCTCCCTGTCTCCTAGAGATGCCTGAGAATCCCTCACCAGCCCTGGATTCTGGGATTTGCTTTCCATGTCACTTGTCCCCCTCAGAGACAGTTTTTTTTAGGAAACAAAATTCAGGCCAGCTGGGCTGAACCCCCTTGACTTCCCACTCCTTGGATAAACATCCCAAGTAATGCCTGGCTTTATTCCAGGGAAGCTGCAGAGCCTAGCTGAGAAGGAGGTCAAGGGAGCTGTGTATTCCATGGTGGAATTCAATGGGAAGCTGTTAGCCAGCATCAACAGCACGGTAAGCAAGGCCCTGACATTATTTTGGGAGCATGCTTGTGGGTCTGGATGTCAGCCAGGTGTCTGTTGAGGAACATATCCCAGCTCCCATATGGAGAATCCTGATCGGTGTCCCATCCCACAGGTGCGCCTGTACGAGTGGACAGCGGAGAAGGAATTGCGCACGGAGTGCAACCACTACAACAACATCATGGCCCTGTACCTGAAAACCAAGGGGGATTTCATCCTGGTGGGAGACCTCATGCGCTCCGTGCTGCTCCTGGCCTACAAACCCATGGAAGGGAATTTTGAGGAGGTAAGGAAGCGGTGCCAGGAATCAATTCTGACAGATCTGGGCACAGGGAATGGTGTTGGAGGGGATAAAAAGAGGAGTTTGGCTTGACTGGATAAGGTTTGACATGGATGCCTGTGGTTTCTGGAGGGATGGATCCCTCAGTTTCCAGGGAACTGGCTGTGGGAAGAGCAGCTGGTGCCTGGTGGGTGGGAGGTGCCATCTGGGATGCCTGGTGTCCACTTGGAATGGGGGTTTAAATTGCTGGAGTGGCTTTGGCACAGGCTGCTCCATGCTTTCCCTGGATGTTATCCAAGTGCCACTTGGACTAGGACCATCTATCTCCAGGAGTGCCTTTCCTGCTCTGCTGCTTCCTGGAGCAGAGAGGGACATGCTGGATCCTGCCTTGCTCCTGAATATTGGTGTTGGGTAGGATGAGGATGCAGGATCCCAGGCCAGGCCACCTGGACACAGCATGTCCCTTCTTGGCCCCTTCCAGATTGCCCGGGATTTCAATCCAAACTGGATGAGTGCCGTGGAGATCCTGGATGATGATAATTTCTTGGGAGCGGAGAACGCTTTCAATCTGTTTGTGTGCCAGAAGGACAGGTAAACTGGATGGGATGGGGATGGGATGTGACAGCACACACTGGGAAGGATGGATTATGGGATCTTGAAGAAAACTGGAGGAGCATTCCCAGCTTTTGGGAGCAAGGGAAAGTTTTGGAGTGCCCCCACCCGGGACTGAGCGGTGTTTGGGATTGCAGCGCGGCCACGACGGACGAGGAGCGGCAGCACCTGCAGGAAGTGGGATTATCCCACCTGGGAGAGTTCGTCAATGTCTTCTGCCACGGATCCCTGGTCATGCAGAACTTGGGAGAGACTTCCACGCCCACCCAGGGGTCCGTGCTCTTTGGCACTGTCAATGGAATGATCGGTAAGGAGCAGGGGCTGAGGATTCCCTGCAGAATCCTGGAATGGTTTGGGTTGGGAAGCTCATCCAGCTCCACACCTGCCACATTCCCATGACCGTTATTCCCATGCAGGCCTGGTGACATCCCTGTCGGAAAGCTGGTACAACCTGCTCCTGGACATGCAGAACAGGCTCAACAAAGTCATCAAGAGCGTGGGGAAGATTGAGCATTCCTTATATCCTTTAGCATTCCAGCCAGGAGCTTGTGCTGGGTGGAGTTTACCAGCTGGAGAGGGTGGGAGCGGGTTTGCCATGGCCCTGAGCAATCATGGAATTAAAAATGGGAAATCTCTCTGAGACCACAGAGTCCAACCATTAACCCAGCACTGCCATCCCACCATTAACCATGTCCAGGGCTGGTGTTATTCCCTGTGGATTTGGCTCCTTGACAGCAGCACCTGGAGATCGTTCCACACTGAACGGAAGACGGAACCAGCCACAGGATTCATCGATGGAGACTTGATCGAGAGTTTCCTGGACATCAGCAGGCCCAAGATGCAGGAAGTGGTGGCAAACCTGCAGGTGAGCTTGGGAATGTGGATCCTTCAAGGGCCTTGCTCAGGAATCCAGGCTCAGTAAATCATGGAATTGTAGTTATGGAATGGTTTGGGTTGGAAGGACTTAAAGACACTTCCCACTAGGCCATGTTGCTCCAAGTCTTGTCCAGCCTGGCCTGGAACACTTCTAGAGATGGGGAAGCCACAGTGTCTCTGGGAAATGCTAAATCCACACCTTCCTGAATGATCTGGGAATGTTTTTTGGCACCTGCCAACGTCTCCAATGCCTTTTCCTCCCTGTGCAGATCGACGATGGAAGCGGGATGAAGAGGGAAGCCACCGTGGATGACCTGATCAAGATTGTGGAGGAGCTGACCCGGATCCATTAGCAGGACTCGGGATTGTTCCCTGCCCCTGCCCTCCACATGGAGCAAGGGAATCCTTCCCCAGCTGTGCCCAGCACTGGCAGCAGCGGCCAGAGGGGGACGGAATCTTGCAGGGGAAGCAGCTTGTTAGGAATTTGGGGAGGTGTCAGTCATCTCCTGCTGGGATTTATGGATTCTGCAGAATTGGCTGGACCCAGAACTGTCCCTTTCCTTGGGTGATCCACTGGGATCTGATGCCCTCACCTCGATTCCCTTTTCCCTGATGTCCTTAGATATTTTATTACTTTTTTTTGGCTTTTGGTTTTGCTTTTGATCCTGGATTTTTTTGATTCCTTGTGGTTTTTTGGAAGAGGAATCAAAGCTGGAGGAGCAGCCGAGGCTGGAGCCGAGCGGGATAACTCTCCATGGGACCCATGCCTTGCTCAGGGAGGGAAGTTCTGGGAAGTTTAAGCTGTTGCTGATTTCGGAGTTTTACCAAATAAAGTAGTCCAAGAGGAAAGATCTGTGTCCTAAGGAATGATGATATCTGTGTCCTCGGCTCTGGGATATTGGGGACACCTGTTTTCCAGGTCCATTTTTCTGGCTTTTCTTGGATTTGTAGGAAATTTTAGTTCCTTGTCTGGTTGCCAGTGGCACTGTGAGTACCTTGAGAGGCAGATTGTAATGGAATTTTTTTTGAAATCTGGATTTTCCAGCCTCTGGCTAGTCATTAATAGTTCTTGTGGTCTCCCACCTCCTTCACATCTCTCATGGAATTTGGGGGTTATCCTGGATCTTACCATGCTCTCCCCAGCCTGGATCTCCCCTGTACCCCTGGTTAAGTGCCCCCCAAGTCCCATTCCCTGCAGGTTTTTCCCAAATCCTTCCCTCCCAGAGACAGCCTGTGCTGGAATCATCTCTGGCTCTGCTTCCATCCCGTGTTTTCAGAGGAGACCGCAGGGACAGGGCTATATTTGGACATCTCTTCCGAGAGCTGGGGGAGCAGGGAGTGACCTTGGACTCTGTGCTGCTGCTTTTATTGCCTCGGGCTCTGTTTACCTGCCTGGAGCAGCCTATTCCCAAATTTTGGGAGGCCCAGGGAGCAGCACAGCCCAGGTCCTGGCAGTGCTCTTTTTTCCCCACCAAAACTGGGGGTGGTGGTGCCAGTGCAATGTTGGCACCCTGCTTTTTTTGGGATAAAAGCGCAGCTGGCTAGGGCTGGCTCATTGTTTATCCAGTGCCACAGGAGCTGCCTCCCAGGGATTTGGGATCACATTCCCTTAGGACAGGAGCTTCTCATGACTGCACTGGGTTCCTAAAAAAACAGTGCGACCCCCCCCCCACCATGGTTTTTATTCGGAAGGGGGCTGTGTCTTGCCTGGGTGATCCCAACCCTTGGGCAGGATTTTGTGGGGAGAAATCCATGCTGGATTGGGAATTTTGGAGGCAGCAGCGCCTTTTGCTCCAAGGGATCAATCATTTACCTGCCTCCAACCTTTGCTTCATTCCCTGCCCTGGGAGGGGGGCACGGGGCCGGGGGGAATCTGGGGGTCACCAGAGTGGGGTGTCCCGCAGCATCCCTCTCCCTGCGGGATGCATCCCACCATGCCGGCTCCACTTGGCCCCTTTCTCCGCCGCGTGGGTCCCCGTGCAGGGCTGGGAAGGCGGCCCAGCGCCTCCAGGAGAAGGAGCAGGAGGAGGAGGGGTGGGGAGAGGCCATGCCGGATCTTTGCCAGATGTGGGAAAGGAGAGAAGGGGGGACGCCTTTCCCGCTGCTTCCCAATCCTAGGGGGACCCCGTTCCCCGGCGCGCAGCCAGGGCAGCAATGGCCGGGATGCCACCACTCGCCCCAGCGGAACGGGACAACCCTGGGGTGACCCCAGGCCCCCGTGTGGGTTTGGGGGGGTGGGTGGGTGCCGCTGGCGACCCCCCCGCTCTCGCCCCCCTCCAATCCCGCATTGTTCCCGGCTCGGCGGGAGGAGGAGGAGCAGGGCCAAGGGCCAGCGGGAAGGCAGGCGGGAAGGCGGGCGCCGGGACGTGCTGGAGCCGCCTGTCATGTTGGTGGAGCTGCTCTTCCAGGCTGCCTGTGTGTCCCTGTTCCTCTCCAGCGGCCAGGGCAGGGTGTATCCCGCGAGGAAGAAGCCGGCCAGCTTTGCCGTGGAGAGGTAGCTGGATTTTCCCCTTTTCCTTCTCCCTCTTCCAGCTACACCTGGGATGGGCAGCGCGCCGGGCTCTGGCTATCCCTGCCTCCCGCTGCAGGAGGGGCGCCGGCCGGAGGGGCTGGCACCCACAATTCCCATCCTGTTCCCGAGTCCGGGGGAACATGACACTGCTCCCCGCATCCCTGTGCTTCTCCCCTCATCCCTGTCTTGCTCCCCACATCCCTGTCTTGCTCCCCGTATCCCTGTCCAGCCGGGGGGCGCTTCTCCCGTCACCACGTGCTGGGATGTTCAGGATGGCTGGGAAGTGGTTGTCCCCTCTCTGTCCCACCTTATCCTACCTGCCTCTGATCCTTGCCATGCTCTGCTTCCCGGTCCATGGGCATCCTGCCCGCTCCAGTTGTTCTCCTGTCCTCACATTCCTGGGACTTTGCTCCGTGCAGGGGGCTCAGGACAGGGTGGCCTCAGGCTCTGGTGTCCCACAGGCGCCGCGTGGGGCCCCACGTCTGCTTCCCAGGCTCCGGCAGCGGATGTTGTCCTGGCTGGATGCTGTCTCCGGGCAGCGGGAAGTGCACCCTGCGTGAGTACGGGGGTCTGGGGGGCTTGTGGGGCTCCTGTTCCCATTCCCAGAGCTCCTGTTCCCATTCCCACAGCACTCTGCTCCTTCGGCTGTGGTGGTGGCTCCTGCATCGCTCCCAACCTTTGCATGTGCCCGGATGGAGAGCAGGGAATCACCTGCCCAGGTACTGAGACAGGTGGCTATGTTGGATGCCCTTCCCTCTCCACATCATGAATCCCAAGGGATGGAGATGGCCACGAACCCATGGGCACCGTGCCCAACCCTCTTCCCTCTCCATGCCACAAATCCCAGCAGATGGAGGTGACTGTGGCCCCTTGTCACCTCTCCCTGGCACTGTCCGCATCCCTGGGGGATCCATGGAGTGGGATGGGAAGCGGGTGGTCCTGGGGTGGCATGGGTACCCCATGGATGCCATGTCCATGTTCCAGAACCACCGGGGACTTGCGGAGAGTACGGCTGTGACCTGTCCTGTAACCACGGCGGCTGCCAGGAGGTCGCCCGCGTGTGTCCCGTTGGCTTCTCCATGGCCGAGACAGCCAACGGCATCCGCTGCACCGGTGAGTGGGAGTGGTGTATCCTGATGGGAATGATGAGTGGGAGTGGTGTATCCTGATGGGAATGATGAGTGGGAGAGGTGTATCCTGATGGGAGTGGGCATCCCCGTGGTGCCCACACCCCAAATCTGACTGTTTCCCGTGTGCCCCCAGACATCGATGAGTGCCAGAGCGCAGCCTGCGAGGGGACGTGCGTGAACACGGAGGGAGGCTTCGCCTGCGAGTGCGGAGCTGGCCGGGAGCTCTCTGCTGACCGCCGCAGCTGCCGCGGTGCGTGGGCTCCCAGGGGGGTGGCTGGGGCTCCCGAGGGATCCTGACCCTCATCCCAACCCCCAGACACGGATGAATGCCAGGCCACGCCGTGCCAGCACCGCTGCGAGAACAGCGTGGGCAGCTACCGCTGCTCCTGCCGGCCCGGATACCACCTCCATGGGAATCGGCATTCCTGCGTGGGTGAGCACTGGAATGGGGCTCTTCCCATCACTCCTGGGAGATGGAGGTGGCCCTGAGGCCCTGAACACTGTGCCACACCCCCTTCCCTCTCCATGCCACGAATCCCAAGGGATGCAGGTGGCCGTGAGCCTGTGGGCACTGTGCCAGACCCCCTTCTCTCATCATGCCACAAATCCCAAGGGATGGAGGTGTCCATCAGCCCATGACCACAGTGCTGACACCTCATCCTCATCCCTGTGTGGGCCATGCTGAGGGGCCATCCTGGTGCTCCAGGCTCTTTCCTGGGCCACATCCCAGGGTGCAGCACCTCCTGCCACATTCCCTTATCACACAGATGTGGATGAGTGCCGGCGGCCTGGCACGCGCCGCTCCTGCCAGCACAGCTGCCACAACATTCCCGGCAGCTTCCGCTGCTCCTGCCGCCCCGGATACCGGCTGAGCGCAGACAGGGTGTCCTGCGAAGGTATCCGTGCCCTTCTCCCAGCTGGAGGAGCAGAGTGGGATGCTCCCATCTCCCTGCCAGCCCCAAGTGATGTCTCTGCCTTCCCGATTTCCTTCCTAGGGTACCCCAAATCTATCCTGGCCCCGTCGCCCATCCTGCAATCCCTGCAGCATCCACCCACCCTTGTCCTGCTCCCTCCTGGTTCCCACCTGCTCCCGAGGGGCTCCCCCTCTCCCCACCTCCCTGTGGCAGCTCCTGGTACCCAATTCCCTCCCTCCTCCCCATCCCTGGCCCCTGAGCCATCCCCACGTGCCATGGGAGCCCCCGGCACCTCCATCCCACCATCCCCTCACTGTTGGCACCGGGGAATCTCTCGGGAGCCCGGCAGTCGCTGGACAGAGCCAGGCTGCCAGAGCTGCACCTGCCAGGTGAGCATCCCATCCTCCCATCCCATCCTTCCCATGGGATCCCATCCCGACCTGGGATGAGCCACCACGTGTCCTGGCAGGGGGGACAAGTCCTCTGTGACACCGTGAGCTGCTCTGTTCCCTGTTCCCACCCGCTTCCTGCTCCAGCTGGGGGTTGCTGCCCCACCTGCACAGGTGAGTCCCAACTCCTGATCCCCCCAATTCCCAGGATGGCCCTCCCTTGAATTCCCAGGGGGACGCCCCTCACCCCCATGGATTGCAGGGTGCCTGCACGAGGGGGTGGCCAGGGCCGAGGGTGATGTCTTCTCCCCATCCAATGGGAATTGCACCGTCTGCGTCTGCTTGGTGAGCTGGATTGGGATGGGAGAATCCCCCCTCATCCCTGAGAACCTCCCAGCACTGGAGACCCTTATCCCTGGGGACCCTCATCCTGCATCCTGGCTCAGCCATGGATTGGGATGCTCTGGAGCTGATGACACCCTCCCCTCATCCCTCCATGGGGAATCAGGGTCCTCTTTCCCAGCCCCACGTTCCCCTCCACAGGCCGGGAATGTCTCCTGCCTGTCCCCGGAATGTCCCCCAGGATCCTGCCCCAGCCCCTCTCCAGCTGAGTGCTGCTCCTGCACTCCAGGTGATCCCAGAACCCCTACTCTGGGGGTGTGAGTACCCCCGGGCTGGGCTGGGGGTGAGGGAAAAGCCGTGCTTGGCTCTCCAGCGCCACTCCTTCCCCTTTTCCCAGAAAAGTGCAATTTCCGGGGACGCACGTACGCGCACGGAGCCCAGTTCAGCCTGGATGGGGACGACTGCACCACCTGCGTCTGCCAGGTGGGCCCTGGGTGTCCCCAGGCATGAGGATCCCCAAAGCTGGGAGATCCCCAGGGATGAGGATCCCCAGGGATACTCCAGTCCTACCCAGCTTTGCTCGGGGCTGGTGGCAGGGACAGCAGGTGACCCATTCCCGTGTCCCCAGGGAGGAGAGGTGGAGTGTTCCTTCACTCCCTGCCCCGTGCTGGATTGTCCCCAGCACCAGCGGCAGCTGGGTCCCGGGCAGTGCTGCTCCACCTGCCGGGACCCTCCAGCCCCTGCCAGTGAGTCGGGATGAGTGACACAGCTGGGAATGGGCAGGGAGGGATGAGGGGGAAAAGCTGGGGGAAACGGGAATGGCATGGCATGGGAAGAACAGCTGGAATAGAAGATATGGGGAACACTTGGGGATGGGGGAGTGGGATGTTGGGACATTTGGGGATGGGATGTGGGGAAGGGCAGGGTGGGATGAGGGAGGGACAGCTGCAGACAGGGAGGCTGGGATGTGGGGGACACAGGTGGGATGTGGGGATACTCGACGATAGGAAGGGTGGGAGATGGGGAAAATCTAGGAACAGGAAGGGTGGAATATTGGGAACCCCTGGGGACAGGAAGGGTAGGTTTTACAGGACAGCTGGGAACAGGGATCCTACCCAGGTTGCTTCCTGGATGACAACGGTGTGGAGTTTCCCGTTGGACAGATCTGGTCTCCGGGCGATCCCTGTGAGTTATGCATCTGCCAGGTGAATGAGAACCTGCTCTGCTTCATTCCCTCTTCCCTATCCCTGCCTCAGCGCACGGCTCCTGCTCCGGTCCCGCCCTCAGGATGCCCGTGGCCTGTCAGGCCCCAAATCCCCCAAATCCGGCGGGTTTGGGAATCCCGAGGTGTCTGTCAGGGTGTTCCCGCCTGCAGGCAGACGGCTCCGTGAGCTGCCAGCGCACGGACTGCGTGGAGACGTGTCCTTATCCCATCCGCATTCCCGGGCAGTGCTGCCCCGACTGCTCCGCAGGTGAGGGCGCGCCCGGAATCCCGGCATTCTGAGCCGCCCGGGGACCGCCTGAGCCCCTCTCCCCGCAGGCTGCACCTACATGGGGAGGATCTTCTCCAACAACGAGACCTTCCCGTCGGCGCTGGATCCCTGCCTGAGCTGCATCTGCCTGGTGAGGGCTGGGCCGGGCATTCCCGGAGGATTTGTGGCTCCCGCCCCGTGGGCTGAAGCCCGGTTTTTGGCTCCGTTGCAGGGAAAAGCTCCGGGGGCGCTCCGGGGCTCCTAACGCCCGGCCCTCGGGGGTCTCTCCCGTCTCTCGCAGCTGGGCTCGGTGGCCTGCTCGCCTCTGGAATGTGCCATCGTGTGCTCCTACCCCTTCCACCCCGAGGGTCGGTGCTGCCCCGTCTGTGAGGGTACGAGCTCGGGCGGGTGCCCAAAGTCCCCCTGAATCCCCCAAAATCTCCCCGAGCCCCCCAAAACCGCCTCTGGACCTTGGTCCCTGCAGACTGCAACTACCAGGGCAGGAAGGTGGAGAACGGCCAGAGCTTCATTCCCGAGGGACAGCCCTGTACCCGCTGCACCTGCCAGGTGAGACCTCCCGCCCATTCCCATGGGATGCCAGTGTCATTGGATCCCAGCAAGGGCCGGGCTGGCTGATCCCTGTTTTTCCAGCTTGGAGAGGTGAGCTGTGAGGAGAGGCCGTGCCCCCGCTCCTGCTCTGAGCCCCACACACTGCCCGTGGGCTGCTGCCCATCCTGCCCAGGTAATGGGATCCCTGGATCCAACCCCAGGCACTTGGATGTGCCCCCTCTGGACCAGGGGTCCTGGAAAGGAGGTGGGTGCTGACCAAAATCCTCCCTCCGTCAGCCACAGACATCCGGCTCCTGCTGCAGGGCAGTGACCTGTCCCCGTCCTCATCCCCATCCTCATCCCAGTCCTCATCCTCACCCCCATCCTCATCCCAGTCCCCAGTCCCTGAAGATTCACCCCCTGGCACCCCTCAACATCGCCGCTATCACCTGGCCCAGCTCCTGCTTCCCACCACACCCCCCCTTGGCCCCTCTCCAGGGATTTGGGGGGCTGGGATGCCCCCTCCGACCACTCTAAGTCCCTCTGGATACCCCTTGGCACCCACTGTGCCCCCCGACCCCCTCTGTGAGGCCACAGCCCCCCCCAGTGCCACGGGCACCCCCGAGGTTCAGGGATCCCCCAGGAATGAGGATCCCTCCACGGTGCCATCGGACAGCCCCAGGCTCCAGGCACCAGGTGTGCCTGGAACGCCATGAGGAGGAGGAGGAGGATGAAGGAAAGGAGGAAAAGGGGGTCTGCAGGACCAGCAGGCCTGGCCCTGGGGAGGGAGCAGCTGTCCCCCTGCCACCAATAAAGTCACTCTGGTATTTATTCCCTGTCCCCTCATCCCTGCATGCACCAGCACGGGGAGCCCTGGGGCTTGTCCCATGGGAATTTTGGGATGAGTGCCTTTCCAGGATGATGAGGGCAGTGCTGGAGGTGTTCACCCACCTCACCCTGAATGGGGTTTGGGGACAGGAGGGACACGTCCTGCCCCAGGTCCCCCAGGCTGGGAGCTCCTCAGGGATGAGCACAGCCACATCCAGGCTCCCATCCCTGGGGCACAGGGACATCCTTGGCGGATGCAGCTGAGGGTGGCACCAGGGACACGCCGCATTCCCAGGGATGTGTTGGCCCTCCTCAGAGAGACACGGCACAGGGGCGCTTCTCCACACCTTTATTGTCCTCGGTGGTGGCAGGAGGGCTGGGAAAGGGACAAGCCCTGCCAGCCACCGAGTCGGGGACACCTGGGATTTCCCTTCCCAGCTCAGGGCAGCCGGGACAGCCCCACCTTGTTGTTGGCCCTGTCGAAGATGACGTAATACTCCCGGATAAAGACATCCCCCAGGATCCAGAGCTCGCCCTCCTCCGTGGGCACATCCATGCCTTGCAATGCCAGGCTGCAGTACCCATTACTCTGCTCCAAGGACATGGAAGGGGGTGGTCACCAGCTGTTGGATCCCTCTCTCTATCCCCACAAACCCATTCCCAGTGGGATGCTCACCCTTAACACGTAGGCTCTGGGCGGCACTGGGAATTGTTTGCCATTGATATGGAAGATGAGGCTGGGAAGGTTTCTGACGGCCTCACAGCTGATCTGGGGAGGACACGGCAGGTTAGTGGTTGTTCCAGCTGGGATCAAATGTCCAAAGGAGCATCCTGAGCCTCACCTCACCACTGGAGCTGGCACCAAGGAGCCTCATGAGGGTGCGGAAGGCCCGGATAGGAACAGCCAACAGAGTGGTTCCTGTATCCACAATGGCCTGGCACCCCGAGGAACAGGCTACCGGAGTCCCGCTGACAGAGACACTGGGAAGAGGGATGCAGAGTGAGCCTGGACTCCCTACAACACCAGTTGGAGGGCAGGGAATACTGGGAATACCTCTGCATGGAGATCTGCCAGTAGGTTTCAGCAGAGAGAGGGATCCAGGAGATGCCTCTGGTGGTGTAGTAGGGATCGATGGCACCGAAGAGGACAAAGCTCCCACCTTCATCGTCCCTGGAAAAGGAGATTCGTCTGGGCTGGTTCCCAGCCCACCAACACCTCCATTCCCATTGGAAAATGGGGCCAGTGTGAGGGAAAAGGGAGAAATCCTCAGCAGCTTAGGCTGGGATTTACCTGCTCAGGTAGACAGAGAAAAGATTCCTATCCACGAGGTTTTCCGTCATCATGTTGTCGAAGACAGGGGTGGCTCCGGAGGAGGCAATGCTTGGGAATGCCAATCCCAGGATGCCATCAAAGGGGGTGTAGTAGAAAAAATCCCCTGGCTCTGTCTCAGCCAGCCCAAAAATCTGGTTGCGGACGTTGATGCCGGCAACCTGGGAGAAAGGAGACAGGTGTGGATTGGGCAGGATCCCGTGGGATCCCATGGGATGAGGGGGCTGGAGCTCCTGGCCGTACGTCGACAGTGTCGTATCCCAGGACCCCGGTCATGCTTCCCGTGCCGTAGGCGATGAACAGGGTGTCATTGGTGCTGAGGAACGTGGAGGATTCCGCGGGATTGAAGCGGTTGTGGTTCCCTGTGGGGGTGGGAAGGGTGGGGATTGCCTGGGATTTGTGCCTTGGGAAAGATGGGCAGAGCCACGCAGGACTCCCAAAGGACACATTCCAGACTCATTCCAGACACCTACTGCAGGCTGGGCTGGAGCAGAAGACTGAGGGAACCCAGAGGTTGGAAGAGCCGGTGTCGAAGACCACAGTGAATTCCTGAGGTGGAGTCCCAATGGAGATGGTGCCAAAGTACTCATCCTGTTGGAATGGGATTGGGAAGGGGTTAAGGGGATGGGGAAAGGAGAATGGGTAAGGGGCTAATGGAATAACTTACAGGGATGGGGAAGGGACTAGTGGAATGGATAACAGGCCAATGGGATGGGGAAGGAGCCAGTGTGCCCCTGTGCTCCCTGATCCCAGTTCCCAATCCCAGCCCCTCACATCCATGTAGTTCTCCAGGGGCTCCACGGCGATGCCCGGGAAATACTTGGCAGCCAGGTTGTAGGGATGCTGCTCCAGGTAACTCTCCAGCAATCCCTGCTCCCGCAGCCTCTGCCGCAGTGACTTCATCTTCCTCAGGGGCACCCTGTGGACAGGGACCGGGATGCATTACTGGGATGTGCCACTGGGATCACCCCACATCCCACATCCCTGTTTTGGGGACCCCCTGGGGCTCACCTGGTCTCGAGGCCCTGGGCCAGGCCCACCAGGGCGAGGAGCAGGAGCAGCTTCATGGTGGGAGCTCACGGAAAATGTGCCTCCGATCCCGGCCCCGCTCCTTATATCCTGGCTCCGGTGTTTGGCCGGAGGCCCCGATAAGAAAGGCAAACTGCTCCTGGGATGGTTATCAAAATGTCCTTAAGGGGGGTGGGAATGTCAAGCCAGGGGATCCCCGTATTCCTGGGGGGATTCAGGCCACAGGTGTGTTGGGATGGGCAGGAAGCACTCCTGGTTATGCTGTGGGAGCTGGTGGGAATGCAGGGTTGTTTGGACCCTGAACCCTCTAATTCCTTGCTGGAGGGTTGGAGCCAGACGCTTCCAGGAATGGGGCAGGCACAGCTTCCCTGGGAATTCCATTCCCAGGAATGACTCACCACCCTCTCAAGGAAGAATTTCTTCCCAATATCCCATCGAAACCTGTCCTCTGCTACGAGGAAGCCGTTCCCCCTTGTCCTGTCACTCCATGTCCTTTTACAAAGTCCCGCTCCATCTCTCCTGGAATTCCTTAAAGTACTGGAAGAGACTCCAAGGTCTCTCCAGGTCCTTCTCCTCTTGCCAAGGCTCCATGAAGAATTTTCAGGCTGCCAGGTCTAGATTTTCCATTCTGGGAATCAGCCAAGGCTTTCTCCTTTCCAGCCCCCTATAACATATCCCATCCTCCTTTTTTTGCCCTCAGTGATAATCCAGTGCTCCATCCCTTTTCTCCCAACATTCCCCATCAAGATTCTTCTTCATTTCACTCCCCCACTGCAACTTAGCATGATGCCCTCAGATTCTGCTATCATTCTGAGCTGGGATGGGGCTGATTCCAAGGGAGGAATGCCAGCTGCAGCCTTAGGGAGCCTTTGATCTCCTCCAGGACAAGGTGACCGTTCAGGAGCCATGGATCCAGCACGTGGTGACGTGACCGAATGCAAGTTGCCCAATCCCGCTCCTGTGACCTTCATCCAGAGCTTGGCTTTCCCCCAGCTCGTCCCAGTTTTCCCCCAGTTCAGGGACTTTGCATGTGGGAATTGAGTGACAGGAGAAGGGGAATGGCCCCAAACTGGAAAACAGGATATTGGGAGGAACCTCTTACCTGTGAGGCTGGTGAGGCCCTGGAATGGATTTCCCAGAGAAACTGTGGCTGCCCCATCCCTGGAAATGTCCAAAGCCAGGTTGGAGAAACCAACCTGGAATGTGTCCCTGTAGATTTTGGAGTTACCAAATTTTCCTCCTTTTTTGGCCAGAATAGTAGAGAAAACAAAAATATGAAGCTTTCCCAGAGCTATTTATCCATTGAATTCCCAGAATGGACATCCTTAGGGATCAGGATTCCTGTTTTTTCTCAATGGGAAAAAAAAAAAAACAAACACATTTGCCCAATTATGGGAAGTTCCAGGACAAGCTTATTGTGCTGCTGGTAAATCCCATCCAAGCAGAACAATGGATCTAACAGGGATGGATGATATCCACAGAAGGAAGAAGCTGTGGAACTCAGGACTGGGGAAAAAAATGGGAATTGCTATTTAGCACTAATTACATCCAGACTAAAATCTGGGAGGATGGAAAAATAACCCATTTTAGGGCGTGAAATGGCTTCCTGGGAGAGAAATCCTGGATTTCCCCGACCTTGGTGCGGAAATGGAGGGCACGAGATGCTGGATCCTGAAATGATCCATCCCGGTGCTTGGAAGCTCTGTGGATGGGAGCAGGTGTCCTCCCTGCCACAGCTCTCCTTGGCACCAGAGGGCACCACAGCATGCCGAGATCCCAAAAACCCCCCGCTGGAAAGATGGATCTGGAAGCTTTCCCTCCCGGTCGATGCAGCCGGGGCTTGGTGAGGATTCCCAGGCAATAAACCCCTCCCAGAATTTAGGTTTTTACCGGGAAAATTCAGATTTTTAAATGTCATTTTTGATGTGGAAACACCCCCTTGGGATGAATTTAACTTTCATGGGAATCACCCTCCGGATCAAACAGGGATTTTCAGGCTTTTGGGACATCGAAACTCGTTCTGACAAAACTTCCTTAATTTTATCTCTGCAGCCTCCCAAAAAATTCCCCTTATGGAGACAGAGCTTTTCTTGGAAATGGATTAATGAAGTCAACTTTTCCAGGCCCTGTTCCCAGTTTTTCTTGTCCCTTCCCTCAAGGCTTTTATCACACGGGTGCTTTATCGGAGCTGTCAGATGAAAGGAGGGAAACCTGACGCTCCTGGAGGTGTCAAATTTCCAGGATTGGATTAAAAATATTTGATTAACTTATCAAGGAAGCCCAGGGATGTTGGCTGATCCTTGTGGGAATGGAATTTGGCAGAACAGGACCTCAGGGTTCTTTTCTGACTTCAGGTCACCTTTTCCTACCTGCTGTGGGTGATTTTGGCTGGGATTAAGATATCATCCAAGGGAAAAAAACATGTGGAACCATCTTTTGTGAAAATTAAGGATATTAATAAGCAGCTACTGGAAATATCCTTCCAAACCCACCTGTTTATCCCAGACTTATTTCTGGATAACACTTTCAAATGGGTATTTTTCCATTTCTTCCGTGCAAATCCAAACACAATTTTCCCCTCTCTTCAAACCTTATGTTTTAATATAAAATGCTAATTAAACATTTTCCAGCTTTTCCAGATCTGTGGAAACTGTTCCAAAAGAAGCCTGGAAAATGTTTTTTTTTCCTTTTGGCAAGTCAAGTCCCTTTTCTTTCCCATGGCACTGGGGGTTTGACCCGGTTATCAGCCACGCTGGGAACAAATTGCCCTTGATTTCTCCAGAATTATTTGGGATCACATGACTCCCATTTGTTCCATAACAACTCTCAGGTGATGGGGTCAGAGGTGCCTTTCCCAGATCCCAGCACTTCTGGAACAGCTGGGTGACCTTGCCCACACTTCCAAAGTCTCCAGAAGGAGCAGAAATCATGGAGCTCTTCCCCTGTCTCATCCCTGCTTGGGCTTTGGGAATGTGGAGTAATAGATGGAAACGTGGAGCATTTTCCAAGCATGTTTTGGAAAATTTGGGTGATGGGACTGGAGCTTTCTCAGGAATATTCCTGTGTCAGGAGAGGAAGAGCTAACCAGGTATTCCAGAGGAATTTGCTCTGATCCGGCTGGAAGAACCCGACATTTTCTGATGTTTTGGGGATATTGCCGAGGTCTGTATGTGCTTCTTAAACCACTTCCAACCTGGCCTCGGACACTTCCAGGTATGAAGCAACTGCAGCTTCTCTGGGCATCTCGCTTTGCAACCCTCACAGGGAAGGAAATATTCCCGATCTCCAACCTAAACCCGCCCTGTGGCCATGCCAAGCCTTTCCCCCTTTCCCTATCGCTCCACGCCCTCCTCCAAAACCCCTCTCCAGCTCTCCCTGAACCCCTTACAGCCCGGAAACACGAAGGATATAATTCCTAGAGCAGCTACAGCTCGGGGAGAGCCCCGCGGGTAGCCAAAGAGCGATTATTGATTAAAAAATGCCATTAAATTGATGCGTGCTCCTGCCCCCCCCAACATGGCGGCGCTGGGAGGAACCATCCCCCTCACGCCCGAGGGGGGGGAGCACCCCTCCCGCCCCTCCGCGTGGCTCCGCCCACTTCCGGTTTTCTCCGGAAGCCGGAAGCTGTGGCGACCGAAGGGTCGCGGTGGCGCTTTGGTGAGTCCGGGAGAGGGCCGGGAATGGGAATAACGGGAATAACGTCGGGATAACGGGGATAATGGCGCTGCTCCCGCCACGGAGTTCGCTGCAGCCCCGCAAGTGGGCAGCCTTTTGCGTCCAGTTTCCTGAGCGCCTGTGGATGCTTCCCAGACCCCACCCCAAGCTTTCCCACTGCCGCCGTTCCCTCTTCTCTTTCTTAAACTCCATGAAAGTTCGCTGATACCCCCCTAAAAAACCCAAATCAGGTGATTTCTGCCCCACACCTGCAGCGCGGGATTTAATTCCCAGTTTTTCTCTCGGACAGGTTCGTCTGGATCGTGGTTGGGCAACCCTGAGCCTCAGCGTGGCTGTTGCGGCATTCCCGGTGTAAATCCGTGGGATGAGAGGTAGCGGAGCTTGGAGTGAATAGGACAGCGCAGGTGTGTTGTGTCTCCTTGGTTTTTAGGACATTTCCCACATTATCCCATCCCACTTCTTGGAATTTACACCACACACAGGGTGCTTGCTAAACGTGTCAGACAGCTGGGAGTACTCGGGGTGAATCATGGATATGGTGTAGGAAGTCCATAATTTCCCTGATCTTTTTGTTAATTTCACTGAATTCCGTGGCAGGAGGGGGGAATGAGATGATCCTGAGGTCCTGCCCAGCCCTGTGGGCATGGTGGGATATGGTCAGATCCCAGTTTCCTTGGTGGGATGGAATGGAGGCTGGAATTAGGTGGATTCTGGAATGGGATGGAGACATCCAGCTGGAATTTGCAAGTCGGGGCTGTGGGTGGATTTTTCCCTGACGAAACTCCCTGGGACACACAGAATTCCATCCAGATAGGCTTGGGAAAGGGGGAAAAGTCTTTTCCCAAGCAGGAGTTAGTGGGAATGGTGTTTCTCCCTCTCAGTTAACAGAACCCAGTGCAGCTGCTCCAGGGGCTTTAACCACCCTGGATTTCAGCTGGAAACCTATTCCCAGCTGGATTTGGGAATTGATTTGCCTCTTTTCCCACATCCCAGCAATCTGGGAGGATGGACACGCTGAGGAACCGGACAGTGGAGGAGCTGCGGGAGCTGCAGGAGGATTCCCAGGAGATCGAGCGCTTGGCTTTGGAATCCCAGGAGGTTTGTGCCAGCAGGTGGCCCCGGGGTGTCCTTGTCCCCTTCCCTGTGCTGACCATCCCAAATTCCCCAGGTCCAGGAGCTCCAGCTGGAAAGGGAGATGGCTCTGGCTGCCAACCGGAGCTTGGCGGAGCAGAATCTGAAGTTCCAGGCACCGCTGGAGACGGGACGCAGCGACCTCTCCAAGAAATACCAGGAGCTGCAGGAGCTGGCTGGGAGGTGCAGGGAGCAGAAGGAGAAGCTGGGTGAGCGCTGGCATCTTGGCCCAGGAAGGATTCTGCTTCCTGGAAAACTGATATCCCTCTTTTTTCCAGCAGCTGGAGAGATGGAGGATGTTATTCCTCTCAGGTTTCCCTCCTTCCATCAGCAGTTCCCAAGCCCTTTCCTATGGGCTCTTGGCTGGTTTTTGCCTGGTTCCTGTTCTGTGATAGTGATTTTTCCTTGGTTTTTCTTTACCCCCCTGTTTTTCCCAGAGAAATTCTCAGCAGCGCTGCAGCCTCAGACTTTGCTGGATCTCCTCCAGGTGGAAAGCCAGAAGATTGAAGAGGAATCTGAGGTGAGTTTAGGCCTTAAATCCATTGGAAATTCCAGTGATTCATCCTCAGAAGACTTGCAGTTTAACCCAGTCCCTAAAATCGTGGATTATCTTTGGAGTCTGCTGGGTTTTCTCCAAAGAACTTGGATCCATCCGTGTTTGTGTGTGGGAGAGACCTGAATCGGGATTTTAGGGAAGAGGAGCAGAGGGATGCAGGGCTGGAGTGGAGGGATGCAGGAATGAGCCCGAGGCTGTTCCTCTCTTGCAGAAAATGGCTGAGAAGTTCCTGGAGGGGGAGGTGCCCCTGGAGACATTCCTGGAGCAGTTTTCTGGGATGAGGAAGTTGTCCCACCTGCGCCGGGTCCGAGTGGAGAAGCTGCAGGAGATCGTGAGGAAGTCGGAGGGATCCCAGGAGCGCCCCAGGGACTCTCAGCCTCCTCGTCCTCCTCCTCCTCCCGTTCCCATGGATCCACCAAAGCCCTTCCCATCGGGATCTCCGGCTTTCCCTCTGCCCTACAGCCCGGCTCCAGCCCTTCCTCCCGGCCCCACTGCCCACGGAGCGCTTCCTCCCGCCCCTTTCCCGGGATCCCCGGGCACCGTGGGACACGTGGCTTCCTCCCAGCCCAGCTCCCAGCCCTCCTTTCCCTACCCTCTCGCTCCAGCTCCCGGATATCCAGCGGCTTCCGCTGCTGACTCTGCGCCAGGCTATCCCAGATCCACCTCAGGAGGCTTTTCCTGGTCTCCATCCCGGGGTCCAGCACAGCCCTTGCCCTATCCTGCTCCCCAGCCCTCTCCTCCCCCTGCCAGACCGGGATACTCTCCCTACATCCCACCTGGACCAGGGAGACCCCAGTGTCCATACCCCACTCAGCCCCCGCTCCCGAATTTCCCGATCCCAACGCAGGCTCCCTATCCTGGGCCTCCCCCACCCTTTGGATACCCCCCACCTCTGAACCCTCAGCGTCCTACCTGGCCTGGGTACTAATCCAGGACTTCTGGGGAGCATCCTGTGCTGATTCCTCCTTTTTTTGGGGACTGAGGAAGAGGAGGGATTGCAGAGTCTTGCTCCTGGATCCGTCGGTGCAAAGGAATTACACGGGATAAGTCACGGCTCCGGAGGTCGGAGCGAGAGGCAGAGCCAGACCAGCAGAAATCCGTAGAGGAGAAACCTCCAGGGGAACCTTGGAGCACCTTCCAGTGCCTAGAGGGGCTCCAAAAGAACTGGACAAGGACTTGGACAAAGACTTGGAGTGTTGGGATAATGGGAAATGGCTTCATGCTGTCAAAGGGTGGGTTTAGGTGGGATTTTGGGAAGAAATTCTTCCCTGTGATGGTGATGAGACCCTGGAATGGATTTTCTAGGGAAATCATGGCAGCTCCATCCCTGAAAATATCCAAGGCCATGTTGAACAGGGCTTGGAGCAAGTGGAAAGGGATTGGAAGTGGCTGATCCCTAAGATCCCTTTTCACCCAAAGCATTCCAGGGCTGTCAGTGGGAGTTGGTGATTCCCACCCGGGCCTGGGCAGCCTCCAGTTTTCCTGACCTCCTGTGTGGTTTTTCAGGCTCCTCACATCTCCCTTCTCAGGAAACACTTGGAAACGGAGGGAATGACAAACGATGGAAACGGGATTTGCTTTGCTCAGCACTTTATCCTTCAAATCTTGCCTGTATCCCTTTAAGTTATTTATAAGGAACGGTTACTAATGGACTAGGATGAGGGATCGATGGAAGCAATTCCATCCCTGGGATTAATTAGAATAATAAAACTGGATGAATTAATTGCACTGTGGAGTCGTGGCCCTGGTTACTTTGGGAAACAATGGAACATCTGGATAAGGATTGATCCCTTTATCCCTTCCTGGCATCCAACTTCCTTGGGATCCCATCACTGAAATCTTTCACCCCCCCCAGAACCATCTTCAAGCCTGCTTCAATTCCTGCTTTTCTTGCATTTATCCCTGGGATAAAAACCAGGGAAAAAGGAGTTTCTCTGTCCCACTTTTCCCTCCTGACTGGGGGTTTGGAGTCACACTGGGATAATGGAAGGAAGAGGACAAGGTGTAATTAGTACAAAACCCCAGTTTTATTACAGGCATTTGTTATTAAATATCTCAGTCTCATTCTCAGTATTCCCACCCTTGCATCCCTATCCTTTATCCATCATCCCAGCTCTTTGTCCTGGTTTGGAGAAGCTGGTGGTCCCACTATTCCAAAGGGATAGTGGGAACCTCTTAAATTCCTATAAATAGCTTAAAAAAAACCAAACAAAAACCTCCTTTTCTCCCATGAGGAGGCTGGGAAGAGCTCCTGGAAGGATGCTGGAATGCTGGGATGCCCCCAAAGCTGAGGTGGGAGGTGGGATCAGCTCCTTTGGGAAGCAGGGAATCACACCCTGCGGGCGGAGTGCAGGTCATAGTCACTGTCCGAGGAGTTGTCCGGAGGGTTGGAACGCCGGCACGCTGCTTCCAGAGCTGTGGAGAGCACGGATACCACTCAGTGGATGCACATCCATGGAAAAGGAAAGGGGAGGAGCCACTTCCAGCACTGACCTGGGTAAGCAGAGAGCTGGGAGGTCCTTTTGGGGGGCTGAGCGTAGTCGTTGTCCCCTCCCTGTCCCCGAGGCCTCGGAGCGGTGCTGGAGCGGTGGAAGGACACTGGAGAAGACAGCAGGATTGGGATTTTGGGGTTGGAACACCAGCTTGGAGGGAGCAAACCCACCCGGGAAGGGGCTGAGTAAAACTGGTCCCTGCTCCAGGCCTGCATCTCCTGGATGAGTTATATTCCAAAAGGAAGCAAGATCCAAGGCCCTTGTGCCAGGATCCAGAGGGAACAGCTCACCCAGACCCCAGATCCATCCCCAGGAACTCCAAATTCCATTCCCAGCTCCCCAGCCAGCAGCTCCTCACCCGTCTGGTTGAGTCCCGTGGGGCCGATCCACTGGCGCTGCTTCTTCTTGGAAACTGAGAGAGAGGGGGAATTGTGTCTCCAAGGATCTTCCCGACCCTTCCTCCAGCTGCTTCCCCCCTGCCAGCCCCATATGTCATCCCAAATAATCCCCCCCTTCCCAATAATCCCCCTCCCCAGGATCCTCCACCTGCTCTTTTGTGTTTGCTTGGAGCTTAATCCCTCTTCCCACTCCCACACTCCATGTGGCACAGGCTTGGGGACAATGGGGCAGGTCTGGGGATAATGGGACAGGGGGATCCGTCAGGCTGAGCAGCCAAATCCAGCCCCAAGGAGTTTAGGGAAGCATCCATGGAGCTGCCAGCCCTGAGCCAGCACGTGGGGATGGTGGAGCGGGAGAAGGAAGAAAGGAAGGATGAGGATCCCAAAGTTGTCCCCTACTTCTCTTCATCAGCTTCCGATAGGCAGGAGGGCCACAGATCAGGGAAAGGATGAGGAAAAGCAGCAGGGCCAGGCAGATGCTCACGACGGTTCCAGCAGATGTTCCCGTGGGAAGCGGCTTTGAGTCCTGGCCTGGAAAGAGCACAGGTGTCCACTGGATGTGTCCAGCTGGAGGTTGGTGCTGAGATGTGAACACCCATTACCCCAGCAGCAACCCAAATCCCACGTGGATTTGGTCCCCCCATCCCTGCCCATTCCATAGGAGTGGGAATTCCAGCTCCCAGCACGGATCACGTGGCTTACACACAACTCTGGTCCGGGAGCAGCTCTGGCTATTCCCAGGTTTGGGCTGGCAGAGGTGCAGGGGTTCAAGCCCACAGGTGACTCCCGTTGAGGGCGGCTCCCGGATTTCTGTGCTGGAGGTGAGATTCCCACAGCCCAGCTCCCGGCAG
This sequence comes from Zonotrichia albicollis, assembly GCF_047830755.1. Classification (NCBI taxonomy): domain Eukaryota; kingdom Metazoa; phylum Chordata; class Aves; order Passeriformes; family Passerellidae; genus Zonotrichia; species Zonotrichia albicollis. The sequence continues at coordinate 48,304,577 of NC_133824.1, forward strand.
ATCTGCCGGCCGTGCCTGTCTCGCTGCGCTGCTCTGGACTCACACAGATCCCACCACTGTCCCTCATGGAACACCTGGATGTCCCCTTCGCACGGCGTGGGGCCGGCTGCCAGCCTCCGCAGGGCCCGCGGCTGGGAATCTGGGAGAGAGAGCACATCCACAGGGAGAGGGGTTGGATCCACGGGGAGAGGGGCTGGATCCACGGGGAGAGGGGTTGGATCCACAGGGAGGGGCCAGACCCGTGGGGAAGGGTGAAATCCACAGGGAGAGGGAGCAGATCCATGGGTACAGCGGGATCAGACCCATGGGAAAACAGGGAGCAGATCCGTGGGTACAGGGAAATCAGGCCCATGGAAAAACAGGGGTCAGATCGATGGAGTGGGGTCAGAGCTACCAGGAGAAGGGAGTCAGATCCATGGAGATGGGTCAGACGTGTGGGAAGAGGAGCCAGAACCACAGGGAGAGAGGAGTCGGACCCACAGGCAGACATGGATGATATCCACAGGGATGCTGCTGGCACATGCTCCTCCTTCTCCCAGCACCAGCTCCTGGCATAGGGATGCTCCCGGCATCTCCCCTCATGCCACAGGGACTGAACCAATCCAGGCATGGAAGGGCTTTGAACTCTTCCCATGGGAAATGCAGCATGGAAGCCGGCTCTGCCAGCTGCCACAGCCCATTAAAGCCCCAAATCCCACGGGATTCCAAGCTGGGCAGATGGCAGGACTCACAAGGAGCCTGCTCCGAGCTTCATGGCTTGGCTCTCTGTGCCATGGAGCTGGCAGTGAGCTGATTTCCAGGGAAACACTCATGGAAAACAACAGGGAGAGGCCTGTGGCTGGGAGATGCTCATGGCAGGGGAAAGATGCTCGCTCTGGCAGGGACATGCCTGTAGCAGGGAAGAGGCTCATGGAAAAGAAGGGGTATGCCTGTGGCAGGGAAGATATCCAGGGCATTGCCCGAGGCAGGGAGATGATCGGAGCATGGAGATGCCCAAGGCATGGAAGTTCCTCAGGGAGCTGCCCACAGCCTGGTGCCTGCCAGTGCTCCCCACTTCCAGCTGGAATTTGGGATGCTGCCATGGCCGCTCTCCCTCCTCTGCACTGCCGGGAACCGAGATTTCCTGTTTTGCCTTCGCACCCCGGCAAGGAAGAGCAGGAGTGGGTGGATGGGGCCCATGGGGCCGGCTGGGATGGGGCTGGTTCTTGGTTCCGGGCCCCAAAATCCCCCCGGGCTATCCCACCGGGGCGGAGGAGCAGGGAATGGCGGGCGCTCCAGGCCCGTTCTCACCTGAGCAGGTGATGAAGGCGGGCGCTTTCCCCCGGGAGCTGCTCCTGTTGAAGCAGTCCAGCAGGGAGCGGCTCCCGCAGGATTCCACCGCCTCCCACCGCACCGGCAGGTGGATCCCGGGGTCGGGCTCGCCGTGGCTGCTCCCAGCGGTGCCACAGCGCAATTCCTGGCAGATGAGGGTGACCAGGTCTGTCCAGGAGCGCGGGATGCTCGCCACGGCCCCCCACAGCCCCTGCTTGTGCAGCTCCAGGAAGCCGGAGCAGCTGAAATTCCCGTCCACCAGCCGCAGCCTGGGGGGTCCTGGGGAGGGATTGGGGAAGGAAGAGGAAGTGTTATGGATTGGGATGGCAATTTTCCCACTATTTAGCGGGAAGTTCCCAAATTTGAGGCTATGGATTCTGTGGGATGAGGCACTTACCCGTGGGCTCCGGAGTGGTGGTCGGGGGTGCTGGTGGGGGCTTGGGAGTGGTTTTCACCGGCTCTGGAATGAGAAGAGAGGGGCCACGTGGGCGTGGATGATCCCTAGGGATTGAGGTGGCCGGGCTGGGGGTCTAGGCTCACCTCCACAGGCAACAATGACGTGATTTGTGCAGTTTTCCAGCTCCCATTGGCATTCAGGCGGGGAACTGCACCTCCTGGCCAGACTCTGTAGTCCTTTCCCACCGGGAATGTTGAACTCCAAGGGCTCAGAGGTTAGGGGGCCGCACTTCAGCTGCTGGCAGATCCAAGCCAGGTTGCCCACGCTCATGCTCTCCCAGCAAATTGGTCTCCACTGGTTTTCCCATTTCACCTCCAGTATCCCAGTGCAGTGGCAACCTCCTCTGGTGAGTCTCAGGTCAGATTCTGTGGGAAAACACCAGGAAAACACCATCATTGGAAGCTTTCCTTCCTTTCCCAGCAGGTTTTCACCCTGGGAATGATGGAAAAGCCCCTGGTGGGGGCCTTGGGAAGCAGCACAAGGAATGGGAGCATGGAGAGGTCAAGGAAATGTGGGGGCCTGAGCCGGGACCCCGCGACACCGCTTCCGGATGATGCAACTCCAGCACCCGCCATGCTCACGGAGCTGTGGAGGCATTCCCAAAGGGCTGCTCCCAAATTCTCACCTGCAGGGATCCAGGTGGCTCCTCCATGGTCCGGGATGGCTGCGAGAAAGAGCGGAAATGGGGCATCAATCCCACATCCCACCCTGTGGACTCCGAGCTTGGGACAGCGGCTGCGCTGCTCACCCCATTCATGGTTATTTTGAGGAAAAGGCAGATTTTGTGGGAAAACTGAGATTTTTGGGGGAGAAAGGTGACTTGCCGACTCCCCAGCTGTCTGCTGGGGGATTTTTAGGCCTGAGAAAAGACGGGGGCCCTGCAAGTTACCGCTAATCAGCCCTGCTCCTGGGTGGAATGTTCGGGAATGGTGCCATGAAGATGGAGGGAAGGGCGGGAGATGTCAGGGAATGAGGATGTGGGGATACCTGGTGCCCTCACCACCATTGGCTCAATGTTGGGACCCTGGGGACCCCCAGGGTGATGTGGGTTGGGGTTTGGGGGTCACCAGGGTGCTTCCCACCCCAAGCCCCAAACTGTGCCTGGCTCAAGGTGCGGATCCCGCCCGGAGCGGGAGAACCGGGAGGGCTCTGCCGCGGGATCTGCGCAGTGCACGGAGGTCAGGGTGCCCGGTACTCACCCCACATTCCCAGCAGGAGGCACAGGACGGGCAGCCGGGCTGCCATGGGCTCCGCTGGTGCCATGGGGGCACGGGAGGCTCCGGGGGCTGCGCCACCTCCGCTGCCCGGCCCGGAGCAGGCGAGGGAGGGGGCCCGGACAGGAACCGGCTGTTTTTCCTCCCTCTGTGGTTTTTTGACGTCACCTCTGGGCCCGTTTGAAGACTCTGTTGCCTCCCTGGGTCCCGCCAAGCACGAGAGGAAAGGGGTGAAAAACGTGTGGGGTTCAGCCCCCACCAGATCCCCGGGCCTCTGCAGCTCTGGGAAGGGGAGGTAGTGAATATAGCTAGTGCCGAGGGAGATCTGAGGGTCCCTGAGCCCCCCAGGGTTACAGAGGAGTTGATGCCCATCCTGGTATCCCCTAAACCCTGTGATTACCCCCAGGAATGGGATGGGGGAAGGTTTTTTCCAGGCACATCCCAGGTTCTGGCATTCCAGGGACACCCTACACCCCTGCAAGGGCACGTGGGGCAGCAGCGGTGCTGGACCCGGCCAGGACAGAGGCGTTAATTGATTGTGCCCTAATTAAATGCTCTGAATCCAGGTCAGGCATGCTAATGAGGCAGCTGTTTTCCATTGACACCGTGGTAGTCCTGCTAGAAGGGGAGATGGATGGAACTTCCTATCCCATCCCGCTCCAGCATCCGTGGATGCTCCAGTCCCCAGCCCTGGAGTGGGACTTCAGCATCTGGGTGCTCCCTGTAGCCAGCCCTCGTTCCCATCCCACTTATCCCAGGGGTTCTGCTGATCCTGATGGGAACAGGCCTTGTTGGAATATCCCACATGGGGGTCCTGGAGCTGCCCACCATCCACTTGGGCTTTGAAAATTCTCTGGAAAAAGGAGTGCAATTCCCAGGCCTGCTCTCAGGATTCAGTGGAGGGTCTGCAAACTTCAATCTCCCAAAATCAACCTGAAATTTGGGATTCACCTCAAATATCCCAGAACTCTGTGCCTCTAGGAAAGATCCTGTCATCCAGGGGTGTGTGACCCCCATGGATATGGGGTGCTTGGGGTCCAGCCCTTCCCTGAGATCTATGACAGCCTCTGGAGGCCATGAGATCCCAGGGGGAGGATTTGGCTTCGGATGGAGCCTCTGCCTTGCCTCGGGCGCTGCGAGTCAGCTCAGCATCCTGAGCGTGCCGTGGCAGCTCGGGATGATTGGAATCCCTTCCCGGGGGGGGTTTGGGGGGCGCTGCGAGGTGCTGACAACGCTGCCAGCCGTGAGGAGCCTTTCAAAAGGCAGGAGCTGCCTTTAGAGCGAGCGGGAAGGGGCTTGTCGGCTGTCGGCACGCTGCTGGGATCATAATGATGAGGAAAAGGGGGATTTTCTGGACGGGAGCAGCTCGGAGGAATGGTTGGCGCTGATGAGGCTGTGAGGGGGTGGAGGTGACACCTTGGCTGGGTTGTCACATGCCAAGGGCACTGGTGCCCCCAGGATGTTGGTATCCCCAGGGAATTGGTGCCCCCCAGGGCTTTGGTACCTTCCAGGGCTTTGTTATCCCCAGGGAATTGCTGCCCTCCCGGGAATCAGCACCCTCAGGACTCTACTACCCCTCTGCACATCGGGATCCCATTCAGTGCATCCACACCCTGAATTTTGGGACCCCTCCAGGGCATCAGGACCCCCCGCAATTCATCGATCCCTCCAGGCTTTTCCATGCCCCAGTCCCAGCGATCCCGGCACCATCACCTCCCTCCCAGCCCCCCGGCACCCGGAGCAGGGCTGGGGCACCCCCCGTGCCCGCTGCGCTCGCAGCCCGCGCCTCGCCGTACCCTTTGTCGGGGTTTTGCTGCTATTTTGGGATTTCCTCCGTTGTTGCGGCTCCTTTGTGCGGGGCCTCTCGCTCACAAACAGCTGGAGGATGTGGGGGGGCCACATTTTCCACTTGGGGTGCAGCTGAACCCCGACCTGCTCCCCGGGGAGGCAGAAATCTGACGGCAGGGCCGGGGCGGGAGCAGCCGGCGTGGGATGGGATGGGATGGGATGGGATGGGATGGGATGGGATGGGATGGGATGGGATGGGATGGGATGGGATGGGATGGGATGGGATGGGATGGGTGGTGGGAAGAGGGGCAGAGGGGTCCCAGTCCCGGGGTGATGGGTGGGTGCTGTGCCCCCTCCCAGCTGGGAGCACCCCAAATCCCAAAGCTGGGATGGTGCTTGGCTCCAGCTTCTCACTGGGATATGGATGGATTGGGAGATGCTGAAGGGTTTGGGGTCTGTATCCCACCCTCACAGGGCACCATCCCATGGGTTTGGGGTGGCACCTCAGTGGCTTCCCTTCCAGCATCCCTGGAGCCTTCCTGGACAGGAATTATGGGCAGCATGTTCCCGGGATGGGGACTGTCCCAGAAGGGTGTGGGCAAGCTCTGGGGGGACACATGGGGCTTCCATGCCCGCCCTTCCTGCAGTTTAATTTCCACCCCTGGTGCCATGGAGCTGGATCAGGGCCCTGCCTCCCCCTTCCCAGCTCCTGTGGGCTGGGAGTGGGATATTTGGCCATGTCTGTGTCACTTAGTGGACGAGTGGGAGCACTTGGTGGCCCAGCCTCACTGCGGGGCTGGTGACACCCCTATGGACAAGGGACACGGTGGGAAAAGCTTTTAATGACAGCACAGAGGAGATGGCTGGAGAATTCTGGAGGAGAAAGCTGGAGAATTCCAGGAGATTCGGCCTCTGGAGTGGTGGGGCAGGCTCAGTAGGCAGAGTCCTGGATGTCGTCGTAGTCGCTGCCCTCGGAAAAGTCGGGATCCTCCCCGTGTTCCCCCGAGGGATAGGACGGATCTGACCAGCCTGCAGAGACAGAACCCGTCAGGAGGATTTGGGAATGCCTGGAACTCCCCGTGTGCCCCATCTCCAGCGCAGGATCCTCACCTGGATGTGAGGAGGGGTCTCCGGGGGGCTCCCTCTCCTGCACGTTCTCGTACCACTCCCCCGAGGAGGTGCTGGAGCTGCCGTTGGGATCGGGATCAGGATCTGCCGGAGCCGCAGGTGCCCAGGGCTGGGAGGGCGCTGCCGGGGGAGCTGGGGGCGCTGGGAAGAGCAGAGTCACTGACTGGCACTGCCCAGCCCTGCTCCCACTCCCTGGGATCCCATTTCCTCACTGAGGCTGAACCCATCCATCTTCCCATCCCTGGGGTCCCTCTATCCCTGCTCCCATCCCTGCTCCTCTGCTTGGGGTCCCTGAACCCCCGTTTCCTCCCCATCCCTGTGGTCTCTGCATCCCTTTATCCCATCATTGGGGTCTCCCCATCCCTGCTCCCACACTTCCCACCTGTGCTGTAGCCGTGGACAGGGGGGGGAATGCTGCCATTCCAATAGGGCTCCATGGATGAGGATGAGCTGGAGGAGCTGCGGAGTGGGGGGCCCGGCCTGGCCAGCTCTGTGGGAACAAGGGCATCAAATGTGGTAACAAAGAGATTGGAAGAGGGCATGGCTACCCTTCCATCCATGGGATAGACCCCCCTTGTGCCATACCATCCACAGGGAATGGCTCCATCCTGTCCTGGCTGGGTCTCGGAGGGAGGAGATCCTCCCTGGGATGCCGGCGCAGGGAGTCTGTGGGAAGGGCAGAGGGGTGGGAACATCCTGGGTGACAGGGATCCCAGGACAGGGCCTCAGGGATCCCAGAGAAAGCGGGATGCTCACTGTAGAAGGTGGACAGGGCGATGGGAGGCTTGCTGCTGAACTCATAATATTCCGAGTCGGAATCAGAATCCTTGGAAATGCCTTTGACCAGACAGTCTGGGGGGTGACAAGGGGATGTGGCATCTGTCACCAGCTGGCACCTCTGGCCCCACAGCCCCTGGGGGGACCTGCCAGACCCACCTGATCCTTTGGGAAGGCTGGTGGGAGCCTGCCTGTAGTCGTTGGAGATCCCGGAGGGTGCGTTGGGGCTCTGGGAGCTGTGGGTCACCAGGACTGGCATGGGAGTTCCCAAGGAGGACATGGCTGTGGGGACAACAGGATGCACACACTCCATGGCTCAGCTGAGCCCAAAAAGTGGGGATTGTGTCCCAGTTCCATGTCCAAATCCAGAATTCCTTACCACTCCTCTTCCTCAGCCTCAGCAGGGCAGTGGAAAAGGCCAGCACGGAGAGCAGGAGCAGCGCGCCCAGCACCAGGCACAGGATAAAGAGGAGACTGTCCACCAGTGGTGTCCCCGGGGTCGGGGTCCCCTCCTCGGCTGGAACAGAGAATGGACACAGCTCATCCCACAGGAATCTTACCTCCTGGGAATTGTACCCTGATCCCAGGGAATGGCCGAGGGCTCGGACACTCACCCTGCAGGGCAGTGACATTCCTGGGCGTCACCTCAGCCACTGTGGGCGTTGGCATCTCCAAACCCTGGGAGCCTGGAAAGGGCAGGAACAGAAATCAGATGCTTGGGAGCGAGCCGGACTCAGGCCGTGCCTCAGATCCCATCGGGAAGGATGCGGTACCATTGCAGATGACCCCGGCAGCCCCGGATTGGTAACAGGGCGCGGATTTGTTGAAGGTCCAGTGGCACTGTGCCAGCGAGGGCTGCAGGCTCCCGCACATGTATGTCATCTTCCCGGGCAGCGTGTGTGGGAAGGCCAGCCGCTGGAGCACATCCCCGCATCCCAGCGACCGGCACAGCACCGCGGCCTCCGTGTCGTACCACGTGCTGTTACACACCGTGCTCCAGGTGCCTCGGAAAAACACCTCCACCCTGCCGGCACACGCATCCCGGCCTCCGGAGAGCCGCCACTCCTGGTGCTCTGCGGGAAGAGCGCGGCGGTGAGGATGCGCCATTGGCACCCCCAGCTCTGGAATGTTCCAAACCCACCTGAGCAAACCACGCCGGCGTCCTCCTTGTGGCTGCAGTCGTGCTCCGTCGTGGTGGCCGGACATTCCCAGAGGTGCCGCTCATGCCCCTGGCATCCCACGTCATCCCGGAGGATGGGGCCGTGCCCGCGGCCGAAGGCGGCGTTGCCGGGGGCTCTCACGGCGCGGCCGCACCGCAGCTGGTGGCACACGACGTCGGCGTCGGCAATGTCCCAGCCATCGTCACACACCGTGCCCCACGTCCCCTCCTGCTCCAGCTCCACACGGCCCTCACAGCGGCTCCGGCCGCCCGCCAGCCGCAGCGCTCTGGGAGCTGGGAGAGGAACTGGGAAGAGTGAGCTGGTGTCATCCCAGAATCCTGAAAAGTGGGTGTAGGGATGTCCCTCACCCTCCCACACTCACCCGGTGTCACTGAGGTGTTCCCTGCCGGAGTGCTGGGAGGTTCCGTCGTTTCTGTGGGGACTGTGGGGAGAAAGGACACAGGAATGAGGAGCTGAGCCCCCCAGGACTCCCAGTTTGGAAAGGTGCATCCCAAACCCACCAAAATGGGGCCAAGAGGATTCTCCCAGCTGCGAGTGGCACAGCAGGAATCCCCCCGGGCTCTGGCAAAGTCACAGAAGTGTTGCATCCCAAAAATCAATCCCTGTGTGCCCCAGGATGTTTCTCAGGGCTAAATCCTGGTGTGGGATCTGCTGGGAGAATTTGACCTTAAATATGGGAATACTGGGACACGACTCAGTGGTGGAAGAACTGAAATTTGGGTTGTCATCCTGCATCGGTGTTGTTCCCGCCTTCTGGTTCATCCCTGCAGACACAGAGGGGCTGGACCTGTCTGTACCCACCTGCCTACACCCATTCCAGAGCTACAGGTGAGTGGATGATCCAGTTATCCCTAAAAATGCCCCATTTGGCTCCTCCGGGGGGAAGGATTCAGCCCCAGAAGTGAGGCATCCACTTGGGTGGGGTGGGATCTACTGGGGCTGCTTGGGTGGGAATCCTGGGAAGAGCCACCAGAGCTGGTGCAGTGTGGATTGGGGTTACAATGTTCAAGGAAAAGGCCAGGGATGAGGGGAGAAGGTGGGAATGAGCTGCCCCAGGTGGGGATGGGGGTGTGACGAGGGCGGAAATGGGGTGATGGGGTGATGGGGCCATTTCCTGATCAATGGGAGGCCTCGAAGCAGCTCCTGGCAGACATTTTGGCAACCGAACAATCCCAAATCCTGCCAGGGTGGGGAGGACAGGTGGCATCACATCCCAAAACCATCCAGGGGGTACATGTGAGACAGGATGGGCTTCAGGCCCTGAGTGTCCTCCTGTTCCTGAAGGGATTGTAGGTGAGATGGCTCTGAGAGCACCTTTAGGGGCTTAGGCTCCTCTTCTAGGGGTTCCCAGGGTGCTTTTTGGGGGATCCAAGGGGACCTTAACATTTAGGAGAATCCCCAAGCCTTAGGACATCCTTTCAGGGCATCCCTTTCCCTCTGAGTGCGTTGAGGGGCAGCATCCTCCACCACTGACACCCCTGTTGGGGACCCCCCAGGACCCCCAGTGCTCCCCATCCCAGGGAGGTGGCAGGTCCCCAACCCCCAAATCCGTGGCTCCACCACCCCAAGGTCCCAAGAGAGCGACGGCAAGGGCCAGGATGGGGACAGTGACGTACCTCGTGCAGGTGTCACGGCAGAGAGAGCCACCAAGAGCAGGCAGAGCCCCCCCATGCCATCAGCGGGGCATCCCCATGGGATTCAGGGCTCTGGGATCCGGGGGTCCCCCTCTCAGCAGCCTGGGGACGTGGCTCGGCCGTGCCCCCGTGCTCCGGCAGCTCCGGGACTGTGGCGGTGGGCAGGAAGCCGACTCAGTGCTCTGGGGTGGAGGAGGTGATGGGGTGGCTCCATCCTGCCCTGGCGGGGAGGAAGCAGGGTTTTGGGGAGCCCAGAGACCCTCCGGGGCATGGGAACCCCGTGGGTCTGCTGCTCCCAGCACGGGGGACACAGATCTGGTGGAGTCATGGTGATCCACAGCTCGTTTGTGCCTCTGGGTCGTGGATTTGGGGTGGTGGCACAGGGGGCTCGGGGCCTCCTGAGGTGTGGGAGAACTATGGAGTGATGAAGAGCCAGGAATTCCCCTCTCCTCCCTGTTTTTTGGAGTCAGTCACCTGCAGCTCCACATCCTGAGCGTCTTCCAGCACATGCAGGATCACCCCAGAACCCTCCAGGAATATTAGGTGAGGGGTAAGGCTGAAATTTCCACAGATGGGAGGTGGGGCATCCCAGGAGACATTGATCCCCACCATGGGTGAGGGCTGGGATCCAGCTGGACACCCGGGGACCCAGGATGCTGGGAAGGGGGTCAGGACTCCAGTCACCCCATCTCAGAAGGGTTTTGGGAAGTTTGGGGAAGCTGGGAGCAGGGTGATGGGGTGGTGGGATCTCCTGCTGTTACCCAGGGTGTCCTGGGATTGCTGGGACTTACTGGGAAGCTGGAAGAGTGGGAATCCCCGTGGGTACTAATATAGGGAGGTGCTGAGGGGAATGTTGGGGACATGCAGTACCAGGCTGGTGTTGGGGTTGGAAAGGTGGAGGAGGAAGATGGCAGGAAAGGGAGGAAGGAGATGCCTTATCCCAAGGTGACCCCAGCTGGGCCACAGCCAGGCCCAGCCCTGGATCCAATCCCGTGACCAGCTCCCACGTGGAGCCAAGGTCAAGGGCATGTGCCCATTCCCAGGAGCCTGGCAGTGCCATGGGGGCAGGGTGGGACCCGCTGTCAGGATCACAGGAGACAGCACAGAGGAGAATCCCAATTGTTTTTTTTTAAATACTTTATTTTTGTAACAACGTCAGAATTAAAAATTTTCCATAAATACCAGCCCCTGGCAGCCACTTCCCGGGCATTCCCGATAAAAAATGTGTACAAAACGGATGCGTGGCCGGGGTGAAGGTGGGGGGATACGGGATCCTCCCCGGGATCAGACCACAGGAATCATCACCACCATCATCATCACCACTATGAACACCATGTCGCAATGAGACCCAAAGCAGTAAGAGCATCCCAAATTCCTCCCTGGTGCCGCCGGGATCCAGCCCCTGTAAGGACAGGGCTGGGAGACCCCCCCCTCACCTCTGGGGGCACCTCGGGGTGGTCCCAGGAGGCCACCAGTGGTCCCCGGCCCAACCCGCCAGGAAGGGGGGTCGGTGTCCCCCCAGCACGGCACGGGGAGGAGGTCGGGCCCTTACTGGTTTGCCCGGGAATTGGGGGGTCCGGGAGTCGCCCTTCGGGGTCAGGAGCTGCCGCGGATCCTCTCCATGTAGCTCCGGAGCTCCTCGGGATCCCGCAGCCCCATGTCCTCGCACACCCAGCGGATGTCGTCCTCGCTGGCCACCAGGATGGACTGGACGTGGGGGGCGGCCGGGGGCGGCTCCTCGGGGACGCGGGGGGGCCCGAAGGTGACAAACTCCACCCGCTTCCTGCGGCCGCCCCCCGGGGCCGAGCCCTCCTTGCGGGGCGGCGGGGCCGGGGAGCCGGGGGGAGCCCCGTCCTCGCCGGAGCCCGGGGGGCCCCCGCAGCCGCAGGGGGGGCCCGGGGATGCCGGGGGCTCCGGCTGCCGGCGATCCGGCTGCGGCCGGTCCAGCTGCTGCCGATCCAGCTGCCGGCTCAGCTCCTCCTGGTCGGTGCCCAGCCAGACCCAGTTGTGGGGCTGTGAGGCCGAGGGGGCCCCGCCCGGCTCGGGCAGCTCCTTCTGCTGGTAGCGGAGCACGAAGAAGATGCAGTTGACGAGGAAGATGAAGATGGCGAGGCAGAACACTCCCAGGAGCACGTACATCCCGATTTCCAGGTCAGTCACCCGCTCCGGAGCCTTCACTATCTCCTCCTCATCTTCCTCCTCCTCTTCCATGCCGGCACGGTTGCGTCCGTAGCCTTCCTCCTCGTCCTCCTCCTCCGAGGAAGACCCCTGGAGCTTGGTGGCGGCTGGCCCCACGCCCGCGGGGTCCCTCTGTCCCACGGTCACCGCTTCCCCGGACATGGCGCCCTCGGCCCGCGGGAAGGGCCGGGGGCTCCCGGGAGAGGGGACCCCCACCTCGAGCCAGGCCGTGCCGCTGGCCAGGGCGGCCGCGCGGTGCCGGCCACGCCGGCACGGATCCGGGGGGTGCAGGCTGAGCTGGAGCAGGGCCCCCCGGCCCGGGCCCTCGGCCACCACCCACGGGTGGGCAGCGGGGACCCCAGGGGAGCCCCTGACGGTGGCGACGGCGCGGTCCAGGGACGTCACGGTCAAGGCCACCTCGTGCCACCCGTAGAGCTCCAGTGGGGCCAGCGTGTGGTCGGAGAAGGACAGCCAGATGGACAGGGTCGCTTCCTGGTGGGATGACAAGCGGGATGGCAGAGGTTTGGGGGACACCAGGGAGGCTGGGGTCAATCACCCCCCACCCGTCTCACCTGCTTGAGGGCCTGTAGTGTGGGTGTCCCCAGGACGGTGGCGGTGATCACGCCAGGATGATCCGGCTCTGTCCGCAGGGACAAGGAGAGCCCAGCCACCACCTGGGCACGGAGCTCCGTCACCGTCACCTTCTCCTCAGAAACCACCAGTGTCTGCTCCCCCAAGATGGAGTCGGAGAGCGGGGAGCGCACCTGGAAGCAGCTTGTGAGTCCCCCAACATTCCTCACAGCCACTGTTTCCTCTTCCCATCCTGTGCCAGCCTCTCAGTTCCCTCCCTCCCTGTATCCTGCCCAGCTCCCACTGGGATCATTTCCAGCCCCCCAGCTCCATCCCTGCAACCTTCCCACACCCCCACATCTTCCCAGGATCCCCCAGACAACCCCCATTTACCTCCACGGAGGTGACTCCAGGCTCCCGGCCCACCACCACAGCCCCTGCCTCCAGTGAGGCCACGCGGGGGTCCTGGACACGGGTCCGGGCAGCCACCAGGTGGGTGACATCCAGGAGCCACTCGGGGCTGGGCAGGTAGGACAGGTGACGGCCACCATCCAGGGGGTGGGCCACAAAGTGTGCCAGGACACGGAGCGCCGTGCGCTGGAACTGGGGCCGGCAGCCCCGCGCCCGCCGCTCCGGCTCCTCTGCAGCGTCCTCAGACTCCACCGTGGCACTGGGGACAGGGGACAGGGACAGGGTGACGAGAGTCCTGGGATGGGGTGACAAGGGGTTCCCCAAGGACAGGGGAATAGGGATTGCAGGACAGGGTGACAGAGATTCCACAACAGGGTGACGAGAATCCCTGGACACAAGAGTGTGTTGGGGGCTCACTGATGCATCCCCACACGTCAGGTCCCAGCCCCATTCCCGTCTCCCCCTTTCCCCAGCATCCCGTTCCATAGGCCTCACCTGTCAGGCCCCCCGGGCACTTTCCAGCCACGGAGCTGCTCCAGGATGGGATCTCCCAGCTGGACACGGAGCGGGAGCAGCGGAGCCCAGACGGAGAAGCTCAGCTCCGCCCGCAGCCGGCGCACCCAGAAATCCACGCGGGCGCCTCGCGCCCCTCGGCTCTCCTTGCCCCCCACGAACACCAGGTCGCAGGAATCCGACACCTGCAAGGGCACGTGGAATTCCATGGGAATGTCCCAGGGTGAGGTGGGATAATTCCATGGGAATGTCCCAAGGTGAGGCGGGATAACAAGGGGATAGCAGGACTCACCTGCAGCACCTGCTTGTCAGCGGATTCGCATCCTATGGGATCCGTGAGCTCGGACACAGCACCCCCTGCTTCCACAGCCACCAGTTTGACCGGGATAACGCGGGGCACCCCGGTCAGCGGCGCCGTGTTCAGGATCTCCAGCTCCTGGAAGCATAGTGGGATGAGGGGGCGCTTCCCGCAGGATGGAGGGCTGGAATGGGATGGGGACACCCACCTGCACCAGCGGGACTAGGGCACGGATGTCCCGCTCCGACACCTGGATTTCCCAGACCAGTTTGTCCTTCTGTGCCTCGGGATCCTGGCCGGGATACTCCACCTGCCACGTGAGGGGCCGTGCTGGCGCCAGCCCCCCCGTCCCGTTTTCCACAGCCACATCCAGGTGCAGGAACTCGGCCGGCTCGGACACCCTGCAGCACCGCATCGGGATCAGGGTGGAACAAGCCACAATTCCCACCAGGATGGGGGATTGGGATACTCCCTACCTGGAGCTGTCAGGAGTGACAGGGATGTCCCCGAGCCGCCGGCACGTCACCACAGCCGTGGAGTGCTTGGGACCACGGGAACGCTCCAGGTGCACGCTCCAGGTGCTGGGAATTGTGGGGTGGGCGGAGACCACCTGCAGGCCCTTCTTGGCCTTGATCCTGTGGTGTCACACAGTGTCAGATGGTGTCACACAATGCCCCAAAATGTCACACGGTGTTAAAACAGTGTCACACAGTGTCAGATGGTGTCCCACAGAGTCACCCACAATCGCTCGGTGTCACTCGCTGTCACACAGTGTCACACAATGTCACACAGTATCAGATGGTGCCACACAGTGTCACAGTCACACTGTCACACAATGTCACTCAGTGCACATGGTATCAGATGTTCGCATACTGCCACAAATTGCCACACAATGTCACAGAGTGTCACACAGTGTTGTTCACTGTCACAGTGTGTCACTCACAGTCACACACTGTCACACGCTTTCACACAGAGTCACATAGTGTCCAACAGTGTCCCCGTTGTCCCCGCTGTCACCTCAGGGTCAGGCTGTCGGCGGTGAAGTTGTGGCGCAGGGCGATGGTGGCCGTGAAGCGCTGCCCGGGCTGCAGGGGGACGTTGGGGACACGCAGCAGCACCTTCTCGTCCAGCCGCACCTCCTGCCGCCGCTCCGGCTCTCCCGCCCGCAGCTCCAGCATTGCCAGGAATCTGGGAGCCTCCCGCTCCCGAGCCCCGCACTCCCCCACGCTGTAGTGCAGCTCAGCCAGCTCCGGGCGCTCCGGAGGCTCCGCGGGGTCAGAATCACGCCGGCGGCTCCGGTGGGAATGGAGGGATCCCAAGGAGAACCAGCGTGGAGGGATCTCCAGCTCCACCACGCACACGCCCAGGGGGGCCTGCAGGGGAGAGGGGGTCCCGGGATTAGGCTGGGGGGGAGCCGTGGGTCCCCAGGGTCCCCAGGGTGGCACTGACCTGCAAGTGGCATGTCCCCCGGGCCACCCGCCCGCGGTGATGAGCGTGGAGGGTGGCACAGGGGAGATCCTGAGCTCTGGAGTGATGCCAATCCCTTGAAGAATCCCAGTTCCCAGGGTGGTCCTGCTGCTCATGGTGGTCCTGGTCCTTGAGGTGGTCCCAGTACTTGGGGTGATTGTGGATCCCAGGGTGGTGCCGGTCCTTGGGGTGATCCCGGACTCCATGGTGATCCTGCTGCTCGGGGTGGTCCTGGTCCCTGGGGCGGTCATGATCTCCAGGGTGATCCCAGTTCCTGGGGTGATCCCGGACCCCAGGGTGGTCCTGCTCCCTGGGATGATCCCAGTTCCTGGGGTGACCCTGACCCCCAGGGTGGTCCCGGACATCAGGGTGATCCCAGAGCCCAGGATGGTCCCAGTCCTTGGGATGATTCCGGGCCCCGGCATGATCCTGCTTCCCAGGCATCCAGTCGGGCCCATACAGGTGGAAGAGAACACGGGCCACGGGCTCGGCAGGGGACACAGAGCTCTCCAGGGACACAGCACGGACGGCCCAAGCTGAGCTGGGAGCGCTCTCCGTGGGCACCTCCTGTAAGGACACCAGGGTGGTGGTGGGGGCCGGGACACCCTGGGGTGGCCCAGGGGACACAGGAGTCCTGGTTACCTGGCGAATGCTGAACGGGGGGTAGGTGGCCTGGAACAGGGGCTGGGATCCGGCACGGAGCAGCAGGAACGTCTCGGAGCGGGTGTGCAAGGAAGAGTTGGGGGCCACGTCCTGATCCACCCTCTGCAGCCGGTAGGACTCGGGCACCCCAAGGACCTCCAGCTCCACCGGCAGGAACACGGGATCTGGGGGCTCCCTGTCACCCCTCACTGCAGGGACAAGGACGTGTCACATCCCGCAGGGACACAGCGGGAATGGGATGTGCAGCTGAGGGTCTTTGTGCCCACCTTTGTGGCAGCACACAGAGTGACCCCTTGCCTGGGCCACCACATTCTGAGGTCACCCCTGCCATGGCTCCCCCATCCCGGGGTTATCCCGTCCCGAGGTTATCCCATCCCTGCATCAGGACTGGGGGGCCACTCGGTTCCGCCAGTCCTGGCTGCTCCCTGTGGGAATGCATTCCCCACTGGGGAGAGGGTTAAAACCGTGTCCTGCAGGGTGGGATCCAGGCTCAAGGTGCCCTGATCAAAGGGATCCCTCACCACAGGGAGCAGATCCCACCTGGATGCCCGGGCAGGGCTTCCTCACGGCCGGGAATTGATGCCACCGAGGGGATCAGGCGTGCGGGAGAGAGGCCAGGCAGATCCCGGGATCCGGGGGGAAGGGGAGCCCCTCGGGCGGCGGGTTCCCGTGGGGACCGGGAGGAGATTCCCCCCTCGAGATCCCCGTGGATCCAACGTTCCCCGGGTGATCCCCGCGGGATCCCAGGCGGTGGAGGGGGCACGGATCCCGCGGATGGGGGGCGCGGATCCCGGGGAACGCGGGGAAGAAGGAGGAGGGGGTGAGGTCGCTCCGGCTCTCTGGATCCCGGCGGAACGGAGGGACCCGAACGTGGGGAAAGGGGAGAACCGACCCGGCTTGCGGGTCCACGCGGGAGCGGATCCCGGCAGGACGGCGGGAGGGGCGCGGAGCGGGGTCGGAATCGGTGCCCGGTGCTGTTCCTGGTGCCAGCTGCCGTTCCCGATGCCTTTCCCGGTGCCGTTCCCACTTACCCGGGGCGCAGAGCAGGGCGGCGGCCAGCAGCGCCAGCCGGGGCGCCGAGGCCATGGCCGGCGGGGGCTCGGTCCGTGCGCCGGTGCCGCCGGTGCCGGTGCCGCCGGTGCCTCCCGTCCCTCCGCCCCCGCGCCGAGACAATGGGGCCGGGGCGGGACCGGCACCGGCGCCGCCTCGTCCCGCCGGGTCCTAAAGCCCGGCCGTGCCCGGTGCTCCGGCTCCTGCTCCACAGCCCGACGCACATCCCAGCCCGCTCCCCATTCCCATCCCACTCCCCATTCCCAGCCCACTCCCCATTCCCAGCCCTGCTCCCCATTCCCCGCCCTGCTCCCCATTCTCATCCTCACCCCATTCCCCATTCCCATCCCTGCTCCCCATTCCGACCCTCATCCCATTCCCCATCCCCATCTCTACTCTTCATCCTCTTCCTCATCCCCATCCCAATCCTCGCTCCTGATCCCATTCCCAGCCGCACCCAGCACCGGACACCCCAGGCCACACGGAGACCCCTGGAGCAGAGCAGGAGGGTGGAAATTCTTTCCCCAGCTGCCATCCATCTTTCCCTGTTTCACAAGGGACACTGGGGACATGGGAAGGACAAGGACATCCATGATGAGGGGCATGGAGTGAGTGGGAAGCACAGCAGGAACAGCTGGAGGGCGGTGGGATCCACCTTCCTCCTCTTCCTCCTCCTCGCCTTCCACTCTGAATGGACTGGGGGGCGGCTTGAGCCTGACCACCTTCCCCTGGGAAAGCAGCAGGGCCAGGCCGGATAAATCCGTCTTTATTCCAAACCACATTATCAAAACCGTTTAAAAAGCAGCTTAAAACCCAAAACCTGACAGTGAGGGGACCCCAAAACAAGCAGAGCCCCCGGGACGGGGAATGGGATCCCCTCCGCACCCCAAGCCGGCTGGGCTGGGCCAACATCCCTGGCGAGCAGGGAATGTGGGAGCTCTTCTCCCACTCTTGGGGCGTGTGGGGGCTTTTGGGGTGAAGGCACTTGTGGCACGTGTGGCAAGGCACGGCCCCCGATTCTGGGGTGCTCCCAGAGGGATGGGGGGCCCCCAGGACCCCTGGGAGAACTGGGAAGCAGAGCAGAGGGTGCAGGGGGCTCAGCAGAGCGGGGGGACACATGCTTGGGATGCTTGGGATGGTGGAGCCAAGCTTTGGGAAAGCTTCAGGGGGGCTCAATCCTCCCGGTTCCGGGGTCCCCCAAACTTCTGGCGCCGCCGCAGCTCCTCCACCTTCCACTCCAGGCTCTTGACGGCCGCATCCAGCCGGGCACTGGGATCCGGGGATGCCACCAGGCTGCCCAGGAAGGTGTAGAGCAGCCACAGGCCCAGCAGCATTCCCGCCTGCACCGTGGGGCTCTCCTGGGAAGCGGCCACGTGCAGGAAGGCTCCCAGGAAGAAGAAAAGCTTCAGGCCACGGAGCAGCGGGAGCAGCAGCCCTCGGAGCCGGGTCAGCACCCAGGATCCCAGCAGGGCGGCCACGGCCCACAGGAGCACCCTCTGCACTTCTCCGGGAGCCAGAGCTGCCGTTCGGACCAGCCGGTGGCCTGGGAATGGGATCTGGGGGTCAGCGGTGGCGCCAGGAATGGGGGCAGGAGCTGTCCCACGGGGTGAGCCCCACTCACCGTTGATGCTGGAGGCGGCCAGGAGATCCCCCAGGATCCCACAGAGCGTGCTCAGGGCTGCTGAGATCCCAGAGGAAACGATCCACAGGGTGGTGGAGAGGCTCTGCAGGGAAGGATGGGGATAAGGGAGTGGGAAAATGTCCCGTGCCCCTGCACAAGGAGCTCCAGGGAAGGTTTGGGAATGGGGATCCCACCTCTGCCACCACCCGCAGGGGCTGGTGTCCCACCCAGCTTTCCAGGGTGTCCCAAGTGGATCTTCCCAGCCGGAGCAGGAAGTCATCAGAGGTGGTGGTGTGTCCCCTGAATCCCTCCGGGCCACCCTTGGCTCCGTCCCCCGCCGATCCCATGAGGAATGGGATCCACAGCAGCAGGGCCAGCAGGGCCCGGTGCCCCACGGCACTCCCCATCCTGGAACCCGGGATCTGTGGGGAAAGAGACACGTGAGGGTGCTGGGAAGAGGAAACCCTGCTGGTTTTGGGGTCCACCTGCTGGTTTTGGGGTGCCCCAAGCAGAAGGGGAGGCTTGAGGCCCCACAGCCCAGTTCCATGCCCCCCCTCGGCACAGGCCTGGGTGTCCTGGCTATTTTTGGGATCGACCAGAGTCAGCGGGACACAGCCAAGGGCACCGGGCCTGGCTGGGAAGGGGGGGCACCCCTTCCCAAAGGAGGGAGCGGGGTGTTCCGGGACGGGACACTGCCATCACTGCCACCCCCGAGACCCCCCCTGCTCCCCACTTCTCCCCAATCCCCCCGGGATATCCCCAGTCCCAGTGTGTCCAGCCCCGCCCAGTTCCCCCCATTCCGCTGGAGCCCCCGATCGCCCCTGTGCCCGCCCCCCCTCCCCGGGCCCTCCACCCTCCACGATCCCCAAAATCCCCCCGCACTTCCCTGGATCTCCCCAATTCCCACTGGACCCCCAAACCCCTCTGAGCGCACCCCACCCACATCTCCGAGGTGTCCGGGATCCCTCGGATCCCCCCAGGATCCCCCCAGGCCCCTCTGTACCTACCTCCCACTATCCCCCCCCCACTCCGCAGGATCCCCCCGGTTCCCCCGGGATCCCCCCCAGGAACCCCCCCCCGCGGCTCCCTCATCCCGCCTATCCCCCTCTGGAGCGTCCCCGCCCATTCTCCCTCCGTTTCCCTCCCAGCTTTCCCCAAATTTGCCCCAGTTTTGCCCGAATTCCGCCCCCCACCCCAGGGTCCCCCCCGACCCCCCCTCACCGGGGCTTCCCTGGGCTCCGCCGCGGGGCACGCCGGGAGTTGTAGTTCCCGGGAGGGCCGCGGGGCATGCCGGGAGCGGGGTCACCATGGCAACAGCCGGAGGCGGGCGGTGGCGCGCGGTGCACGCCGGGAAGCGCCGTTCCCGCCGGCGGGGGGAGCGCGGGGGATGCCGGGAGCGCTTCCGGTTCCGGCGGCGGCGGCGCCCGCGTGAGCGCTCGGGAGCGGCGCGGGGGCCGCGCGCGCCAACCGGAACCGGAACCGGGACCCCGGACCGGAAAGGAGAACCGGAAACAGCCTCGGAAGGGCAGCGGGGCCGTAACCGGAGAGCCGCGACCCCCCGGCCTCCGCCATGGCGCTCATCTGCTCCAGTGAGTGCGGAGAGAGAGCGGTCGCGGCAGTGCGGGCGGGGAGCGCTACCGAACGGGGGATCCCGGGCTGCGAGGCGGGGACAGCCGGGGTCACCGGGGGATCACCGGGCAGGGAATTCCCAAATCCCCGTTCCCGTCCCGACCCATCCTCCCTTTCCCCCCGCAGTTTCCAACGAGGTCCCGGAGCACCCGTGTGTGTCGCCGGTGTCCAACCACGTGTACGAGCGGCGGCTGATCGAGAAGTACATCGCGGAGAACGGCACCGACCCTGTCAACAACCAGCCGCTGTCCGAGGAGCAGCTCATCGACATCAAAGGTACCGGGAACGGGAACGGGCGTGGCAAAGGCTCTCCCGGGAAAAGCGGCTCTCCCGGGAAAGTGGCTCTCCCGGGGGCGGGAATGGCGGTGCCCGAGGTGTTCTGGGGTTTGAGGTGCCAAACTCAGCTGTGGAGGCCGGGAAGGAGCGGGGTAAAGAAGGGATGGTGAAATGGGGAAGGAAAGGAATGGGAGTGCCGATCCATAGGGATATCAGGCACACGGATGACCCGTCTGTCTTTCCTGCAGTCGCGCACCCGATCCGGCCCAAGCCGCCCTCGGCCACCAGCATCCCGGCCATCCTGAAGGCCCTGCAGGACGAGTGGGTGAGTGAGCGCCGGGGGGGTTGCCGGGGTCGGGATGGTCCCGGTGCCGTTCCCGGCTGACGGCGGCGCTCCCGCAGGACGCCGTGATGCTGCACAGCTTCACGCTGCGGCAGCAGCTGCAGACCACGCGCCAGGAGCTGTCCCACGCCCTGTACCAGCACGACGCCGCCTGCAGGGTCATCGCCCGCCTCACCAAGGAGGTCACTGCCGCCAGAGAAGGTGACACAGACGTGTGGCATTTCCAGGAAGAAGCGCTGGGAAGTGCTTTATCTATCCTGGTTTTCTTCTAAACCTGTTGTGTTTCTGCAGCTCTGGCCACGCTGAAGCCTCAGGCCGGGCTCATCGTGCCCCAGGCGGTGCCGTCAGCACAGCCCAACGTAGCCGTGAGTCCCTGCTTTCCATCCCAGCCCTTTCCCCGCTCATTCCCAGCCCTTTTCCCACTCATTGCTCCCCCATTCCCTCTCTGCATGTCCCTTATGTCTGTGCTACACAGGGCGCTGGCGAGGCCATGGATCTGGGAGAGCTGGCGGGAATGACCCCGGAGATCATCCAGAAGGTAGGAGCAGTGTTCCACGTGTTCCCCTCTCCATCTCCCCATGGCAGAATTCCTGCTCTGTGCCCACCCTCCTCTTGTTTTCCAGCTCCAAGACAAGGCCACGGTGCTGACCACGGAGCGTAAGAAGGTGAGTGACCTTCGCCAAGGATTTGGAGGGAGCTGGGATGTGCCGTGCTCCAGCCAAGGCTGATGTTTATCCCTGATTTTTCCAGAGGGGCAAGACGGTCCCGGAGGAGCTGGTGAAGCCGGAGGAGCTCAGCAAGTACCGGCAGGTGGCCTCACATGTGGTGAGTGCCAGGCTGGGAAAGGACAGGGAAACTCCTACATGGAGCTGGGAATTGCGTCTTGATTCCTTTTGGGAGAATTTTGCTGCTTGTGGCAGTAATTTGGGGTTCTCCTCCCTCACACAGGGGCTGCACAGCGCCAGCATCCCAGGAATTCTTGCCTTGGATCTGTGTCCTTCCGACACCAACAAGATCCTCACTGGTAAGGGAGCTTTCCTGGGGGTTTGCCACCAGGGAGTAGATCTCTTTCTCTGTGTTTTTGGGAGTTTGAAGGAGGACAAGGGACACGAGGCAGGTGGATTAGGGGTTGGTTGGCCCCACACTCCCATCCCAGCGCTTCCCGCTCGGTTTTCCAGGTGGAGCCGACAAAAACGTCATCGTGTTCGACAAGAGCTCGGAGCAGATCCTGGCCACGCTCAAGGGCCACACCAAGAAGGTCACCAGCGTTGTCTTCCACCCATCCCAGGTGCGTCTGGCTCTTCCCTCGCTCCCAGGATGCCTCAGGTCTGGATATCAGCACCCTCCTCTGCTGGGAGCCCTCAGAGAGGTGAATTATTCCCATGTGAACCTTCTGGTGTTGTCCTTGTGCAGGACTTGGTGTTCTCGGCCTCTCCCGACGCCACGATCCGGATCTGGTCCGTTCCCAACGCCTCCTGCGTGCAGGTGGTCCGTGCCCACGAGGGCTCCGTGACCGGGCTCAGCCTGCACGCCACGGGTGATTACCTGCTCAGCTCCTCGGATGACCAGGTGAATCCCTCCCCATCCCACAGATTCCGCCTGTGCTTCCCACCCCTCCCATATCCAACGCTCTTCCTCTCTCCCCCAGTACTGGGCTTTCTCGGATATCCAGACTGGCCGGGTCCTCACCAAGGTGACGGATGAGAGCTCTGGATGTGGTAAGCCTTGGAGCTGGTTTTCCGCATTCTGGGCATCCCTTGGCTCCTGGAGTTCATGGGAACTCCTTTGGAGTGGTCTTGGTAGCTTTCCCAACCTTCCTGAGTCTTCCCAACCCTTCCAATCTAATCAGCCTTGTTGAGAGTTCCCAAATCTCAATGTTCCCAACTCCCTGTATCTTCCTAAACCCGTGAGTCTCCCCAACCCTCTTGAGCCTTCCCAACCTTCCAACTCTTCCCAACCCTCTTGGGAGTCATCCCAAGTGTCTGATTCTCCTGCTGTCTCCACAGCTCTCACCTGTGCGCAGTTCCACCCGGACGGGCTCATTTTTGGGACGGGAACGATGGATTCCCAAATCAAGATCTGGGATCTGAAGGTGAGGGCTGATGGAAATGTGCAGGAACAGGGGTTTGGGGCTGTCTGAGCTTGGTTTGGGGGTCAGTCCAAGGAGCAGGATTTTGAGGAATGTTTTTGGAGGTTTCTCCAAAAATCCCAAGGTTCCAGCTGCAGAGCAGCCACTGGTGACGCCGTGACCACACAGGCCGGTTGGGAACGATGCCACATCCCAGCTCTGTGATTCCCTGTGCCCACCTTGTCCCCAGGAACGCACCAACGTGGCCAACTTCCCGGGACACTCGGGCCCCATCACCAGCATCGCCTTCTCCGAGAACGGATACTACCTGGCCACGGCAGCTGACGACTCCTCCGTCAAGCTCTGGGACTTGAGGAAGCTCAAGAACTTCAAGACGTTGCAGCTGGATAACAACTTTGAGGTGTGTGATGTCTCTCTCTGCTCCAGGGGTTGTGGCATCCCGGAAAAGCCTTTTTTGGTAGCTTTTTCAGTGCCTTGTTGTGATTCTTCTCCGCAGGTGAAATCCCTGATTTTCGACCAGAGTGGGACCTACCTGGCGCTGGGCGGGACTGATGTCCAGATCTACATCTGCAAGCAGTGGACAGAGATCCTCCACTTCACAGGTGAGCGGCTCTGGGAATCATGGTAGTGGCTAGGGCAGGAATGGGACAAATCTACTCGGAATTGTGACCATGGATTGTTTTCTGTCCCCAGAGCACAGTGGTCTGACCACAGGAGTGGCCTTTGGCCACCATGCCAAGTTCATCGCTTCCACAGGCATGGACCGGAGCCTCAAGTTCTACAGCCTGTAGCCCTGGAAGTGGGGCTGGAAGTTTTTGGGATTGGGGCTGGGAGGTGGGTGGGATGTGGGGATTATCCAGGTGGGATTATCAAGCTCCCCTGTTGTAGCTGTCAGTTGTAAGGGAAGTCAGACATTGCCTTCCCCGTGCTCCATGGATTTATTGTTTAGTTTTTTTCCCCAATTCTGTGTGTTTTCCTTTAGATTGTTTTGTGCTTGTAACTGGTTTGACAAAAAAACCCAATCCTGGTGCTGGTGAAAGTTAGAGGCCGGGATGTGTGGAAGGAAGGAGGGAGGGAAGGGAAGACTGTGCAGTTTTGTAAGCAGTTACTTAGTTTCAGTATGGAAATAAAGAATTATTCCCTGTCATCCCAGTTGGAAAAGGCTCCTGTGAAGGGCTGGGGTGTAGTAGGGTGGGATTTGGGGGGGGTCTGTGGCTGCTGCCATCTTGGGAATGGGGATGAGGGTCCCTCTTTCGTCCCCTCCAAAGGACAAACCACACTTAAAGCCGTGTTTTGCACTGGTTTTATTTTTCCAGCTTTCCCAGAGACATCCAATAGCATCCAGGTAGAGGCTGGAGCTGGAAGGAGGAAGAGGGGGAAGAGATAATTCAGAGGGATGAAGGGGTGTTTGGGATGAAGGGGTTTTTAGGGAGCAGAAGGCACTCACCCCTCAGCCTCTCTGCTGAGTTCCCCCTCTCTTGGGAGCCTCAGGAAACACAACGCATCCCTGGGATGTGACTGTCCCCATGCTGTCACCTGTGCTCCTGTCCCCTGGAGACCTCCGTGCTCCTGTGAGGAGCAGCAGGTTGGCTTGGGAAGAAGGGGACACGTAGAGACCTTCCCAAATCCCTGCAGGCTCCCAGACTCACGTGAGGGCACTCCCAGCTGGCAGGAGGGCCGGCAGGGCTCCGGCTGGGCCAGGTGGCACACCGAGGCGCTGCAGGAGATGTACACCTGGGAGCCACAGGAATGCCAGCCTCACCTGGGGATCCCCACAAAGGCTCCCCGAGCCTGAAGAGACTCCCAAAAAGCATCCCCAAGTTTTGAGGAACCTCCCAAAACAGCGTGAGCTTCCCAACAGGAAAGGATTGTGGGCAGCTCAGTGCTGGAGTGAGTCTGGGGGTGTTGGGATGAGAGATTCCCAACACTGAGGCATTCCCAACACATGGATTCAGGAGGATCCCCCTCACCTCCCCTTCCAGCACAGCCATTTTGGGGGGCTCCACAAAGGCAAAGGTGGAGATGACGAAGCGCTGGTAGTGGCTGGGGAAGGGCAGCTCCGGAGAGGCCGGACCCATCGGAATCAGCCGTGTCCTGTAGTTGTCCCCTTGGAAGGGACACCTGGGTGGTAAACAAGGACACTGTGTCAGCACAGTGACCCCCTTCACTTCCATCTTCCCGTCCTTTTCCACTCACCCTTCCACCAGGATGGGCCACTGGGGCTGGGATGTGGCGTGGGAGCCAGGGGAGGCCCAGCAGTGGTGCAGCACCAGCACCAAATTGGGATCTGTCTTCTGGAGCAGCCGGACTTCCACGTAAATGGGGTCCCGG
The DNA here is from genome assembly GCF_047830755.1 of Zonotrichia albicollis. Classification (NCBI taxonomy): domain Eukaryota; kingdom Metazoa; phylum Chordata; class Aves; order Passeriformes; family Passerellidae; genus Zonotrichia; species Zonotrichia albicollis. The sequence goes on from NC_133824.1 coordinate 48,329,506, forward strand.
AGCACCCTCACCAGGGGGAAGTCACCCACAGCGTGGTAGGAACTGTAGGATTCATCTGTGGGAATGTTGGAAGGGGTTGAGCAGGATGGGGAGTGGGATGGGGAGCGGGATAGGGAGCACTCACCGGTGGCAATGCGCAGCTGGAGCGCCAGCGGGCCCAGCATGGCCAGGGGGGCCGATGTGGGGGGCACGGCCACCTCCACTCCCAAGGGAAGGAGGTCACTGGAGTTGTAGATGCACCGAGCTCGGAGACTGGGGAAAAGAGGGAGAGAAAGGTGGGAGACTCCCAAATCCTCCATCAGCCCCTCAGCCCAAGGTGTGGGGACACCACCAGGGATGCGGTAGGAGCGAGGGTTGGTTTGATCCAAGGGGGAATCCAGGCTCCCTGCCTCGATTTCTCCACCCTCTTCCCTTACATGTAGACGCTGTCCCGAGTGACGGAGCCACGGGGGGATCCCTGGACGTCGATGGTGGAGATCAGCTGGTTCTCATAGACCAGCGTGTCCCCTATCACCTGTGCAGGGAACACCAGAATGGGAAACATCCTGGGGCATGCACGGATCAGGATTTGAGGCAGGAGGCAGCATGTGGGTGAGTTTTTCCTTGAAATTTTGGAGGGACTGGGTGCTCCCACCTGGGGGTTCTCTGGGTTTTTCCTGCCCTACCTGGACGGTGGTGCCGCAGTGGGTGACTGGGAAGCGGAACATGACGAAGGCCTCGGACACATGGTGGGGCTCGCACCCCGCCTGGCCGCCGGCCACCCGCACGGTGTCCAGGTTGTACGGCAGGGCCACCATTCCCCGCGGCACCACCAGCACGAAGTGTCCCTCCAGCAGGCACTGCACGGTGGCTGCGACACCACGGAGAGGCTCCGTCACTCTGAGCACCCTCTCCCGGCGCCGGGGAGGGATTTTGGGACGTGCCCTCGGGGTATCCCTACCGGTATTCCCGTAATAGCAGGGTGTGGTGCGGTCCGTGTTGTCGTAGCAGCATCCCGCCTGCAGGCACGCATCCCGTCCCTGCGGAGCCACGCACGGCATGCGGCCCACCGGCACCTGGCACTGCTCCCGGGTCAGCTGCGTTCCTGCGGGAAGCACAGGGGACACAGCAGGAATGTGGGTTCAAAAAGTGCCTCGAGGCCGTTTCCCTTTGTCCCAGCATCCCAGCTTCCTGCCTTACCTGCCCCCGGCGAGGGGTAGAAGAGCGCTGTGGGCTGCAGCAGGCTGGGCTGGGTGTGAATCCCAGGCTGCAGCAATCCAGGCTGGGGCCGCAGCCCAGGGAGTCCCAGGCCGGGCTGGGGCTCAGCCTGGGGTCCAGGGCTGATGAAACCTGGCCAGGATGAGAGTCCTGGGTGCACCAAAGCTGGGCTGGGATGGAGCAGCCCAGCATGGCCTGGGAACACGGCTTGGGAGTTGGAGGGATGATTGGGACGAGATATTCCTGGCTGGTTTAGGGGCTGACCTCCCGGGCGCTGGAATCCTGCTGGAGTCTGGGCACCAGTGGAGGACAAGCCAGGCTGGTTGGGGGATACAAACCCTGGGCGAATCCCTGGTTGGTTTTGACCCCCAGGATGAATTTGGGATACAGACCCGGGGCGAATCCCTGGTTGGTTTTGACCCCCAGGATGAATTTGAGATACAGACCCAGGGCGAATCCCTGGTTGGTTTTGACCCCCAGGATGAATTTGGGATACAGACCCAGGGCGAATCCCTGGTTGGTTTTGACCCCCAGGATGAATTTGGGATACAGACCCAGGGCGAATCCCTGGTTGGTTTTGACCCCCGTGATGCAGCATCCCAGGCTGGTTGTGGGATACAGATACTGGACGAATGCCTGGTTGGGTTTGACCCACAGAATGCATTATCCCAGGCTGATGTTGGGATACAGGCCCTGGGCGAATCCCTGGCTGGTTTTGACCCACAGAATGCGTCATCCCAGGCTGATTTGGGGATACAGACCCTGGACGAATCCCAGGCTGGTTGTGGGATGCAGACCCTGGGCGAATCCCTGGTTGGTTTTGACCCCCAGCATGCATCATCCCAGGCTGGTTTTGGGTTCCAGACCCTGGGCGAATCCCAGGCTGGTTTTGGGATACAGACCCTGGACGCAGGTGCCCTGGCTGGCTCTGCCCCCCGTGATGCCCCAAACCGGGATGGTTTTGGGATACAAGCACTGGGTGAAGAAACTCTGGCTGGCTCTGCCCCCCAGGCTGGGGGGGCTGCACTGCTGGGTGGAAGAAGCTTCCCTGGACTGGGTTGACAGGATGAACCCCAGCAGGCTGGGACAGAAGCCCCGAGTGGGCTGGGTTGGAATGGTGGTGGATCCCGGGAAGCACTGGGCTGGGCTGGTACTGTCCCACGGCGTGAACCTGCTCCACGAGATCTTGGGCTGAGAAGTGGGATCCCGTGAGGGTGAGGGAGGACCCCGAGACCTGGTGCAGGCCAGTGTGGGAGAACAGCGTTGGGCTGTCCCGGCTCGTCCCCTGGGTTCCATCTGTGAGCGCCTCAGAGCCACCTGGCTTGGGGCAGGTCATGTTGACCTCGTAGGAGGTGATGGGGATCCCGCTGGACAGCAGCTCCTCCAGCTGCACCCGCAGGACGTAGCGGTTCTCCTGAGGGGAACACGAGGGACGGTCACCCCCATCCTGCTGGAGGGGACCGTGGAGGGGACAGGAGCGTCACCTTGAACAGGACGTGGCAGCCCTTGTAGCCAGAGGAGAAGATGACAGAGCCGTCCTCCCTGGAATTCAGCCAGTGGAGGCAGATGGAGCAGTTGGCCACGTCAAAGCGGGAGCCAAACTCGTCTGGAGGGACACCATGGATACAGGGATGTGACACATCCATGTGTGTGGAAACCCCCCGGGCAGCAGCACCAGCTCATCCAAGCCCTTGGGCTCATCCCATTGGGACACCATCACCACAGAACACTCCAGGGCTGAGGGGAGTCCCAGAGAAATCCAACACCCAAGGGAATCCAGGGAGGCCCCCACTCACCCAGAACCTTGAAGCGGACGGTGCGGCCATGGGGCGGGAAGACCAGGAGCTGCATTCCCAACTCTCCGCAGTCGTGGCGGTACTGCAGCCGTGCCACAGTGGCTCTGGGCCACGGGGACAGGAGGAAGAGGAGCAGGAGGAAGGAGCAGCTCCGTCCCATGGCTGCGACACGGACGGAGCACAGGGCTCTGCGGTGTGGATTTATATCCGGATGGCTGGGATGTGGGGGGGGGGATCAGGATCAGCTGATCCCATGGGATGAGCTCTGCCCAGGGCTCCTCGCTCCCCTGCCACCAGTGACCTCAGTGCCCCAGCCCTGTGGTCACCTCCTGTGGCTGTGTCACGGTGACCAGGGACTAACCGAGCTTATCCCACACTTGGAGGCTGTCCCAGAGAACAGGGAATGGAACTGGTTCCAGGCGGGATGCCCAGCTGGATCAAGTTATCCAGGAGAAAGGGAGAAGGCTGGTGTGTGCCCACCTCCCCAGAGCTAGTGGGGACAGCAGCAACATCTGGACACGCCACTCCTAGAATAGCCACGGGACCAGGGGACACAGTGGCACGGTCCCAGTGACGCCTGAGAGATTGGAAATCAGCCAGTTACCCCAAATCCCTGCTGTGCCCTGTTTGTGCCCTGCTGGCAGTGCCACAGGGAATCCAAAGTCCTCCCTGTGCATTCCCTGTGCCTACCTTTCCCCAAGTTTCATTTCTGAGATTTATCTTTACTGCAGATTACACCGCATCACCCCTTCCCGGAGTGACAGTCACTACCACTCCCTGTCCCATGCCCTGGGTGTGGGAACTGGGTCACATCAGCTCCCAGGAGCACAGGGATCCCGGCCAGAGGAGCCAGGGGCTGGATGTGATTCCCTCAAACCTCCTCTGGAAGTGGGGGCAGCTGCAGAGAGAGCAGTGTGGTCCCAGAGCCATGGCTGGGCTGATATATGGCCAATATATGTTCTATATATGCCCCAAATATGTCTTGTATATCTATCTCTCTATCTATCTATCTGTCTATCTATCTATCTATATGTATACACACACACACACACACATATATATATATAAAAGATATATAGGTCTAGTATCTATTTTATAGATGTGCTGTATATGTCAAATATATGTCTGGGCTGTCTGTTCTACATGTTCCATATGTATCCAATATATATCCTGTATATATGTCCAATATACAGCTAATATATATCCAATATATCTATCCCATATGTCCAATATACATCCTATATATATATCTGATGTATATCCCATATGTATCCAACATATATCTCACGTATCTCCCAAATATCTCCAACCAATCTCCCCAATCTGTGTCCAACCTTTGTCCCACACATCATCCCCCAGGAGCACAGGCAGCAGCCACCAGTGGAGACACTTTATTCCCCAACAGTGACAATCCCACCACCCCTTCTCCCCACCCCTCACAGCTTCATGGCAGCAACCGAGCCCAGATGGAGCTCCAAGAACTGCAGGATCTCCTGCCAGGAATGTTCCTGTGCCCGGGCGTGGGCCTGGAGCTCTCCCCCCCAGGCCACGGGTTTGGGGGTGCCGCGGATGGCGGAGTTGCTGCACAGGGGGGACCCGGGGGGCTCGATCAGGTGCCCGGCGCCGGGGTAGGACAGCACCCGGCCGCTCTCCGGCGGCATCCGCGCCAGGGCCAGCTCGGCGAAGAGCTTGCTGTTGAAGCTGCGGTCGGCCTCTCCCACCACAAACAGCACCTTGCCCCGGATCCTCTCCACCGGGATGGCCGAGGCGCGGTGCGCGGCGTCCCGGGGGTCGTCAAAGATGGCCGAGTTGTCCATGGCTCCCACCTCGGTGAACAGGACGCGCTCGGTGTGGTAGGGGATGGCCGGGATGCGCAGCTCCTTGTAGAGCAGCGGGTTTCCGTACAGGAAGCTCGTGCCGTTGATCCACACCGTGGCCGCCACCTGTGGCAGGAAGGTGGCCATGGCCAAGGCCACCTCCGCGCCTTTGGAAACGCCCACCACGCCCAGGCCAGGGCCTCGGACCTGAAGGAAGAGGAAATGGAGCCAGCTGGGATAATATACAGGGATAATACATTTACTGGGACATCCCTGGGGGCCAGGACGAGGGGGATATCCTCATGGGATACCGCCCAGTCCCTGTGACATAACCCCTGGTCACCTGGACATCCCACTCACCAGGATGAGGATGTCCCCAGGACATTCCTGGTGCCCAGGACAATCCCTGGTCACCCGGACGTCCTGCTCACCAGGTTGCCCCCAATCCCCAGTCCATCCTGGCTGACAGGTGCCTTTCTCCACACTCCAGGACTCACCTTGGGATGCCGGAGGAGCAGCTCAGCCGCTTCCTCGAAATATTCCAGGTCCAGCTGGGCCAGGACTCGGGGCAGGTCGTCATAGGCGAAGAAGGCGAGGGCCAGCACGGCAAAGCCCCGGCTGGCCAAGAGCCCTGCCCGGAACTCAATGAGGCCCCCCGCACCCCCAAACAGGTCGATAACTCCGGGGAAGGGGCCCGGACCTGTGGGAAGACAGGGAGAATGCCAGGGATAGGGAGCCACCCATGCTGTCCTGCATCCCAGAGGTTCCATGGCCAGGCATCCCAGAGGGCACAAGGTCCAGTGTCTTGGGTGTCCCAAGATCCTAAGGTTTGATATCTCAAGGATCCTAAGGCTGAACAACACAGGAATGCCAACCTTGGGCATTCCAGGGGTCCTGAGGTTTGCTAGTCCAGGGCTTCCAGGACTGGACAACCCAGGAATCTCATGGTTTAGCATCCCAGGGATCCCAGTGTTGTTTCCCAGGGGTCCCAGTGTTTGGCATCTCCAGAATCCCAAGGCTCAGTATCAGTACCCAGAGCTCCCAAGGTCCAGTATCCCAAGGGAATACTGGTTGGGTATCCCAGGGGTCCTAAGACTGGGCACCAAAGGGCTTCCAAGAACACACACCCTGCCAGTCCCTGGGTTTGATGTCCCAAATTCCCCGCTGCCCAGTGCTCACCAGGAGGCAGGAACAGGGCGCCACGGACCCTTCCCTCACGGATGGGCACCCGCTGCACTCCGGGGCCCACGTACCAGCGCTCGGCCTCACAGGATGCCAGCGGCTGCTCCCGCGGATCCGTGCCCAGGCTGAGCCCGTCCCACACCTCCAGCCGCACGCGGAAGGGGCTGCCGGCCACATCCCGCTTCACCAGCCGCCGGAACAGCGTGTCGGGCTGCAGGAACCACAGGAGCCCCATGGGCCAGAGCCCGGAGTAGCTGCCCCCCAGGGCGGCGTGGAGCCCGGGATCCACCTCTCCCGCTCCATCGGCGCGGAAAAAGGCACGGGATTGGAAGCACTCGCCCTGCTCATCCTTCAGCCAGGCCCGGAGCGTGACCAGCTGGGATGGGGACAGTCCCCGCACACGGATCTGCACGGGCCGGTCGGCCAGCGAGGACTGCGGCGTCACCGTCACCTCCACCATGGTGCACCTGGGAATGGGAATCACCCCGAGTGTCCCACAGGGATTGCCATGCCCAGGAGGGGAATGGTGGCAGGGGCCTGTCCCCAGGGATCCTCACAGGAGAACCCCAGGTTGGGGTTTGTGATCCAGATAGTTCTGCTAGCATCCTGCTATCCCATATACCCCCATCCCATCGTGGTCCCTGTCCCTTCTGTCCTGGTCCTTGTCCCCTCCTTCCCTGGCTCCCACCTTCCATGATTCCCCTCCTCTGCTTCCCTGTCCCCATCCCCTCCCTTCCTCACCCCCTCCCCACCCTCTGATCCCAACCCCTGCTCCGAAACTCACCCGGCAGCCGGGACACCCCTTTTCCCTGTGTCTCCCAGCCCCGCCATTCCCAGCCCCCACTGTCCCCCCTCCTTATCCTCCTCCTGCCCACCCTGGAGCCGGAGCAGGGTGGGGATCCAGGGGCTCGGAGCCCCCCGGTGCTGTGTACACCCCGCTCCCGTCCTGTGCAGCACGGCAGGCTGGGAACTGGGATGTTGGCCCCGGTCCAGCCCTGGGAGGAGACTCGTGGTTCTCGTGGTCCTCCCACACCCGTGACAGCAGGAAATCGGCCCCCAAGGGCCCGAGCTTCCCCTTCTCTTACCCCGCTGGGCACAGCCTGGGCCGTGGGCTCTGCACAGGGAAAGGTTTGAGGATTCCTTGGAAATCATTAACCCGGGAATGGCGAGGGCAGAGCCCTCCTGCCCCATGACCCCGTGCCTGCCTGGCACCGGCCACACCCCGAAATTCCTGTCAGTCCCCACTTTCCCTGTGGCACCTCCCCACTCCTGCACACGGGTGGGACGCACTCCATTTCAATTCAGGCCACCCCCCAAAATTGCCACCCCAGCATGAAGCTCCAAGACCCCATATTCCCATCCCAGGGCTCCATGCTGATTCCTGCAATCCCATTTTCCACCCAGTGCACCCCTTTGTCCCCCCATCCCAGCTCAGAGCCACATCCCTCCCCAGGAATGCAGAAAGGGGTGTCCATGGACCAAGAAAAATCAGGAATGTTAAGAAATCCACGTGGATTTCCAACTTCCAGCCCCTGCTAAATTCCCGGCGTTGCGCCCAGAGAAGGGTGTGTGACACCATGCCCCCTTCCTTGCTGACACGTTCTGGGGCTCATTCCCAACAGGAATTCCCTCCTTGGAGCAAGGAGAACTGCAAGAAACGAGGGGCCATGGCACACTCAAATCCTAGGAATGCCTTAGGGAAGGGCCCCAGCAGGAGCCCTCAATCCCCAGAGCCACTGGAGGCGAATCTGTCTCAGTTCCTTTTCATTTTTATAAGAACAAGGCAAATATGGGAAAGCAAAGTTCTGTTCCAGCTTCCAGCACCGCCCGCATCCTGATTCCACAGGGGGAATCCCACAGCTGGTGCCTGTGGAAAGCACCCCCCCAGCTCTGTCCCGTCGTTTGTCCAACACTGAGGGTCCTGGCAGCAATTCCAGCCTGGCAAGCTGAGGAGAAACCCCTGGGGAGGAGCAGGATCCCAAATCCTGCCTCATTCCGTGGCCGTGCTGCGCCTCACGGGCGTCTTCTGGAGCAGCGCCAGTGTGTCCCGCTTCTCCACCCGCCTCAGCTGCTTCTTCCTGGCCCTCTTCAGCTTCAGGGGGTTCCGGATCTGGGAAACGGGAAAGGAGAGGAGATCCCATGGAATCACAGGATGCTGGTATGGTTTGGATTGGAAGGGACCCTAGGGATGATCCAGCTCCCCGCCTGGCCGTGGGCAGGGACACTTTCCAGTGGTGCAGGGGGCTCCAAGCCCTGTCCTGGAGCACTTCCAGGAATGGAGCAGAGTGTGGGAATGAGGCAGGATGGGCATGGAGGGCTCCCAGCCTCCCAGCACCTTCAGGATCTAGGGAGGGATTTATCCCAAAACTAACTCCATCCTCACCCACAGGTGAGGTCTTTGCCCCATCCACCCCAAGCTCCCAGGTCTCTTCCCAATGGAAAAGCCACGAATTCCCCACATGGATCCCCACCAGTGCAGCATTTTCCTCACTCCATCACCCCATTATCCCTGAGTTCTGGTGCTCCCCAGCTCTCCCCAGGGAGAACACAGGGAAACACACTTCCAGCATGCCTGGCTTTACTGGGACTCTCCCAGTCCACCCAGGCTCCTCCACAGACAAAGACAGGGAGAGGAACTGGAGCAAACTGGAGGCTGATCCATGGGAGCTGGAGGCTGTGGGGTGCTCCAGGGCTGTTCCCAGCTGGCACAGGGGACTCACCACTTGGACAATCTCGGCTTTCCGCTCGTTTTCCAGGCGCCGCTTCAGGTTCTCCTCCCGCCGCCGCTTCTTTTCCTGTGGGAGCAGCACCACAACATTCCCTGAGCATCCCTTCCCCTGGGATTAAACCCAAAGCCCAGCCAAGTGTGAAATCTGTCATTCCAGCAGCTTTTCCACCTCGGGTGAGGCTGGAATTGACCTGGGGGTTTATTCCGAGTCAGTGACTTGGGGCATGTGACCACCAGTCACATTTGGCACCAGGACAGGGAATTCTCCATCCCTTTCCCTGGGCTCTGCCACAGCACTGAGGCCCGGGAAAAGGGCAGAGAATGGGATTGTGCTTGGGAAAGATGGGAATTCTGAGCTCCCGAGCCCCATTACCTCCTTCTCCCTCTGCTTGGCTTCCTCCAGCTGCCGTGCCAGATCCCGGACCAGCTTCCTCTCCTGCCTCTCCTTCATTTTCCGTGCCCAGGAGCTGCGGAGCGCCTTGTCCTGGATCATGTGGGAGAACCTGCGCGGGCACACGGGAGGCGCTGGATCCCCAAACAGCCCGGGATGCAGCTCCTCTCCAGAGTTCCATGAACCTCCGCCAAGCGCGGAGCATCCCACGGCATCCTCAGCATCCCCTCCAAGTCATCCCAGCCACCTCTGGATCCTTCCTAAAGCCCATGGATACCTCCGGAACCCCCTCACAAGGCCCAAACAACCCTGTCCCCCTCAAAATTCCCCCAGACCACATGACCCCCCCAAAGAGCCCTTCTGGAGCCCAGAGTCCCCCAAGAACTGCCCCTCATTCCCCGCCTCCCTTCCCACCTCTTCTTCCCGGGATCCTTCCACACGCGTCCCGACTTGGGCTTGCCCCGGGGGATGGTGATCACCGCCTCCTGCCGCTTCTTGCCGCCTTTCCGCCGCCGCCGAGCCGCGGCGGCCCCGCTGGGCCCCTCGGGGGTCGCTCCCGGTGCCGGGGTCCCCCCGTTCTCCCCCTCCATGATCCACGCGGCCCCGCGGCGTCGCGGAGATGACGTCAGAGCGGCGATCGCCGGAGGAGCGCGAAGCCAGAGCGCCTCCCCGGCGGCCATCTTTATATTGGGCAACATCCTCCGCCCACGGCGGCGGCCGCCATCTTTGTGTCAGGCGTGGCCGCCATGTTTGTATTGGGCAGCACCCTCCGTGCACACTGCGGTGGCCGCCATCTTTGTACGGGGTACGGCCGCCCTCTTTGTGCCGGGCAGCTCCGCCCAGCACCGTGGGCGCCGGTACCGGGACCCCCCCCGAACTGCCCCAAACACACTCAGGGCGAGCCCCCCCGCACCCCGAGTAACCCCCGGAGACACGGGCGGGCCGGGCTGAGGGAAAGGCCTTTATTGGGGAACGAACACGCTGAGGGCATCCCAGGGGGCTCCACGTGCGGGGCTGGGCCGTGGCTACAGCGCCTGGGGAATCAAACACAGGGAAATCCAGGGAAATGTCCGGGAGGGACACGGGAGGAAAGGGTGGATCAGCATTCCCGGGATTTGCAGGATTGCCGCCTCCCTCACCAGCTGGGTGTACGTGTGCTCCCACACCGTGTCGTATCCGAACGCCAGAACCGCCACGGCCACGCAGAATTCCAGGAGGCCGAGCAGCACCAGGATGGAATCCAGGCCGTTGCTCAGCTTCTGCCAGGAGGAGGAGAACGGGAGTGTGAAAAATGCGTGTTTTGTGATTGGCTTTTCGCAGATAATAAAATTAATATTATATGTGTTGTGTTAGAAAGTTATGCTATAATAATTTTCTTAACTAGTGTGTTAAATATATGCAAAAAACCGCCAATCACTTGTTTTTAAAATTTTAAAAGTTTAATAGTAATAAAATGATTATAAAAATAGTAATACAATTAGAGTAATAATCATTTGGACAATTTGAATTAGGACAATATGAGACAATGAAAACAAAGAGTTATGGACGTCCGGGTATCTCTTTCTGGGCAGCATAAGCCCGAAAAAGGACCCACGTTAACAGAGGATTAACCGTTCAAAACAATAACCTGTTGTATATTCATGCACCTCATACATGATGCACAACTTCCATGCAAACACAGGATTCTGTCTGGTCATCGTCAACTTCTTCCTCATAATCATGATGGCGTCATCCTGCCTGAGCGAGGCAGGGAGAAGTTTGTTTCTCCTGATAATGGAGCAATAAATTCTCTTTCTCTGAAAGATTTCGGTGTCCCGTGACTGCTATCTCAGTGTGAGTCCTTTCTTTAGAAAAAGAAGTATCTTACGTAGCACAGTTTCTATTTTAACATTATGTTGTAACCTAAAACTATATGTGAAAAATGCATATTTTATTATGGGCTTTTTGCAAATATTAAAATAAATATTATATGTGTTGTGTTAGAAAGTAATGCTGTATTAATTCTCTTAAGTAATGTGGTAAATATAGTTTTAGGTTATAACATAATGTTAAAATAGAAACTGTGCTATGTAAGATACTTTTTTAAAAAGAGAGGATTGAGGTACTTGCACCGACATAGCAGCCACAGGACACCTAAATCTTTCAGAGAAAGAGAATTTATTGCTCTCTTATCAGGAGAAACAAACTTCCTGCCTCGCTCAGCTGTCAGGATTAAGAGAAAGAAGTTGACAGTGACCAGACAGAATCCTTTGTTTGAATGGAATTTATGCATCATATATGAGATGTGTGAATATGCAACAGGCTATTGCTTTTAAGGGTTAATCCTCTGTTAATGGGTGTCCCTTTTTGGGCTTATTTTGCCTGACTGTCCATAACTCTCTGTTTTTATTTTTATTATCCTAATCCCAATTGTCCAAATTTTTATTACTGTAGTTATATGACTATTTTTTTAACCATTTTATTACTATTAAACCTTTAAAATTCTCAAAACAAGCGACTGGTGTTTTTCATGGGAACATCCCAGGATCCACCACCCAAACAGGACCTGGATCCTTGAGCACCCCACCCAGACTGGGATTTCCCTGCAATCCCGGTGTCCTACCTTGCTCTCCATGTGGAGGCACCATTCCGGGCGGGTCCGGAAGGGCTCGGGTTTCCCGCAGCCGGGTGTGATCTGGGTGATGGCTGTGCCGTGGATCCCGATGGCCACCAGCGTGCCCAGGATAACGCCCACACTGAGCACGCAGCAGGCCTTGACCTGCAGGGAGCACCCGGTGACACGGGCCCCGGGAAGGGCTGCTTCCCACCGGGATCATCCAACCGCCAGCACAGATCTCCTGGAGAAGCCACCCAGTCCTGTCCCCCTCCTCCCACAGCGATTCCAAAGCCATGAGGGTCTCCTGAACCTTTTATCCCCCTCCTCCCACAGCAATTCCAAAGCCATGAGGGTCTCCTGGACCTTTCAATCCCCTCACACCACAGCGATTCCAAAGACCATGAGGGTCTCCTTGGACCTTTTATCCCTGGAATCCCACAGTGATTCCAAAGACCATGAGGCCTCTTTGGACCTTTTATCCTCCTCATCCCAACGTGATTCCAAAGCCATGAGGGCCTCCTTGGACCTTTTATCCTCCTCATCCCACAGTGATTCCAAAGCCATGAGGGCCCCTGAACCTTTCATCCCCCCCACAATGATCCTGACCCCGATCCTAGCTCTGTGTGAGAGATCTGGGCACTTCCCAAGGGGGAGACTGGCCTGTGGATCCTTTGGGATGAATCCAGGCTGTGGAAGGGTCCTGGCAGGTGCTGGAAAGGACATAAGGAATGGGAGGACACCTTGTCCCTCCCAACCTGGATCTTACCAGCGCAGGGCTGTCTCTCCTTTCACTTTCCACCAGCAACGAGCCCGAGACCAGGAGCTACTTGGAAAAGAGTGGGAATTGGTGTCAGCAGCAAGGCACCCTTCCCTGGCACCCTTCCTGGTGGGAACTGGGGTTCAGGGATGCACAAACACCCCAGAATGTGGGGGAAAATGGTTATTGGATATTGTCCCCAGTTCACCAGGATTCCCTGAGATTCCCATGTCCTTGTCCCAACTTACCAGGATCCCCAACCAGAAGAGGACCCCGCTGGCCACAGGGAGGGAAGGGTTCCTGTGCTCCGACAGTGTCAGGATGATCCCAAAGCAGATGTGGGCAATTCCAGTGAAGATGTGGATGGTCTGGGGAAGGATGACGGAGATGGATCCCGATCCCGTTACTGTGAGGCACATCCCAGCCCCCATGTCACAGTGCCAGAAAGGGACTGGGAGAGGCACCTGTCCCAACATCCCCTCCACCCAGCCAGGGAGAACATCCAGCAGGACAATCCCTGCGGATCCTCAGTCCTGCTGGGCCCCTGGAAGGCCGTGTCTCACCCCCAACACCTTGGGATGAGCCCTGCGGAAGCCTTGTGTTTGGAATGAGGTCCTGGCAGGTGCCCGGGAGCCTGAGGCCAGCTGGGCTGCCCGGGGATCCGTGGCCGGGATCACCTCCGTGATGATCCTCACGCTGCCCGCGTCCGTCACCGTGGTGGCCGCCATGGCCTGGGAACCAGCCCAGGGGGCTGCAGGAACTCCCAGGTGCCTTCCTCCTCCTCTTCCTCCTCACCGTGGTCCCTCTGCTGCCCAAAATCCCCGGGAGGTGCCGGCCAGGCAGGGACACGCTCCCGCTGCCCTTTGCTCCCTGCGGGAAGCTCGCTCAGGGAATTCTCGTCAGGCCCCTCTTGCTCAACGAGGCAGCTTTGCCAGCAGAGGCTCCCAAAATCCTGCACAGGAAGAGGGAGGGAGGGACAGGGAAGGGTTGGATACTTTTCCCTCAGGATGCTCCAAGACCCCTTTTCCATACCAAATTGTGGATGTTTTGCTTGAGAATTGCTCCTGCAATTAGCTTGGTACCTAACGAGGTGTTGGATAACCTAACCCTGCCACTTCCTAGGAAAATTCACATTGAGACAGGGAACTTTATAAACCCTGTTGTAAAGGAAGCTTTTTTATTGCCTTTTTTGGGAATTCTCCCTCCTCCATCCCAGTGGGTTTGTCCCCAGTGAGGACATGCAGGAGGGATTCAGGGATCTCTGTCCATCTCCATTGGGAGTCAGAGGGAAAGGAGATGCTGTTATTTGTGATGGGAAATGGGAGCTCAGGCTGGGAATGGAGCCACCACACACGGTGAGGGGATCCCGAGGGATTCAGAGGCCCCTTCCTGCCTCCATCCTTTCCTCCTCCCAGAAAACAGCCATGTCCTTTTCTCCAGGAGCATTGGGATACCCCATGCCGACCTGGAGGACCCTCCGGGTTTCCTGGATGTCTGATGTGTGCAGGGTAGGGATTTCTTGGTGGAACGGGAATTTTTAGGTCCAGGATTCTGGCATCACCCCAACACCTCTCTCTCTGCCTGGGAAAGGACAGGACCCTCCAGCTGACGATTTCAGGAGCAGGTGGAGCAACTTCTGGAAGTTTTTTCCTTCTCTCTGGCTCTAGAGGGAGCTGAGAGGCCGCGTTTGGAATCACTGCGCTTCCAGAGCTCAGGAGCGGCTTCCAGCCTTGGAGCCGGCTTAGAACAACCTGGGCTATGAGAGGTGTCCCTGCCCATGGCAGAGGGGTGGAACTGGATGATCCTTAAGGTTCCTTCCATCCCAAACCATTCCAGCATTCTGCACCCTCCCCACGCTCCCACACACCAGGGAACGGGACACCCCCTCCAAACTGGCCCAAATCACATCCCAAATAAGAGCTGGAAGAACAGACCTGGAGACCAAAGAGCAGCAGCTCACGCCTCCATCCCAGCTCCAATGGCGTTCCTCCATCCCACCCATGACCTTCCTCCATCCTGCATCCCTGATGGAAGCGTGCACTTGGCCTTGTAAAGGGCTGCATCTGGCAGCACGGCTTTCCAGGAAAAACATGGACATGGATGAGATTCAGCCTCTTCATCACATTCCTGATGCCTCAGAGCCTTTAATTCCTGCTGGTGCCTCATCCCTCTCAACACTCCAATGCTAACAATCCCAGGGATCTCGTTCCAGCCCCAGGAAGGAACACTTGAGCCCCCATGGAAATTCTGGGATCCCCTCTTTAGCCTTTAGGCAGCCAGGGTATCCTCCACCATTATCCACGGCTCACATTCCCAGCCAAAACCACCCTGCATGGTGGATTTCCTCCCAAATCCGCCTTTCCAGATTCCTACAGCATTCCTCAAGTTTCAGCCTTGCAGCCAGTAACAGCCATGACTGCCCTCAGCCCCCTAAACCCCACTTTCCAAGCGGGTGATCCATGGAAAAAGCGCTTTCCCCATTCCTAAATAAACCCAGGGCCAGCTGGGGATGGCAGGAGCCCAAGGTAGGATGTCAGGATTTGTTTTGGAAGCGGATTCCAGAGGAGGTGAAGCTTTGAAGCAGATGCAGGGGAGCAGCAGGGCCGGGTGGTGGAGCTTTCCAACCTTTTCTCTGCAGGAATTTTTGGCTTTGTGGATGTATTAAACACATTCCTTGGATTTTAATGTTCATTTTCCTATTTTCTAGGGCAAGTTTTGGATGGGGGAAGCCTGACTGGATGCTCAGGGGGGATCAACGAGACCCTCCCAAATTCCCTCCCACCAGCACAGGACAAAATTTATGAGCCTGGTGGAACCAAAATTTTTTTCCAACCCCAAAATCCGTGAGGTTTTTTCCAAAGAAAATAGATTACGATGGAGAAAAGCTCTCCAAAGAAACTTGCTGCTTCCTGGGACTAACTTTATATCCCCATAAAAATACCAAAAGTCAACATTTTGCTTTGCTTCCAGGTGTTTCTGCTTCCCCCAGGGCTCTTTCCATACTGATTCCAGAAGGAAAGTCATGTTTTCTGGGAAAGGTTTCAGGGTTTTTTGCTTTAAACATCCCAATGTCCATCCTGGATTAGGGAATCTGGAACAGGGAGCAGGCAGGAGGTTGGGGAGGCATTGCTGCCTGCTGGGGGGATCCATACCTGGCATTTGGGACATGGCGACATCGCTCCCAAACCCTGTCCCAGATGTGTCCATCAACCCCTGCATGTGACGTTCCAGCCTTTGATCCGCTCATTCCCAGGAAAACTCCTGAGCCTGCAGAAAAGTTCCAGAAAACTTCTCCAAGGCTTCACCAGTGTCAGCTTCCACTGGCAGTCCTGGGACCATAAACTTCCAGGGATGGGACCGCCACAGCTCCCCTGGGAAATACATTCCACTACTTTCACAGGGAAGAATTTCTTCCCAATATCCCATCTAAACTGACCCCATGGCAGTGGGAAGACATTCCCCCCCTTGTCCTGGCACTCCAGGCTCTTCTAAAGTCCCTCTCCAGCTCTCTTGGGGCACCTTTAGGTGCTGGAAGAGTTGCCAAGGTCTCCCTGGATCCTTCTCTTCCCAAGGGGAAGAGCCTTTGGGACACGTCACTCCATCTCACAGTTCCCCTTTCCAGCTCCTCCAAGGGTTTTGGTTTTCCTTAGGGATCACCACCAGCAGTGACACAAAACTCTGTGGTGTCCCTGTCACCTGCTATTCTCAGCTCCTGGAAGTCTCCACTCCCCCTGGATCTGCAAATTCCCACCTACAAATAAAAATATATTTGAAACCCCCACATTTCCATAGAACCTTAAACACTTTTTCCAGCATTTTTTTGGGAAAGCTACATCTAAACACTGGGATACTCCAGGAAAACAGAGCCTGATGCTGGTGGAAGAGGAGGAAGCCTCTTTCCCAGGAAACCACCACACTGGGAAAACACAGATGGGAGGTGGAATGGCTCCGTGCTGGTCCCGGTGGAGCCAGGAGAGGTCGGGATGCTCCGGAACCGCAGGTGAGCAGCCGGGGCTGTAATGGGCTGTGGCCACGGGCTGAGCACAGGCAGCCTGTTCATCCTGCTCCCCAAATCCCTGGGGCTTTTCCTACTGATCAAGCTCATTATTTTTTCAGAGCCGGGAACAGAAATAACTGACAGGGAGTGAATAATCCATGAGGCTTTGGCTGAGCAGCCAGAGCATTGTCAGGGAGCGTGGAAAGGAGAAGGAAAACACTGAAATCACCCCAAAACCTAAGGGAACGTTCAAGGAGGAGGTCACTGATCCCACTCTGGCGCTGGAGGGGAAGTTTGGGATGGATCCTGTGCCCAGAAATTAAGAGGATCCTCCCCCAGAGCGCTGGGAACTCACCAGGATGTTCCCACCCCTTGGAAAATCAGCACTGGGGTCTCTTTCCTCACCTTCATCCCACCTTTCCATGAACTTGGGATGCTCCTTAGATACCTCGATGCTGCTGGATGCTCATCCCCACTTCATTAAACCCACCAGCATTCCCACAGATGCTGGACAATCAAGGGCGGAGCCATAAATGAGCTTGTCAGGAGCTGACAAACCTGCTCCTGTTCAAAATTATCCCAGAGCCCTGAAAATAAAGAATTTTTTAGGAATTGCCGCACGGCTAAGGGTTGGAAGCACCCCTCAGCCCCACTCCCGCCGCCCAGGATGGTGGGAGCAGGGAGCACACGACACCGGTGTCCCCGTGTCACCTCCCGGAGCAGCTCCAGCCCCGGGGCAGCTTCTCCGGTGGCGGCGGCAGGACCGGGCTGGGATGCGCTGTGCTGGCGTCACCGGCACCGCCGCCGGCTGCTCCAGCCGCGCTAAATATAGCGGGACCGAGCTGGAACGGGGGGGTGAGGGGGTCTGGCGAGCAGAATTCCCCCCGGGAGACAAGGTACCCTGGTTTGGAGGGTGGAATTCCAGCAGGAGAGGGGATTAGAGGGGCAGAATTCCCCTAGGAGAGCAGATACTGAGGGGTTTATGGGGACAGAATTCCCTCAGAATCAGGTACTGGGGTTTAGGAGGACGGAATTCTCTCAGGAGAGGGGTTTTGAGGGACAGAATTCCCTCTGGAGAGGGGATTAGAGGGGCAGAATTCCCCCAGGAGAGCAGATACTGAGGGGTTTATGGGGACAGAATTCCCTCAGAATCAGGTACTGGGGTTTAGGAGGACGGAATTCTCTCAGGAGAGGGGTTTTGAGGGGCAGAATTCCCTGAGATGAGCAGGTACTGAGGGATTTATGTGGACAGAACTCCCACAGAATGAGGTACAGGGTTTTAGGAGGATGGAATTCCCCTAGGAGAGGGATTTTGAGGGGCAGAATTCCAGCAGGGGAGGGGCTTTGAGGGGAAGAATCCCCTCAGGTGAGCAGGTACTGAGGGGTTTATGGGGACAGAACTCCCTCAGAATCAGGTACTGGGGTTCAGGACGATGGAATTCTCTCAGGAGAGAGGTTTTGAGGGGCAGAATTCCCTCTGGAGAGGGGATTAGAGGGGCAGAATTCCCCCAGGAGAGGGGGTTTGAGGGGCAGAATTCCCTGAGATGAGCAGGTACTGAGGGATTTATGTGGACAGAACTCCCACAGAATGAGGTACAGGGTTTTAGGAGGATGGAATTCCCCTAGGAGAGGGGTTTTGAGGGGCAGAATTCCCTTGGGAGAGCAGGCACCAGGAATTTAGAGGAGCAAAGCTCCGCTGGGAGCAGATGCCAGTGGTTTAGGGGAGCAGAATTCCCCTCAAGGAAAGCCAGCAAGTACCAGGAGTTCAGGGGGACAGAATTCCCTCAGGAGAAAGCAAGTATCCCTAGATCAGGCAGGATGAGCCTTTTTCCTGAGGAGCAGCAGCTCTGTGAGGGGGAAAGGTAGCTCCCACACTGAAAATTCCCAAATTCAGGAGACACAAGCCCGGAGAGAGCGTTTATTCCCAAGAGAAGATGAAGCCAACAGGGGACGAGCCGAGGTAGATGCTCCGGTGACCCGCCCGGCTCCCAGCACACATCGGGGTCACTCCAAACCACCAGGAATTCCTGAACCCCAACACGAGTGAACCCCAGCATCCCACCAGGGATTTACAGGCAGTAATTGCCCAAGATTTCCCCCCTTGGAGAAGCCCCTTCCCACAGCAGCCAGCATTGGAGCCCCTCAGGCCAGGCCCAGGGACAGAGGGGCAGGGAATTTGGGGGTGTCCCTGGCTTTTGGGGGGGACCAGCACTTCCCAGCCAGCAGCACAGTGGGAGGAGGATGCTGTAGCCCTGGGATTTAGGAGCGATGGAGGCAGGATCCCATTCCAACATCCTCCGTGTCAGACTTCAGGAGCAGCCAGCTGCAAAGAGACCAGCAGGTGTTTTGGGAAGGGGGCAGGATTTGGAGGGACTC